>NW_011494796.1:2543757-2567996 GCF_000754665.1 Bison bison bison | reverse complement strand
CCTCTGATTAGTTATTCCAAAATCCTCAAATAATCAGACCACTAGGAATAAAGAAGCAAGTCATAACAAAAAAACAAAAACTTTCATTTCCAAAACTGTGTGGACAATGGCAGTTTCCAGGATCTTACATTTTTAAGATGAAAATGACTTAACTGGCTTCAAAAGCATCTAATAATGATAGCAGCCAACGTATTTAACTGCACACGTGGCCCTTGCTAAGCCAAGCCCAAGAGGCAGACCTAGTTTTGAAGAGCTCTGACAGAAGGAGGCCTTGTTCACACTCGAGTGGCCTGCTAGCAGCAAGGCTGTGTGGGTTCTCGAAACACAAATTACACACGCAGTGGCGCCTGCCGTGAAGAGCCTCAGACCAGAAGTCTTCATTGAATACAATAATGTCCAAATCTTTCTTAACACATCCAGATACATGCAAAAAACATGCATTTTAACTTTCATTTTGAGATCATTAAGGTTCACATTCAGTATTAAGAAATGATGCAAACACTACCCATGCCCTTCACCTAGTTTTCCCCAATGACAACATCTTGCAAAACCATATAACAAATTAACAAACAGGATCCATCAACTTTATTCAGATTGTACCAGTTTGCCTGCACAGTCTGAATAAAGTTGATGAATAGTGTATTGTGTTTGTGGATAATGTATATGTGTGTGAACTTAGTTCTATGCTATTTTATCACATGTAGACTCATATCACCTCCATCGCAGTGAAGACAGAGCTACTCCATTACAAGGCTCTCTCATGCAACTCTTCCTTATCCATAATTATCTTTCTTTTGCCTCCCCACTTATCCCCCAACATCTGGCAGCCACTAAATCAGTCTCTGTTGCTATAATTTCATCATCTCAATATTACATAAAGGCAATCATATAGTATATAATCTTCTGAGTAGGTTTCTTTATTCAGCTTGATTCCCTTGAGAACCATTCAAATTGTTCTGTATGTCAATAGTTAATTCCTTTTCAAAGTTGAGGAGTATTCCATGGTAGAATGTATCACAGGTTGTTTAACCATTCTTGTCAACTGAAAAAGATTTGGCTCTTTCCAGAGTTGGAATTATACATAAACCTGTTATGAACAGGTTTGTACATGCTCTTACGTAGACATAAGCTTTCATTTCTTAGTGACAAATGCCCAAGGATGAAATGGACTAGATAATAAACACATGCAAAGCTTTGTAAGAAAATGCCAAACTACTTTCCACAGTAACTGTTCTATCTTACATTCTTACCAGACATATATAAGTATTCTGAATTCTCCACATTCTAGCTCCAAATGTCAGCATTTGGCATTATCACTATTTTTTTGTTTTAGTCATTCTGATAGGTCTGCACTCATATCTTTCTGTGGTTTTAATTTGTATTTTTCTAATGGCCAACAATGTTAAACAACTTTTATTTGTCATTCGTTTGTCTTCTCTTGGTGAAATGTCACTTCATGCTTTTTGCCCATATTGTAACTGGATGGTTTAGTGGTTCAGTTTTTTACATTTAAGTTGGAGACTCCTTTTTAAGTTCTAGACCTTAGTGTATTGTTGGGTATGTGGTTTGGAAATATTTTCTCTCAATTTGTAAACTGTAATTTCATCCTCTTTAAAAGGTCTTTGGCAGGGTCTTAATTGTAATGAGATCAGCTTACCATTTTGTAGTTGTTGATCTTTATGAATCTTGGTCAAGCCTAAAATTTATTTTTACTAGACTTAGATCCTGAGAACTTCTCCATTTTAAAAATAAAGAGCTGCTTGTTTGTTTGCCTGTGTCAAAAATCAGCTAAGCATAACTGTGTGGGTCTATTTCTGGATTCTCCATTCTGTTTCATGGAATTATCTGTTTATTCCTTGGCCAGATTACACTTTATTATTAGTGTTGCTATATTAAAAGCCCTAAAATCAGGAAGGCTAATTCCCCTAACTTTATTCTCCTTTTTCAAAATTGTTCCAGCTATTTTAGATCCTATAAAACTCCATATAAATTTTAAATAAGTTTGTCTTATATCCAACAAAACCTTGTGCTATTTTGATAGGAATTACATTAAATATACTACATAGGAGAAAACTGACATCTTTATTTTGTTGAGTCTTCCAATGCAGGAACAAAATACTTCTGTATTTATTTAGGGCTTCTCTAATTTCTTTTACCAGCATCGTATAATTTTTAGCATAGAGAATTCATACATATTTTGTTAGATATATACCTAAGAATTTCATTTTTTGAGCAATCACAAATGCTATTATGTTTTTAATTCTATATATTCTTTATTATTGTATATAAATATAACTAAATTTATGTGATGATCTTTTATCCTGAGACCTTGCTAAATTCATTAATTCTAAGTGTCTTTTACAGATTCCTTATAATTTTTACAAGACGATCAGGTTACCTGTAAATTGACAGGCTTTTATTTTATTCTTTCCAATACATAAGCCTTTTTTTATTTTGGGTATATTGCAGTGGCTTGAACCACCATGTTGAACAAGAGCTGTGAAAGCATACACCCTTGCCTTGTTTCTGATTCTCAGTCTTTCACCATTAAGTCTAAGGTTAGCTGCAGGTTTTCTTTGTTTGAATATTTTAAATGCTTCCTATATCAATCTAAAGAAGCTTCTTCTTATCCCTAGTTTGCTGAGAGCTTTTAATCATACATAGGTATTGGTTTTATCAAATACATTTCATACATCAAACAATATGATCACATGATTTTTTTCTTTAGTTTATTGCTTTAGTGGATTGCATTGGTTGATTTTGAAATCAAGTTGAACCAGCCTTACATATCTGGTATAAATCTGACTTGGTCATAGTGTATAGTTCCTTTATCCTTTCTGGATTCTATTTGCTAATATTTGTTGAAGTTCTTTGCATTTAAGTTCATGAAAGAATCTAAACTACAGTTTAGTACACTGCCTTTATCAGGTTTTGCTATCAGATAACATTAGCTTCATAAAAACACCAGAAGGGTGTTCCCTGTTTTTCTATTTTCTGGAAGAGACTGTGTGAAATTTCTATTAATACAGTAAGTCCTCTACACACAATCTATCTTTCAAGGTGCAAACTTTCAAAGATGCTAACATTTGCTCCATTGTCAAATCATGTAAATTAGTTCATGTGACTGGCTTAGAGTGCTACATGTGTGAATCCTCGATAAGTGGTTGTGCTTTTATTTCTGTTAGTGTACAATACAGTATAAATCAGAGTTCAATCACTCGGTTGTGTCTGACTCTTTATGACCACATGGACTGCAGCAAAATAGGCTTCTCTGTCCTTCACTATCTCCCAGAGCCTGGTCAAACTTATGTCCACTGAGTCAGTGATGCCATCAATTATCTCACCCTCTGTTGCCCTCTTCTACTCCCGCCTTCAATCTTTCCCAGCATCGGAATCTTTTCCAATGAGTTGGCTCTTTGTATCAGGAAGCTAAAGTATTGGAGCTGGAGCTTCAGCTTTCAGCATCAGTCTTTTTCAATGAATATTCAGAGTAGCTTCCCTTTAGGATTGACTGGTTTGATCTCCTTGCTGTCCAAGGGAATCTCAAGAATCCTCTCCAGCAAAACAGTTCAAAACCATCAATTCTTCAGCAAAAAAAGCCTTATTTACGGTCCAAATCTCACATCCAGACATGACTACTGGAAAAATCATAGCTTTGACTACATGGACCTCTATCAGCAAAGTGATATTTCTGTTTTTTATATGCTATTGAAATTTTTCATAGCTTTTCTCCCACAGAGCAAGAATCTTTTAATTTCATGGCTGCAGTCACCATCCACTATGATTTGGAGTTCAAGAAAATAAAGTCTGTCAGTTTCCATTTTCCCCCATCTATTTGCCATGAAGTGATGGGACCAGGAGCCATGATTTTTCTTTTCTGAATATTGAGTGTTTTTTTTTTAATTTAATTTTATTTTCTAACTTTACAATATTGTATTGGTTTTGCCATATATCAACATGATCTGCCACAGGTATACACATGTTCCCCATCCTGAACCCTCCTCCCTTTTCCCTCCCCGTACCATCCCTCTGAGTCATCCCAGTGCACCAGCCCCAAGCATCCATACGAGAGAGCAAAAGAGACACTGATGTATAGAACAGTCTTTTGGACTCTGTGGGAGAGGGAGAGGGTGGGATGATTTGGGAGAATGGCGTTGAAACATGTATAATATCATATATGAATATTGAGTTTTAAGCCAGTTTCTTCACTCTCCTCTTTCACTTTCATCAAGAGGCTCTTTAGTTCCTGTTTGCTTTCTGCCAAATGGTTGGTGTAATCTGCATATCTGAGGTTATTGATATTTCTCCCAGCAATCTTGATTCCAGCTTGTGCTTCCTCAAGCCCAGCATTTCTCATGATGTACTCTGAATATAAGTTAAATAAGCAGAATGACAATATACAGCCTTAACAGGCTCCTTTCCCAATTTGGAACCAGTCCATTTTTCCACGTCTGGTTCTAACTGCTGCTTTTTGAACTGCATACAGGTTTCTCAGAAGACAGGTTAGATGGTCTGGCATTCCCATCCCTTTAAGAATTTTTACAGTTTGGTTTGATCCACATAGTCAAGGCATAGTCAATTAAGCAAAAGTAGATTTTTTAAAATTCACCTGCCATGTTCTATGATCCAACAAATGTTGGCAATTTGATGTCTGGTTCCTCTGCCTTTGCTAAATCCAGCTTGACCATCTGGAAGTTCTTGGTTCAGGTATTATTGAAGCCTAGCTTCGAGGATTTTGAGCATTACCTTGCTAGACTTTGAAATGAGTGCAATTGTGTAGCAATATCAACATTCCTTGGCATTGCCCTTCTGTGGGGCTGGGATGAAAACTGACCTTTTCCATTTTCCATTCCTGTGGCCTCTGTTGAGGTTTCCTAATTTGCTGGCATAATGAGTGCAGTACTTTCACAACATCATCTTTTAGGACTTGAAACAGCTCAGCTGGAATTCCATCACCTCCACTAGTTTTGTTTGTAGTAATGCTTCCTAAGGGCCACTTGACTTCATGCTCCAGGACGTCTGGCTCTAGGTAAGTGATCACACAATCGTGGTTGTCTGGGTCATTAAGATCTTTTTTGTATAGTTCTTCTGTGTATTATTGGCACCTCTTCTTAATCTCTTCAGCTTCTCTTAGATCCATACTGTTTCTGTCCTTTATTGTGCCCATGTTTGCCTGAAATATCCCTTGGTATCTCTAATTTTCTTGAGATCTATAGTCTTTCTCATTCAATTTTTTCCTCTGTTTATACTATAACATGCACAGGCAACTGTAATGTGCTAAATTTTGTCCCACCTAAAATTCATATATTGGAGTCGTAACCTCAGAATATGACTATGGTTAGAGATACAGTCTTTAAAAAGGTAATTAAGTAATAAAAAGAGGTCATTAGAGTTTGCCCTAATCCATACTAGTGTCCATATAAGAAGGTGGGTGGGACACACACATGCACAGAAGGAAGGCCGCATGAAGACACAGAGAAAAGAAAGCCATCCACAAGCCATGGAGAGAGACCTCAGGAGAAATCAAGCCTGCATATACCTTGACCTTGGTCTTCTAGCCTCCAGAACTGAAAGAAAAGAAAGCTCTTGTTTAAGCCACCCAACCTGTGGTACTTCGTTATGGTAGTCCTAGCACACTGATGCAGTGCCATGCCATAGTCTCCTGGGACTGACATGGTATCACTTTGTCAGAGGTAGAGAGAACTCTTCTCTTTAGGTCCTTTTACCTTCCCCACCTTTTTTAAACCAATAATTTCTATGTATTTGTTTACAGCTGTGATAGGTCTCCATTGCTGCACAGACGTTTCTCTAGATGTGGTGAGCTGGGGACACTCTCTGGTTGCAGTGCACAGACTTCTCACTATGCTGGCCTCTCTTCTTGCAGAGCATAGGCTCTAGGGCACGTGCGCTTCCGAGAAGCAGATGGCTGCAGCAGTTGCAGCTCCCAAACTCTAGAGCACAGACTCGATAGCTGTGGCACATGGGCTTAGCTGCTCTGTGGCATGTAGGACCTTCCCAGATTAGGGATCAAACCCATGTCTCTTGCATTGGCAGGCAGATTCTTCACCACTGAGCCACCACTTTTAAAACATGATTCTCTAAGTATCCCCTCTCTATACTACATTCTTATTTATCTTGATGTTGGCATCGATTTATTTTCTCATTCCTATTTGATTTTACTGTTTCATTGTATGAGGAATGAGTTTTGGTTCTACCTGTGGCAGCTAGGAAATCATCTTATGGCACTGGGGCTAACTCACTGCTATATTATTCCTTGTTCTAAAGGCCCTAGGCAGTTTGCCTTCTTCTTACTATCTTGCGTATTTCTATGCTGGATTGCTGTGTTATGTCCAGCGACTTTTAGTCCTCAAAGGAAGGATGCGAGAACAATGATGTTGCTCCCCTTTGATGAGAACTTCATCATTTTTAAACATTCTGTCTGATGCCATGAGTGTATCTATTTTTTGATCATTTCTTTTTATCATTTTCCATATGGAAATTTGCCCTATCTGAATTTTATAAGATTTTCTGATTTACTTTAATGAGTAGAGACTCTGCTTGTCTGTTGGACTTGGGAGATTTCTAGCTCTAAATCTTGGAAACAGACATGAGAAAGACGTACATTATTTAAATAATAATCTTAATGAAAACTATATCAGATTTCTTATTTAAAATCTAACAAAGTACTTTCTCTCCCTAATGTACAAGTCAGGCTGCTTTAAAAAAAAAATAAAAGGAGAGTATTTTCTAAGTTAGGCCCCATGACATTAACATTCATTAATTCTAAGGGCTCAAATCTTCTCTTCATGTATTCTCAGGACATAATTACAAAAATTCAACATACTAAAATTGTGACAATTCCAAATAATTGAGTCCTGATACTATCTCTGTGTTACCCATGAATTCAATGTTATTGTTACTTTTAATTCCACTACATCTCCTTGTAACATCTCTGATAGAAAAGAAAAATGGAGTAAGATGAAAAGAACTATTAGCTAATAACGATAATAGGTTTGGAGTATAATCATGATGTCCTTATCCTAGATATTCTGATTCTCTAGGGCAGAGTTTTGGCAAACAGAGGGGGAAACAGTGGAAACAGTGTCAGACTTTATTTTGGGGGGCTCCAAAATCATTGCAGATGGTGATTGCAGCCATGAAATTAAAAGACGTTGACTCCTTGGAAGGAAAGTTATGACCAACCTAAATAGCATATTAAAAAGCAGAAATATTACTTTGCCAACAAAGGTTCATATAGTCAAGGCTATGGTTTTTCCAGTAGTCATGTATGGATGCGAGAGTTGGACTGTGAAGAAAGCTGAATGCTGAAGAATTGATGCTTTTGAACTGTGGTGTTGGAGAAGACTCTTGAGAGTCCCTTGGACTGCAAGGAGATCCAACCAGTCCATTCTAAAGGAGATCAGTCCTGGGTGTTCTTTGGAAGGACTGATGCTAAAGCTGAAACTCCAGTACTTTGGCCACCTCATGTGAAGAGTTGACTCATTGGAAAAGACTCTGATCCTGGGAGGGATTGAGGGCAGGAGGAGAAGGGGATGACAGAGGATGAGATGGCTGGATGGCATCACTGACTCGATGGACGTGAGTCTGGGTGAACTCTGGGATTTGGTGATGGACAGGGAGGCCTCGCGTGCTGCAATTCATGGGGTCACAAAGAGTTGAACATAACTGAGTGACTGAACTGAACTGAACTGAGGGCTGCTGCTGCTGCTGCTAAGTCGCTTCAGTTGTGTCTGACTCTGTGCGACCCCACAGACGGCAGCCCATCAGGCTCCACCATCCCTGGGATTCTCCAGGCAAGAACACTGGAGTGGGTTGCCATTTCCTTCTCCAATGCATGAAAGGGAAAAGTGAAAGTGAAGTTGGTCAGTCGTATCCAACTCTTAGCGACCCCATGGACTGCAGCCTACCAGGCTCCTCCATCCATGGGATTTTCCAGGCAAGAGTACTGGAGTGGGGTGCCATTGCCTTCTCCAGAACTGAGGGCAGAGTTTCTCAAATTTTTTTTACACTATTGACTTTTGGGTGAGATAATTCTTTATTGAGGTGGGGGACATTCCTGTTCACTGTAGGGTATTTAAGGTCTGCCTGGCCTCTACCCACCAAATGCAAAAAGCACAGTCTGCACCAACAAAACCATCCTAAAACATTGACACTGTTGCTTGTGTGTATATGTTGGAGTAGGGGTTGAAAAATTACCCTGGTTGATTATAACTGTTTTAGGGTGAACAGATAATTTCGAACAGTATGAAAACTCAAAAAGATAGGACACTGAAAGATGAACTACTCAGGTTGGTAAGCTGCCCAATATGGTACTGGAGATCAGTGGAGAAATAACTCCAGAAAGAATGAAGAGACAAAGCCAAAGAAAAAACAAACCCAGTTGTGGATGTGACTGGTGATGGAAAGAACAATATTGCATGGAATGTTAGGTCCATGAATCAAGGCAAATTGGAAGTGGTCAAATAGGAGATGGTAAGCGTGAACATCAACATTTTAGGAATCAGTGGACTGTAATGGGTGGATTTAATTCAGATGATCATTATATAATTCAGATACTTGTGGGCAAGAATCCCTTAGAAGAAATAGAGTTGCCATCATAGTCAACAAAAGAGTCCAAAATACAGTACTTGGATGCAATCCCAAAAATGATCTTTGTTCATTTCCAAGGCAAACCATTCAATACCACAGTAATCCAAGTCTATGCCTGGACCAGTAATGCTGAAGAAGTTGAATGGTTCTATGAAGACCTACAAGACCTTCTAGAACTAACACCCCCAAAAGATGTCCTTTTCATTATAGGGGACTGGAATGCAAAAGTAGGAAGTCAAGAAATACTTAAGAGTAACAGGCATTTGGCCTTGGAGTACAGAAGGAAGCAGGGCAAAGGTTAACAGAGTTCTGTCAAGAGAACGCACTGGTCATAACAAATACCCTCTTCCAAAAACACAAGAGAAGACTCTACACATGGACATCACCAGATGGTCAATACCAAAATCAGATTGATGATATTCTTTGCAGCCAAAGATGGAGAAGCTCTATACAGTCAGCAAAAACAAGACTGGGAGCTGACTGTGACACAGATCATGAACTCCTTATTGCCAAATTCAGACTTAAATCCAAGAAAGTAGGGAAAACCACTAGACCCTTCAGGTATGACCTAAATCAAATCTCTTACGATTATACAATAGAAGTGACAAATAGATTCAAGGAAATAGATCTGACAGACAGAGTGCCTGATGAACTATGGACAGAAGTTCATGACATTGTACAGGAGGCAGTGATCAAGACCATCCCCCAAAAAAAGAAATTCAAAAGGGCAAAATGATTGTCTGAGGAGGCCTTACAAATAACTGAGAAAAGAGAAGTGAAAGGCAAAGGAGAAAAGGAAAGATGTACCCATGTGAACGCAGAGTTCCAAAGAATAGCAAGGAGAGATAAGAAAGCCTTCCTCAGTGATCAATGCAAAGAAAGAGAGGAAAACAATAGACTGGGAAAGACTAGAGATCTCTTCAAAAAATTAGAGATACCAGGGGAACATTTCATGCAAAGATGGTCACAATAAAGGACAGAAATGGTATGGACCTAACAGAAGCAGAAGATATTAAGAAGAGATGGCAAGAATACACAGAAGAACTGTACAAAAAAGATCTTCATGAGCAGTGGCTACAGGACTGAAAAAGATGAGTTTTTGTTGCAGTCCCAAAGAAAGGCAATGCCAAAGAATGCTCAAACTACTGCACAATTGCACTCATCTCACATGCTAGCAAAGTAATGCTCAAAATTCTCCAAGCCAAGCTTCAACAGTATGTGAACTATGAACCTCCAGATGTTTCTGCTGGATTTAGAAAAGGCAGAGGAACCAGAAATCAAATTGCCAACATCCACTGGATCATCGAAAAAGTGTGAGAGTTCCAGAAAACCATCTATTTGTGCTTTATTGACTATACCAAAGCCTTTGACTGTGTGGATCACAACAAACTGTGGAAAATCCTGAAAGAGATGTGAATACCAGACCACCTGTTCTGACTCCTGGGAAATCTTTATTCAGGTCAAGAAGTAATAGTTAGAACTGGACATGGAACAACAGATTGGTTCCAAATTGTGAAAGGAGTATGTCAAGGCTGTATATTGTCACCCTGCTTATTTAACTTATATGCAGAGTACATAATGAGAAATGCTGGAATGGATGAAGCACAAGCTGGAATTAAGTTTACCAGTAGAAATATCAATAACCTCATATATGCAGATGATACCACCCTAATGGCAGAAAGTGAAAAAGTAAAGAGGCTCTTGATGAAAGTGAAAGAGGAGAGTCAATAAGTTGGCTTAAAGCTTAACATTCAGAAAACTAAGATCATGGCATCTGGTCCCATAACTTCATGGCAAATAGATTGGGAAACAATGGAAACAGTGAGAGACCTTTTTGTTTTGGGGCTCCAAAATCATTGTAGATGGTGATTGCAGCCATGAAATTAAAAGACACTTGGTCCTTGGAAGAAAAGTTATGACCAACCTAGACAGCATATTAAAAAGCAGAGACATTACTTTGCCAACAAAGATCTGTCTAGTCAAAGCTTTGGTTTTTCTAGTGGTCATGTATGGATGTGAGAGTTGGACCATAAAGAAAGCTGAGCACTAAAGAATTTATGATTTTTAACTGTGGTGTTGGAGAAGACTCTTGAGGGTCCCTTGGACTGCAAGGAAATCCAACCCGTCCATCCTAAAAGAGATCAGTCCTGGGTGTTCATTGGAAGGACTGATCATGAAGCTGAAACTCCAATACTTTAGCCACCTGAGGTGAAGAACTGAGTTATTGGAAAGGACCCTGATGCTGAGAAAGATTGAAGGCAGGTGGAGAAGGAGATGACAGAGGATGAGATGGTTGGATGGCATCACCGTCTCAATGGACATGAGTTTAAGTAAGCTCCAGGAGTTGGTGATGGACAGGGAGGCCTGGCGTGCTGCAGTTCAAGGGGTCGCAAAGAGTTGGACACGACTGAGTGACTAAACTGAACTGATAGTTTAGAGAATATCGTAATTAAATCTGAAGCACTAAAAGAAGAAAAATTTGAGACGGGTAGATGGAAAGAGGGGAGGAGGGAGGGAATGAGGGGGAAAGGAAAGGAAGAAAAGATAAAACTAACTGGAAAAAAAAATCTCCATGCCTTCGGAAAAATTGTGAAAGAGACAAGCTGTATCTACAGGAGAGATGCTCTTTCTTCCCAACTGTTTCCACTTATGTCCTTATGCCCCAGGTATATATGTCCCAAAGCCTCATATAGCCAAGATTCACACTAGCACATACCCCTTGCTTCAAATCACTTTGTGTCATCATTCCAGGCTTTTCCAGTGAAGCTTCCCCAATTATTCACGTTTCATATATGCACATTTTAGTCACTCATGACACTAGATATTCCCTAAGGGCAAGACTTTCTCTGACCAACCTGTTTCCTCAACAGCGCCAAGTCCAGGGCCTCTATACAGTCGTTCTCAATAAGTATTTGTTAAATTGAATGACAGACCTGATGAAAAAAACACAAGTAAACTAGAACCCTGCTTTGCATGACAGCATCTATTGTGAATCTGTGGAAGAAAAACTTGTCAAGATTAAGGACAAGCTGACTGTCAATATTTTGCTGAGAGCAATACCTAGTGAATTAGAGCATTTCTGAATGTAATAATCTGCAGCCTTCCAGGCTGACCATATGGTGTTTGTTTATCAGATGTAATAATCCAGGTCAAGCGCAACTACTGGAAACTTAAGAGCTGTTAAGAGCACATAAAAGGGGAAGGCAGGCCCCCTGGGAAATTTTGCCGTCAGGAGGAATTTGGACTCAGAGTCAGGAAGACACTTACAGGGCGCCTCTCCAAAGACTAGAATGGTGTGAAGAGGGAAACCAGAGGGCAGAGAGATCCAGGGGGCTGAATGCCCCTTTCGCTTCAGACAGTGGAAAGACACAAGGGTTTGGGTTCTGTCGTCGTGGTAGGCCCTAGAGGCTCCTCTTCGAAGAGGCTAAATTGCCAAACACTTGTTCCACAGAGCAAAGCATCCCAAGGGAAACATAAAATCAATGAAAGATGGGGGCAGGTGACATTTGTCTCCCCTCTCCAGCTTTGGCATCATTCTCTGCTGGCAAGAGATTAGTATAAACTTGTTTGTGAGAAGTCTGGGGAAGTTTTGTGAACTGTAATGGGAAGCACCTCCATGTGATCGTGGAAGGAAGGGATTCCACTGTCAGATATCACCACACTCCAGCACATCACCAAATATCTAAAGGAAGACAGAGGTCTAGACAAAGAAGATCATTTCCAATGAGGAAGCTTATATCCCTCACATCTGTGGTAGGAAAGAGGCAGGAGAGAAGCTGAGACAGAGCCTGCAGATGTGGTTATGGGCTGAGTCTTCATACCAAGAACCCTCCCTTGCCATTATGGAAGGTGTGTGCATGGTGTCTGCATATCTGTCCTATGAAATTCAATAAAATCCATGCCCATCAGTCAAGACAACTGTGTCGATGCCTTCATTCCATAGAGTTGTGACAACCAGCTACAAAGACGTATGAGCCAGACACTCTTGAAATGATGATGAAAAGACAGGCTAAGTCTGGTCAAGTGGTGAATTTGTTAACTGACATTTTTATTTTACTTTTTAATTTATAGTGGGAGACATCAGTGTGACTTTTATTACTTGTGTGCAGAGACCTCTGCCTCTCAGTTGAGACTGAGTTAAGTTCCTATATAGAGATAAAAAATTTGACTTATGACTATAAGAAACCATGATGCAGGGCTTCCTTGGTAGCCCAGTGGCTGAGAAATCTGCCTCACAATGCAAGGGACACTGGTTCGATCCCTGGTCCAGGAGGCCCCCAGGGGCTATGAGGCAAATAGGCCTGTGTGCCACAACTACTGAGCCAGTGCTCTGAGGCCCACAAGCCACAACTACGGGCCTACGTGCAGCAACTATGGAAGCCTGCATGCCCTAGAGCCCATGCTCGACAAGAGAAGCCACTGCAATGAAAAGCCCGCATACCGCAACTAGCATGGGCCTGGCTCTTCACAACTAGAGAAAGTCTGCGCACAGAAACAAAGACCCAGCACAGTCCTAAATAAATAGATAAAATAGTTTTTAAAAGGTGTCATGCTCTGGAGAAAGCTTTGAAGTAGCAATATGAGCTAAGCTAAACTAAAGTGTTTAAAAAAAAAGAAACCATGGTGTAGATGTTAATGACACAGGTATTTACGATGTGTTCATGTAAAAAGCAGTTTGTAAAATGCTATTTTCATCATAAACTGTCCATGTATAAGTGAGTATATATGTTGTCACCATGTATATATTTGGAAAATTATATTCTAAAATGTAAATGGTGATATTTAGAATTTTTCCTTCTCTGTGCTTGTCTATATTTTTGAATCTCAACAGTAAATATCTAATACTTTTGTGATCAGAGAAAAATCTTCGTGGTAGGTTTTTTCAAATTATCTTTGGAGTGTACAATAATCACAGGGAATAGAAATGTTCTTAGGCCCTACTGCATCAAGATAAGACACCTGCCATTCCCCGCAAATTGCAGATCTATTGTCATCTACCTATGTGCTCTGGGTACCTAGAATCTGGGCACTCTCTTCCCATGGCCAGAGACTTTTCTTAGAACCCAGAAAGGTCAATCACATATGATTGCAATCTAATCTCTATTTTCTTTGGTTCAGACTGGGGGACACTGCCTTATGGACGAAGCACGTTACAAACATCAGGGCAGACAACTTTTCATTAAGGTAATGTGGTGATACGAAAAGCTCTGGAGTCTGACAGCTCTTATTTGGAATCCTCAGTCCCCTGCATGCTTTGAGCAATGTTCTTAGTTTCTCTGAGACCTGGTTTCCAAAACAATAGCAAGGAAATAGCAGTAAACAATGCAGCCCCTGAATAATGGATGATTCAGTTGAAATGGGAAAGGCCAGTGCCTAATGCTTGGCTCAGAGCCCCCTGGTAGGGCAAATGAAAACAGCCCGCTTAACAAAGGCCTGAGGACTCTATTCGGTGAATATCTGCCGCCATCACCAATGCTAACTGTGTATGTCTGCTAAGTGCCAGGTACTTTGCTGTGTGATTTGCACACATGAAATCTGCTGTACCTGTCAGAACATTTTGGGGGGATTGCATTATTATGTTCACTTTGTAAATGAGGCAGTTTTTAAATGAGCAATATCACACACTCGCTCATGACTCTATGGAGTTAGCCTTGAAATCAGGTAATATGACCCAATTTGAGCCACTATGTTCTGTCATCTCCTCACATAAAGCAAGAGATTAACAAACTCATTAACATGCTGAGGGGCCCTCCACATTCAAAAGGTATAGTAGTGTCAATATCATTTCGAGCTCCTTGTTAGGGCCCTTCCTACTCTGACATTTCCTCTATATTATGGAAAACTGGGTTTTGAGATTGAGTGCTCAGGCACTGTTGCCAAAATTCTCCAGCATAGTATTTTTTAATTAAAAAGATTGAAAATTGCAAAGAAATTTCTTCTCACAAAAACATCCTGGGTATCAGCATACGTAGTCTTTCTGTACATCCAATAGAAGAGTCCACAGTAGAGCTAAAGAGAAGGCACCCAGGGTGGAACATGTGCACACTGGAAAGCAGACTCCCTAAACTCACCAGGGAGCTGCATCGCCCAACACATGCCACGCATGGCAATTATGAAGATCCCAGTTCACACTCAAGCTACTTAATGTACCATCTGAGGTGCTTTATACTTTTTCTCACCAACAATGTCTATCACTTGCTATTCCCATTGTACTGGTGGGGAAACTGAGGTGCAACATATTTGGGTGTTCTGCCCAAAGACACACAGTAACGGCAAAGCCATGGTGTAACCCAATCCACTTGGTCAGCCCTCCCACGCAATCACTGCTCTCCCACCTCTGGCTCAGCAGCCCGGCTACACTTGACTTGGGTTTGTCCCTCTTTGCTTGCACAGTCCCTTCCTCTCCTGCCTCAGCCTCAGCACCAGAGCTTTGTCCTCGGGCACTGATGCACTGCATCAGCCATCCCTCCTGAGGATGTGCCCTCATTCACACTGACCACTACAGGTGTAGAGGAACGGATAGCAGCAGCATTTCCAGGACTGGAAAAAGATACAAGGAAACATACTAGGAAAGGAGGAACTTTCTCAGTTGCCTTTAAATTGTACTACACAGGAATCTGAAATTCCAGTTACCAGAGAGGCCTCATGGAGAAGAACTTCTAGATACAGACACAAACAATTGTATGGTACAGCAGAGGGTACATTCTGGAGAGGAGGGTTCTGTTAGATGAGAAACTTTTGTGAATTCTTTCCCGAATCTGTAAAATGAGGACACTGAATAGATCATATCAAAGGTCCCTTTCTGTTCTGAAAATTCTGTAATTCAACTTGCAGGCAAGGGAAACAAATATTTAGTAAGCACATCTCTCTTTGATGGCAAGCCTATCTGTTGTTTTTGCCAGTATTAAATCTTCAGAGACTGAGTATAACCAGCCCACGTGGACTGGGGTTCCCTATTCTGAGCCTCTAGAACGCCGGTTTCTGGTGAGACAAGAAAAACCATTGAGAGTGTCATGGGCCCTTACATAGTGGCTATTGGTTAGTAGCAGCTGACAAAAGCAGGCATGTCGAGGCAGAATGACATCTCAGAAAACGGAAGGGAAAAGCAGAAAATGGTACCTGCATGCTCTAGGATCTTGTGAAAATAAGGTAACAAGGAAATCAAGTAAGAAGGATTTCTGTGCCACACCTGCACATATACTGAAAACTTCCACACATAAAACATTCTTAATAAGGTTTAAATATGAACAACAGAGTTCCCTAAAGTAAAGGGTCCCCATTTCTGTCATAAAAGAAGGGAAAAGCTGGTAAACCAAGTCGTGAAGATTACAATGACTGGTTTAATAGCTGGTATAATGTGACCCAGACAGAAGCCATGGGTTAATGAATGTAATAGAGGGCTTTACATAAGACAGAAAAATGATGAGGATGCTTAAAATTTCAGATTAAAAAAGTTAATGTTTGAGGACAATGTGATTATGTATTAAAAAGTATTTGACAGTATTAGCATCATAAAAAATACCAGAATACAGACCATTGGAGCATCCTTTCCTAGAAAAACTTGGCAAAGATTACCAGAATCAACCTTATCAAAATTCTCAAAGGTAGTGAAAGATTTGCAAGAACCAAGTGAGCCAAGAGAAAGTCCACAGAAACAGTCCTGGACAGTTCCGTGGTGTTTTAATTCATCAAAGTCAACCCTCCCACCCAAAGCAGCATCAGTCTTGAAGATACTAGCCAATGTTCCCTTATGAATACTTGGTGCTAGGGAGAGCAGAGCAGACCTAATTCCCAGCAAATTGTGTTTGTTGGTTTTGACCTGTCAGGGGCTAATACAAGGGATCTATTCACAAAGAAAGTAGAAAATCTGAATAAACTCATAACAACTGAAGAGACTGAATCAACAGGCAAAACCTTCCAGCAAAGAAAAGCCCAGGAGCAGATGGTTTCACTGATAAATTCCACCAAATATTTAAAGAATTAAAATCACTCTTTATCAAACTTTTCCAAAAATAAAAGAGGAGGGAATATTTCCTAACTCCTACAAGGTCATCATTATAAAGTCAGCTAAAGACATCACAGGAAAAGAAAACCATAGCACAATATCACATATATAAGCAAAAGTTCTTAACGAAATACTAGTACACTGATTGCAGCAGTATATTAAAGGGATTATATCTCATGACCAAGTGGGATTTATCTCAGGAATGCAATGAAAGTTTAACATATAAAACTTAAGATAATACACCAGATTAAGGAAATAAAGAAAATAATCTACACGAGCAACTCAACTGATCCAGCAAAAGCCAACTGCCAAAATGCAGTAGCTTTTCATAATAAAACCACTCAATAAACTAGAAGCAGAAGAGGCTATCCTCAAAGTTATAAAAGGCATAATTGAAAACCCCACATCTAACATCAGACTTAATGACAAAACGCTAAAAGCTTTCTTCCTAAGATCATGAAACCATTAAGATAAAGGAAGCCCTATTTTGCCACTTCAATCAACACTGTACTGGAAGTTATAGCTAGAGCAATGAGGCAACAAAGTAAGCAAAATACATCCAAATAAGAAAGAAATAAGTCAAAATATCTCTATTTACAGTAACCTGATTTTGCATGTAGAAGATTCTAAACACACACACACACACAATGTTAGAGTGAATAAACAATTTCAAAATCAGTGTTGCAGGATATAAGACCAACTCATGAAAAATTAGTGTATTTCTCTACACTAGTAATAAATAACCTGAACAGGGAATTAAAAAGAGAATTCCACTTGATAGCATAAAAATAAAATACTCAGGAATAAATTTCATCAAGTAGATGGAAGTCTTGTGTACTGAAAACTATAAAACACTGCTGAAATGAAGAAGACACAAGAATTGAAAAGGCATCTATAGGCATGTATAGGGTGTATACATACAGGATGTACAGGGTGTATCCTATATGCACATATAACACTTAATATTGATAAGATGGCAATATTATCCAAAATAATCTACAGGTTCAATGCAGTCTTTACCAAAATCCCAAGAGCTTTTTTGCAAAAATATAAAATGCGGCCTGGAAATATATATGGAATTTCAAGGGACCCCAAACAGCCAAAACAATCTTGTAAAAGAAGAACAAATTTGGAGGTCTGAAACTTCCTGATTTGAAAACTTACTAAAAAGTACAGCAATTGAAACAGTGTACCACTGGCATAAGGACAGACATACAGATCAACAGAACAGAACTGGGAGTCCAGAAACAAATCCACACGGTGTGCGTGCTCAGTCGTGTCCAACTCTTTGCAAACCCATGGACTGCAACCCACCAGGCTCCTCTGTCCATGGGATTTTCCAGGCAAGAATACAGGAGTGGGTTGCCATTTCCTTCTCTAAAACCCATATATCTACGGTCAATTTGTTTTAAACAAGTGTTCCAAGACCATTCAATGGGGAAAGAACAGTCTTCAACAAATCGTGCTGGGACAACTGAATACACATGGGAAAGAAAGAAATTTTACCCTTATCTTATACCACATGCAAAACATAACTCAAAATGAACCAGATCTTAAATGTAAGGTCCATAACTATCAAACTTTTAGAAGAAAATATAGAGGTATATTTTCACAACCTCTGATTCACCAATAGTTTCTTAAATAATATTGAAAGCACAAGCAACAAAAGAAAAATACGTAAATCTGGCTTTAGCAAAATGAAAAACTTGTGCATCAAAGAACATTTAACAAGAGAGATAAAAGACAAGACAAAGGTAAGAGAAAATATTTTCAAATCATGATTTTGATAAAGTTCTAGTATCCAGAATATATATATTAAAAAGCTCTTAAATGCAACATTAAAAAGACAACCTAATTTTAAAAATTACCACAGGATTTGATAGATATTTCTCCAAAGAAGATATATAAATAGCCAGAAAGCACATGAAAAGATACTCAATATCATTACTCATTAAGAAAATACAAATACATCCTAGAAGAAATGGGGGAAGGAACAGAGGGTATATATGAAGAAATAATGGTTCAAAATTTCCAAATCTGATGAAAATCATAAGTCTACATTTCCAAGAAACTCAGTGAATTCAGGTAAGATGAACTCAAAGACACCCACATTGAGAAACATAAACAAACTTTCAAGACACCAGAAAAAGGGAGAATATTGAAAGCAGCAAGATTTGCATTTCTTTAATAATTAGTGATGTTGAACATCTTTTCATGTGTTTGCTGGCCATGTATATGACTGAACATCTTCATAAAATCTACAAACAATACATGCTGGAGAGGGTGCAGAGAAAAGGGAACCCTCTCATACTGTTCATGGGAATGCAAATTGATACAGACACTATGGAGAACAGTATGGAGGTTCCTTAAAAAAGTACACATAGAACTACCACGTGACCCAGCAATCCCACTACTGAGGAAATACCCAGAGAAAATCATAATTCCCAGTGTTCACTGCAGCAATATTTACAATAGCCAGGACATGGAAACAATCGTAAATGTCCATCAAGAGAGGAATGGAAAAATAAGATGTGGTACATATATAAAATGGAATATTTTGTTATTGGTGTTCAGTTGCTAAGTCATGTCCGAATCTGCAACTCCATGGACTGCACCATAACAGGCTTCCCCGTCCTTCATTGTCCAATGGAGCTTTCTCAAATTCATGTCCATTGAGTTGGTGATGTCATCTAACCGTCTCATCCTCAGCTGCCTCCTTCTCCTTTTGCCTTCAGTCTTTCATAGAGCAGGGTCTCTTCCAGTTAGTCAGCTCTTCATGTCAGATGGCCAAAGTACTGGAGCTTCAGCTTCAGCAATAGACTTTCCACTGAATATTCAGGGTTGATTTACTTTAGAACTGACTGGTTTGATCTCTTTCCAGTCCAAGGGACTCTCAAGAGTCTTCTCCAACACCACAATTCAAAAGAATCAATTCTTCAGCATTCAGCTTTCTTTAGGGTCCAACTCTCACATCCATACATGACTATTGGAGTCATGTCTTGGAGCTTTGAGTATATTGACCTTTGTCAGCAAAGTGATGTCTCTGCTTTTTAATACACTATCTAGGTTTATCATAGATTTCCTTCCAAAGAGCTAGCATCTTTTAATTTCATGGCTGCAGTCACCATCCACAGATTTTGGAGCCTAAGAAAATACAGTCTATAACTGTGTCCACATTTTCCCCTTCTATTTGTGATGAAGTGATGGGACCAGATGCCACGATTTTCATTTTTTTAACGCTGAGCCCTCATCAAGAGGCTCCTTAGTTTCTCTTCACTTTTTCCATTAGAGTGGTAGCATCTACATATCTGAGGCTGTTGATATTTCTCCCAGTAACCTTGATTCCAGCTTCCAATTCATCTAGCCCAAAATTTCGCATGATATACTCTGCATGTAACTTAAATAAGCAGGGTGACAATATACAGTATTGACACACTCCTTTCCCAATTTTGAATTAGTCAGTTGTTTCATGTCCAGTTTTAACTGTTGCTTGTTAATGAGCATACAGGTTCCTGAGGAGACAGGTAAGGAGTTCTGATACTTCCATCTCTTTAAGAGTTTTTCACAGTTTTTTGTGATCCACACAGTCCAAAGGCTTTAGTATAGACAGAGAAGCAGAAGTAGATGTTTTTTCTGGAACTCCTTTGCTTTATCCATGATCAAAGGAATGTTGGCAATTTGATCTCTGGTTCCTCTGCCTTTTCTAAACCCAGCTTGTACATCTGGGAGTTCTCAGTTCATGTATTAGTGGGTCTATAATGAAGGATTTTGAGCATAACTTGGCTAGCATTTTAAATGAGTGCAATTATATGGTATTTTGATCATTCTTTGGGATTGGAATGAATGCTGACTTTTTCCAGTCCTGTGGACACTGTTGAGATTTCCAAATTTTCTGCAATATTGACTGCAACACTTTAACAGCATCATCGTTTAGAATTTTAAACAGCTCAGCTGGAATTCCATCACTTCCACTAGCTTTGTTTGTAGTAATGCTTTGTAAAGTCCACTTGACTTCACGCTCCAGGGTGTCTGGCTCTACGTAAGTGATCACAACATCATGGTTATCTGGTTCATTAAGACCTTTTTAATAGAGTTATACTGTGTATTCTTGCCACCTCTTTAATTTCTTCTGCTTATGTTAGGTCCTTATCATTTTTGTCCTTTATTGTGCCTATCCTTTCATGAAATGTTCCCTTGTTTTCTTCAACTTTCTTGAAGGGACATCTAGTGTTTCCAATTCTATTATTTTCCTCTATTTCTCTGCATTGTTCACTTAAGAAGGCTTTCTTATCTTTCTTTCCCTGTTGATCTCTGGAGCTCTGCCTTCAGTTGAGTATATCTTTCCCTTTCTTCCTTCCCTTTCCCTTATCATCTTTCCTCAGTTACTTGTAAAGTCTCCTCAGACAACTACTTTGCCTTCTTGAATTTCTTTTTCTTTGGGATGGCTTTGGTCACTGCCTCCCACACAATGTCACAAACCTCCATCCATAGTTCTTCAGGCACTCTGCCTAACAGATCTAATATCCTGAATCTGTTCATCACCTCCACTGTGTAACCATAAGCTGTTTGATTGATGTCATATCTTCATGGCCTAATGGTTTTCCTTACTTTGTTCAATTTAAGACTGAATTTTATAATAAGGAGCTCATGATCTGAACCACAGTCAGTTCCAGGTTTTTACTTTGCTGACTGTATAGAACTTCTCCATCTTTGGCTACAAAGAACAAGACTAAAGAACATAGTCAATTTGATTTTAATATGGGATATTACTCAGTCATAAAAGGAACAAAATTGGATCATTTGTAGAGACATAGATGGACCTAGAAACTGTCATAGAGAGTGAAGCAAGTTAGAAAGAAAAAAACAAATATTGTATATTAATATATATGTGGAATCTGAAAAAAAAAATGGTGGAGGTGATCTTACCTACAGAGCAGAAATAGAGACACAGACATAGAGAACAAATGTATGGAAACCAAGGGGGAGAGAGGGAGTGGTGGGATGAATTGGGAGACTGGGGTAAACATATATAAACTATTGACATTATGTATAAGAAAGATAACTAATAAGACTCTACTGTATAGCACAGGGAATTCTACTCAATGCTCCGTGGTGACCTACATGAGAAGGAACTACAGAACAGATTAGAGAAATGTATACAGAGCTGATTCATTTTGCTGTTAAGTAGAAATTAACACAACACTGTAAAACAACTATACACTAGTAAAAAATAATTAAAAAAAAAAAAAAGCAAGACAAAAGTGATATCATCACACATAAAGCATCCTCAATGAGATTACCACATTTCTTAACAGAAACTTTGGAGGCCAGAGGTAATGTGTTAATACAGTCAAAGTGCTAGAAGAAAATAACTGTTAAGAAAGAATTCTGTATCTGGTAAACCTGTCTCTCGAAAGTCATCAAGAATGCACTTAAAACTAATATAGTAGTAGTATGTCAATTATATATCAATAAACTGAGGAAAAAACATGAGGGGAAAATTAAAACTTTCCCAAATAAACACAAGTTGAGGGAGTTTGCTACCTTTAGACCTGGCTATAGGAAATGCTCACAGGAGTCCCGAAAGGTAAAATGAAAAGACAGTACACAGTAACTTGAAGTTGTATAAATACAAATCTCAACAAAGGCAAATAAATGGGCAATTGTTATATAAAGAATAAAAAGTTGTGAATAAAGTGTAAAGGAGTAAATTTTTGCATTCTACTGACAATAAGCAGATATAAATTCAAATTAGAGTATTATAACTTTAGGATGTTACCTGTAATCATCAAGATAACTAAAAACAAAATAGCCATAGAATATACACAAAAAGAGATGAGAAAGTAATTTAAACATTTCCGTAGGAAAAAAATAAACTAAAAACACAAATAAAAACAGTAATGAAGAAAATGAGGGTCAAAGAGCTACAGGAAACAAGTAGCAAAGTGACAGAAGTAAATTCCTCATCAGTAGTTACTTTAAATGCAAATCAGTAGTTACTTTAAACTCAACAAGAGACAGAGATTGCCAAAATGAGTAAACACCTGACTCAACTATACGCTATCTCTAAGAGATGCACTTGTACAAAGACAGAAGTAGATTGAAAGTGAAAAGATGGAAAAAGTATTATATACAAAACATAAACAAAAGAGAGTAGGGGTGGCTATACTAACATCAGACCAAACATTAAGTCAAAACAGATTATAAGAGGCAAGGAAGGACATTATACATTAATAAAAATTTTAATAAAGAAACGTGATATAACCATTTATGCACCTAATAACAGACCATGAAAATACATGAAACAAAAACTAATAGAACTAAAGAGAGAAGTAGAGTTTTAGAATAATAGTTGGGCACTTCAAATCCACTCACAATAATGGATAGAATAATTAGAGAGAAGGTAAGAAAGAAAGCAGAATAGAGGACTTAAAAAACACATTAACCCACCTTCATCTGACAGACATACACAGAACCCTCTACATGATGACACCAGTAGCGTACACATTCTTCTCAAGGACACACAAGACATTTGCAAGGATAAACTTGATGTTAGACCATAACCAAGTATCAGTAGATTTAAAAAAGATGACTATCATACATAATAGCATCTCCAGGCACAGCGGAATGAAATTTCAAATCAATAACAGAAAAAAATGAAAAAAAAATTCACAAAATTGTAAAAATTAAATAACACACTTTAAAACAACCAGTGGAAAAGGGGACAGTCCCCAGATGGCAGAGGAACAGGATGGGGAGACCACTTTCTCCCTCCCAAATATACATCAAAATATCATCTGCATGAGGAGCAACTCCCACAGAACAAATGCTGAATGCTGGCAGAGGACCCCAGATGTCCAGAAAGGCAAACCAATCTCCTAGGAATGAGACAGGGCAAAGAATAAAGACAAAAAGGGAGACATAGGATTTGGGGATGGGGACCTGTCCTGTGAAGGCAGTCATGAAGGAGGAGAAGTTTCCACACAATAGGAACTCCTCTCACAAGCAGGGTCAGTGTGAAGCTTAGGAAGCTCAGAGGGAAGCACAACCAAGAAAATTCACCACAGAGATCGTGCCGAATGGCGGTTACCAGCAGGAAGCGGCTCTCATGCTGGGGTCTGCCTGCAGTGAGTGGGAACTGGGTATGCTGGCTCGGGCTGTCATGGGTCCTCAGGGAAAGGACCGGGGTTGAAGGCCGGAACATTCTGAGGTGGCTATGCCACACAGCACAGACAGAATGGGGAAAACCATGGAATCACCAGAGAAACAACGGAACATTCCTGCAGGAAGGTTCTAACGCCGCACTCTGAGCCCAGGCACACTCACAGAACAAAGAATCACGACCAGCAAATATCAAAGAGGGTCAAGCTGGCTGCCACCTGTGGTCCAGAGGCAGAGAAGCAGGCATGCAACAGCCAGAGATGGAAGGCAAGGGGCCACTGCAATCTCAGCCCCAGAGACAGCGTCCGCCCCCAAACTCTGAGTGGACGGCCCACAGTCTCACCCACGTCTTCCTGGGATCATGGACAGCCCAGCTCTGCCAGGAGAGTCACAGCCTGAGCCCAGCTACCCTGGGGAGATGCATGCCCACCTGGGACTCTGCCTTCACAGCTCACCAGGAGCC
>NW_011494796.1:2528582-2543657 GCF_000754665.1 Bison bison bison | reverse complement strand
GCCCAAGCAGCTTGGCCCTGCAACCATGTGTGGTCCAGCCACTGAGGGCACCCCACACGTGCCAGCGGCACTTGCAATGTCCCTCTCTCTCCACAACACAGTTGAGCAAGTGAGCCCAAATGAGAGGCCACTCTCGCCCTTCTCATGTCAGGGCAGAGATCAGACACTGAAGAAAAACTTGGAAGCAGAGGCGGGCCAGGTGAGCAGAGCAATGAAGGGGGAGCTTCTCTGGAAGTGGCAGGTGCAACAGAATAAAATCCTTTCATTAAACTGAGATTGTGCACTTTAGGAGCAACTGTAGACTTTGAGAAGAAGTGCAAGCCAGAGCAAGGGACTATCTGTAACTGAACTGATTCCACACTGCACACAACAGGTCCAGACACCTTCCTAGATATATTGGAGGACCTTCTGAGTAGGCAACTCGACTGAAGCAGGAAAACGGAGGAATCACATGAACATTCATCACATTATGACCATATAAATATATATATATATATATATATATATATATATATACACACACTTCCTGCCTCCTATAAAAGTTTTCTTTATCATTTTTTTAATTTTTATTTTATTACTTTTTAATTTAAATTTTTTTAATTTTTTTCTTTTTTTCTATCTTCCCTTCTTTTTTTCTTTATTCGTTCATACTATACTAGCATACTTCATTACTCCTTTAATTTTTCATCTTGCTGCCTACTCTTACCTTTCTAAAAAACCTTTTTTTAAAAATAAATTTCATATTTTTGTTTCTGTTTTTTTTTTATATTGTACTTTTGAGAGTCTAATTTTTATTCCAGGTTTTTGCTTTTTGATCTTTTGTTGTTAATTTTACATCTTTGAAACTCTGATTTTTAGTATCTATTTTACTTAGGGATGTGATTATTTAATTGATTGCTCTCTTCTCTCTTGATTCTCCTTTTTCCCCTCCTGTCATCTCTTTCTTCTTCTTCCTTATTCTCTTCTCTATATAACTCTGTGAATCTTTTTGGGTGTTTATGGCTGTGGAGAGTTGTTTCACAATTAACCTAGGGGTTTTGCCTTCTGTACTGTGTGAGCAGAGAAGTCTTGATGCTACTGTAAGAGGTCAGGACTGAAATCTAGAGGCAGGTGGCTCAAATCCAGATTTTGGACCATCAGAAAATTCTTGACCCCAGGGAACATTAATAGATGAGAGCCTACCCCAAAGCCTCCTTACCTACACTGAGACCAAGCTCCACCCAAGAGCCAGCAAGCAATGCAAGACACTCCACATCAATTCTTTAGCAAAACAGGCAACCCTGCACATTAGTAAAGAAGCTGCCCAAAGTCATAGCAGCTGCCCAAAGTCATACCAAACCCACAGACACCAAAACTCACTAATGGACACTGCTCTGCCCTCCAGAGAGATAATAGTGGAAATAAATGACTCAGAACCGGAATAAAGAAAAAAAGAATAAAAAGAAATGATGACAGCCTAAGAGACAGAGACTTCTGGGGCAATGTTAAGTAGCCAACATTTGAATCAGAGGCATCCCAGAGGAAGAAGACAAAAGGAAATAACATGAGAAAATATCTGACGAGATAGTAGTTAAAATTTTCCTAAGATGGGAAGGAAATAGCCACCCAAGTCTAAGAACCCCAGACAGTCCCATACAGAATAAACCCAAGAAGAAACACACCAAGACACATATTAATCAAACTAATAAAAATTAAACACAAAGAACAAATATGGAAAGCAGCAAGGGAAAAGCAACAAATAACAAACAAGAGGATTCACCATAAAGACAACAGCTGATCTTTCAACACTAACTCTGAAGGCCAGAGGGAATGGCAGATATAAAGTGGTAGAAGGGGAAAGCCTATAACCAAGATTACTCTAACCACCAAACACCTATCCTGCTCAAACTCTTTCAAAAACACTGCAGATGAAGGCTAACTCCCAAACTCATTACAAGGCCACCATCAACTTGGTACCAAAAACAATGATGCTGCAAAAAAGAAAATTATAGGCCAATGTCACTGATGAACATGGATGCAAAATCTTCAACAAAATTCTAGCAAACAGAATGCAACAACATATTAAAAAGATCATACATTATTATCAAGTGGGCTTTTGCACCAGGATGCAAGAATTCCTCAGTACACGTAAATCAATCAATGAGATACACAATATTAACAAACTGAAAGATAAAAACCATATGATTATTTCAACAGATGCAGAGAAAGCATTTGACAAAATTTAACACCCATTTATGATTAAAAACTCCCCAGAAACTGGGCATAGAAGGAACATACCTCAACATAATAAAAGTCATATATGACAGACCCAGAGTAAACATCATCATCAATGGCAAAAAAATGAATGCATTTCCTCTAATATCAGAAATAGACAAGGGTGCTCACTCTGCTGCTGCTGCTGCTGCTAAGTCACTTCAGTTGTGTCCGATTCTGTGTGACCCTGTAGATGGCAGCCCACCAGGCTCCCCCATCTCTGGGATTCCCCAGGCAAGAACACTGGAGTGGGTTGCCATTTCCTTCTCCAATGCATGAAACGTGCTCACTCTAACTGCTACTATTCAACATAGTTTTGGAAGTCCTAGCCATAGTAATCAGAGAAGAAAAAGAAATAAAAGGAAGCCAGATCAGAAAAGAAGAAATAAATCTCTCACTGTTTGCAGATGACATGATTCTCTACATAGAAAACCCTAAAGATGCCACCAGAAAATTACTAGAGCTAATAAATACAGTAAAGTTGTGATATAAAATTAATACACAGAAATTCCTTGAATTACTGTAAACTAACAATGAATAAACAGAAAGAAATGAAAGAAACAATTGCATTCTCCATTGCAACAAAAAGAATAAAACATTTAGGAATAAATTTAGCTAAAGCAATAAAAGATCTGTACACAGAAAACTATAAAACACTAATGAAAGAAATCAAATGACACAGATACATGGAGTGATCTATCATATTCTTGGATTGGAAGAATCAATATTGTGAAAATAACTATACTACCCTAAGCAATCTATATATTCAACACAATCCCTATCAAACTGCCAAAGGTATTTTTCACAGAACTAGAACAAATAATTTCACAATTTGTATAGAAACACAAAAGACCCCAAGTAGCCAAAGTAATCTTGAGAAAGAAGAATGGAACTGGAGGAATTAATCTTCCTGACTTCAGACTATACTACAAAGCTATAGTCATCAAGACAGTATGGTACTGGCACAAAAACAGAAATATAGATCAATGGAACAAAACAGAAAGGCCAGAGATAAATCCATGAACTGCTGGATACATTTTCTTTGACAAAGGAGGCAAGAAATGTACAATGGAGAAAAAGTCTCCTCAACAAGTTTTGTTGGGGAAACATCAACTATGCATAAAAGAATGAAACCAGAACACTTTCTAACACCATATCCAAGAATAAACTCAAAATGGATTAAATACCTAAATGTAAGAGCAGAAAATATAAAACATGAGCCTTGTAGCACTCCCCTCCCCCCCTCAAAAAATGAGCAGAACAATTAACAGAACAATTTTTTTAAAAAATCAGAACACTAACAGATATATCAGAAAAAATAAAGATGTAGATGAAACAACTGAGAGGTAAAACAGAAACACAATGGTGATTTCAAAAAAGCCAGAGAAGACTTTGGGGTGTGGCTCAGGTAGAGGGGGGTTTAGGCAGGGTTTAGGCCTATGCTCAGGACACAGGCATCCAGAAAAGGCCCTGGAGGGTTGGGGGCCTGGGGCTTAGGGTCAGCCTGTGCTGAGGGGCCCCAGAGTTTCTCTGGCCTCCTTGGAGAATGCAGGATCAGGTCCAGGCCTGAGTGGGTGGAGGACACACTAGCTGAGCTCCTCCCCTCCCCTATCCTCTGATCCCCCAAAGTTCCCTTCCCGTTGGCCTCTACTTTTTCTCTGAAAAAAACTATCAGGTTGGTGCAAATGTAACTGTGGTTTGGACCCTGAATTTTAAATCATTATAACTAGGCTGTAACACTGTATTAATTAAAATAGGAACCATTACAATCAACACATTTTTGCCAATGAAAAATAAGTTTGTTTATTCCTATAGTGTATCAATAGTACTTTAGTAGCAATAGTATCAATCTGTGCTTGGAGATTTGATGAACTCTTAGAAAGCATTTTCTGCATCCTGCTGGTTGTGGAAATGTTTTCCCTGCAAAAAGATTTTGAGATGCTTGAAGGAAGGGGTAGTCCACTGGCGAGAGGTCGGGTGAATATGGCAGATGAGACAAAACTTTGGAGCTCAATTCATTCAACTTTTGAAGTGTTGGCTAGGTGATGTGTGGTTGGGCACTGTCATGGAGAAAAATTGGGCCCATTCTGTTGACCAATGCCGGCTGCAGGCATTGCACTTTTTAGTGCATCTCATCGACTTGCTGAGCACACTTCTTATACAATGCTCTTGCTGGGATTCAGAAACCTGTAGTGGATCAGACTGGCAGCAGACCACCAAACAGTGACCATGACTTTTTTCTGGTGCAAGTTTGGCTTTGGGAAGTGCTTTGGAGCTTCTTTTCAGTCCAACAACTGATCAAGTCACTGCTGGCTGTCATATAAAATCCACTTTTTTGTCAGGTTTCACTATTTGATTGAGAAATGGTTTGGTGTTGTGCAGAATAAGAGAAGATAGCACTTCAAAACAATGATTTTTAAAGGTTTTATTGAGCTTTGGCATCTTTACAATTTGCTTCAAATCGAAATGACTGTAGAATGGTTGACAATGAGTTCTTGGGCAGCATCTTGTGTAGTTCTAAGAGGATCAGCTTTGATGACGGCTCTCAACTGTTGTTGTCAACTTCTAATGGCTGGCCACTATGCTCCTCATCATCAAGGCTCTCTTCTCCTTTGCAAAACTTCTTGAACCACCCTGAACTGCACATTTGTTAGTAGTTCCTGGAGCAAATATGTTACTGACATTGCAAGTTGTCTCCCTGCTTTACAACCAATTTTGAACTTGAATAAAAAAAAATAGCTTGTATTTGCTCTTTGTCTAACATCATTTCTATAGCCTAAAATAAATATAAATTAAACAGCAAGTAATAATTCATTAGAAAAAAAAACATAAAGTGAGAAATGTTCATTAAAATGATGTATAACATAACCGCATTTTACAATGTAAAAAGACAAATAGATACAAGGGATTAGATCTGATAGACACAGTGCCTGAAGAACTACGGATGGATGTTCATAACACTGTACAGATGCTGCTGCTAAGTCGCTTCAGTCATGTCCGACTCTGTGCAATCCCATAGATGGCAGCCCAACAGGCTCCCCCGTCGCTGGGATTCTCCAGGCAAGAATACTGGAATGGGTTGCCATTTCCTTCTCCAATGCATGAAAGTGAAAAGTGAAAGTGAAGTCGCTCAGTCGTGTCTGACTCTTAGCGACCCCATGGACTGCAGCCTACCAGGCTCCTCCATCCATGGGATTTTCCAGGCAAGAGTACTGGAGTGGGGTGCCATTGCCTTCTCTGACTGTACAGATGGTGGTGATCAAAACCATTCCCAAGAAAAGGAAATGCAAAAAGGCAAAATGGTTGTTTGAGGAGGTCTCACAAATAGCTGAGAAAAGAAGAGAAGCAAAAGGCAAAGAGGAAAAGGAAAGATATACCCATCTGAAGGCAATGTCCCAAAATACAGCAAGGAGAGATAAAAAAAAGCCTTCTTAACTGAACAGTGGAAAAGAAATAGAGGAAAACAATAGAATAGGAAATACTAGAGATCTTTTCAAGAAAATTAGAGATACCAAGGGAACATTTCATGCAAAGATGGGCACAATAAAGGACAGAAACAGTGTGCATCTAACAGAAGCAGAAGATACTAAGAAGAGTTGGTAAGAGTACACAGAGCTACACAAAAAAGTTCTTAATGATCCGGATGACCACTCTGGTGTGGTCACTCACCTAGAGCCAGAAAACCTGGGGTGTGAAGTCAAGTGGACCTTAGGAAGCATTACTGTGAACAAAGCTAGTGGAGATGATGGAATTCCAGCTGAGCTATTTCAAATCCTAAAAGACAATGCTGTGAAAGTGCTGCACTCAATATGCCAGTGAATTAGGAAAACTCAGCAGTGACCACAGGACTGGAAAAGGTTGGTTTTCATTCCAATCCCAAAGAAAGGCAATGAGAAAGAATGTTCAAAACTACTGTGCAATCGCACTCATTTTACATGCTAGCAAGGTAATGCTCAAAATCATCCTAGCTAGGCTTCAACAGTACATGAACCAAGAATTTCCAGATATACAAGCTGAATTTAGAAAAGCCAGAGGAACCAGAGATCAGATTGCCAACATCCGTGGATCACAGAAAAAGGAAGAGAATTCCAGAAAATCACCTACTTCTGCTTCATTGACTACACTAAATCCTTTGACTGTGTGGATCACAACAAACTGAAAATTTCTTAAAGAGATGGGAATACCAGACCACCTTACCTGCCTCCTGAGAAACCTGTATGCAGGTCAAGAAGAAACTATTAGAACTGGACATGGAATAATGGACTGGTTCAAAATTTGGAAAGGAGTACATCAAGACTGTATATTGTCACCCTGCTTATTTAACTTATATGCAGAGTACATCATGAGAAACACTGGGCTGGATGAAGCACAAGCTGGAATCAAGATTGCCAGGAGAAATATCGATAAAACCCTTATGGCAGAAAGCAAAGAGGAACTAAAGAGACTCTTTTTTTTCTTTTTTTAAATTTTATTTTATTTTTAAACTTTACAATATTGTATTGGTTTTGCCAAATATTGAAATGAATCCGCCACAGGTATACATGTGTTCCCCATCCTGAACCCTCCTCCCTCCTCCCTCCCCATACCATCCCTCTTGGTCGTCCCAGTGCACCAGCTCCAAGCATCCAGTATCATGCATCAAACCTGGACTGGTGACTCATTTCACATATGATATTATATGTATTTCAATGCCATTCTCCCATATCATCCCACCCTCTCCCTGTCCCACAGCGTCCAAAAGACTGTTCTATACATTAGTGTCTCTTTTGCTGTTTCGTATACAGGGTTATTGTTACCGTCTTTCTAAATTCCATATAGAGACTCTTGATGAAGGTGAAAGAGGAATGAAAAAGTCGGCTTAAAATTTATCATTCAAAAAACGAAGATCATGGCATTTGACCCCATAACTTCATGGCAAATAGATGGGGAAACAATGGAAACAGTGACAGACTTTATTTTCTTGGGCTCCAAAATCATGTGGACAGTGACGGCAGCCATGAAATTAGTAGATGCTTGTTCCTTGGAAGAGAAGCTATGGCAAAACTAGACAGTGTATTAAAAAGCAGAGATATCACTTTGTTGACAAAGCTCCATCTAGTCAAAGCTTTTGTTTTTTCAGTAGTCATGTATGGACATGAGAGTTGGACCACGAAGAAAGGTGAGCACTGAAGAACTGGTGCTTTCGAACCATGGTGCTGGAGAAGACTCTTGAGAGTCCCCTGAACAGTAAGGAAATCAAACAGTCAATCTTAAAGGAAATCAACCTTGAATATTCATTGAAAGGACTGATACTGAAGCTGAAGCTCTAATACTTTGGGCACCTGATGTGAAGAGTTGACTTACTAGAAAAGACCCTGATGCTGAGAAAGACTGAGGGCAGGAGAGGAAGGGGGCAATAAAGGATGAGATGGTTGGATGGCATCATTGACTCAATGGACATGAGTTAGAGCAAATTCAGGGAGATAGCAAAGACAGGGAAGCCTGGTGTGCTGCAGTCCATGGGGTCACATAGAGTTGGACATGACTAAGCAATTGAAAAACAACAGATATACTGGCAAATTATTTTTGACGTGGGTTTTAAGATGATAAATGGAGAAAGGACAGTAAATTAGCTTGTGTCCTGCCCCCAACCCCACCTCACAAGCCCTCCAGTCTGTTCATTGGCCTTCACTGCCCCGGACCCCACTTGGACATAATTTTCCCCCCTCTGAAGTAGAATTCAGGGCCTCTCTCCACTAAGTCCTCTTTAACCACATGCCCCACTCTCTCTCTCCATGCTGCATTGCAGGATACAAGTGTCTGCTCCTCTCCTGTCCTGCACACTGCACCCCACATGGCCAGGGGAAAATCCCCTCCTTCAGCAGACCCCCACCACCCGCCTGCCCACGGAACATCTTTTCTCCTAGACAGGGCACACTGTGTCTTCTCTCAGGTCTTTGCCTGAGCCCTGGAGGCCCCGGGATGAGGGTGGATCCTCTAACCATGTGTGTCCTGCTCCCTTTCCCTTTCCTCCACTTGCATGAGTCTCCTTGCTGCTATAGAACTTTCCAGAGTTCTCCTGCCTCTGAAAACTGTTCCCCACTGGAATGCCATTTTTTTCAGAGTCACACAGCTGCCCCTCAGCCACTACAGGCCTCTCCACTCACACACACACATACATATACACACCTCATAGACACAGACACACACATACGCTCACAAGCACACACAAGCACACTTGTACCAACACAATCACATACAGAGACACAGCAGGCCCTCCTTATTCCCCTTCCCTGCTTTACTTTTCTGCATAGAATTTATCACCATTTGTCAGATTCAGTTCAGTTCAGCCACTCAGTCGTGTCCAGCTCTTCGCGACCCCATGAATCGCAGCATGCCAGGCCTCCCTGTCCATCACCAACTCCCGAGGTTCACTCAGACTCATGTCCATCGAGTCAGTGATGCCATCCAGCCATCTCATCCTCTGTCGTCCCCTTCTCCTCCTGCCCCCAATCCCTCCCAGCATCAGAGTCTTTCCCAATGAGTCAACTCTTCGCATGAGGAGGCCAAAGTACCGGAGTTTCAGCTTTAGCATCATTCTTTCCAAAGAAATCCCAGGGCTGATATCTTTCAGAATGGACTGGTTGGATCTCCTTGCAGTCCAAGGGACTCTCAAGAGTCTTCTCCAACACCACAGTTCAAAAGCATCAATTCTTCGGTGCTCAGCTTTCTTCACAATCCAACTCTCACATCCATATATGACCACTGGAAAAACCATAGTCTTGACTAGATGGACCTTTGTTGGCAAAGTAATGCCTCTGCTTTTCAATACGCTATCTAGGTTGGTCATAACTTTTCTTCCGTAAACGACTTTTAATTTCATGGCTGTAGTCACCATCTGCAGTGATCTTGGAGCCCCAAAAAATAAAGTCTGACACTGTTTCCACTGTTTCCCCATCTATTTCCCATGAAGTGATGGGACCACATGCCATGATCTTCGTTTTTTGAATGTTGAGCTTTAAGCCAATTTTTTCACTCCACTTTCACTTTCATCAAGAGGCTTTTTAGTTCCTCTTCACTTTATGCCATTTTCTTTGTAACTGCCTCATCCCACACCTTGGAATGTAAGATCCCAGAGCACAACGAGATTGTTTATTCACTGCTACGTTCCGAGCACCCCTGGGAGGTGTTTAGTACAACTAGGTCTCCAGTAAATATTTACTGAGTAAGTAAACATGATAGAGCTAAGAATAAAAGAATTCTGGCCCAGGTCAGGAAGTGCTGAGGCTGGGATATGACCAGGTATCCTTGACCTCAGTCTGCAGAGTCCAACTCTCACCATAGCAAAGTCTCATGCCTGATGTCCATTCTGCTCCACTGAACTGCAGCTTCACCTGGGGTCAAGTGTAAATGTGTTTGGCTCCAGCTGTGTCACTCGGGGTGAGAGGTGTCTGAGGTCACCTAAGCTGTGTCTGCCACAAATAGCCTGGAGGTGCCATGCGAGCAGCTGGAGGGCCCAGTGCTCCTGTTGGGCTGCGTACCCACGGCAATGGCTCAGTCACCTGCTAGCTTCCTTGGGCCTGTGGACTCTGTCTGGGAATGGAGGTTGTGGCTTCCTGAAGGGGTGGAAGATCCCGAGGCCCTCCATCTGTCCTGGATACCTGGGTCTGGACAGAAATCTGAAGGGATGGTGTGGAAACAAGTATGTCAGTCAAACAGCCCTAAGAACCCAGCACAGACCTGGGGGCTGCCAGAGTCCCAACACAGCAACAAGAAGCCTGTGCAAAGGCTGCATGCTAAACATGTCAAAAATAAGTCAGCAAATCCCAATAAACCTCAGTATTTTTTTCATGCTTTACTTAGGAAGTAGAGATTTAAATAAACTGTCCATTGAGAAGGTATTTATCTGCCCACAAACTTGGGCACATATATGAAAAAGCTGTTAATATAACAGTATAATGTTTGTTAAATCACTTTTCAAGTTAAAATGTACTACATTTTCAATACCTTTACATTGTATAGGACTTTCCAATATGAAACATGCTTTTACACAGGTTATTCCTGTGATTTCAGTAAATCCGGGTGAGACTGACAGGGTCATCATTACTGCCCATGTTCTCAGAGAAAGAAGCAGGGCCTTGAGCTCAGTTCGCTCATGATGCCTGTTCCAGGCCTCAGTCTAGTGCCGACTTCTGACCAGCCCTGCAGAGCTCTGCCCTGCCCCACCCCCAACAGGAGCCCACTGCACTTTGGAGCAGGGGTCCTCCCACCACAGGGGGCACGGTCTCTCCACTCCCCCAACAGGAAGCATTTCATAAAGTGTGGCCTAGAGTGGAGACCAGCATCGACAGGTCCACAAACATTCATTTATCTGACTCCCCACCTCCATGATCTTTATGGAAAAAAAAGGGAACTGTCAAAATTCCAAAACTTTCAGTAACTGCATTGCATCCTTAAAATTTTGTTAAGAAGGTATACTCATGTCAAGTGTTCTGATCACAGTAAAAGAAAATTTTAAAAGAATTAGAGGATGAAAAAACTGAGAGAACAATCAGCTGTTAGTTTGAATGATGCTATTTTGGACTGCAAGGAGATCAAACCAGTCAATCCTAAAGGAAATTGACCCTGAATATTCATTGGAAGGACTGATGCTAAAGCTGAAGCTCCAGTACTCTGGCCACCTGATGTGAAGAGTCAACACACTGGGAAAGACCCTGATGCTGGGAAAGATTGAGGGCAGGAGGAGAAGGGGTGGCGGAGGATGAGATGGTTAGATAGCATCACTGACTCAATGAATATGAATTTGAGCAAACTCCAGGGGATAGTGGAGGACAGAGGAGTCTGGCAAGCTACAGACCACGGGATTGCAAAGAATTGGGCACAGTTTAGTGACTGAACAACAACAACAACAATAACCATTTAGAGTTAGTTTTAAGCTCTTCCATAAAATGTTTATTGTTGGTAACTCTACAGTGCATGAGTCACTATCTTCCATCTCAAAAGCATCATATATTCAAAGAGTATAATTTTTAACTTTAGATTTATAAGAGGAGAGTAAGTTGTAAAGTTTACACATGATAGGAAGGCCTTTCACTGTTAATATGCCAGGCACAAAAATAAACCAAAGAATTTCTATTATATATTCAAATTAATATTTTAAAATTAACTGAGGCTTGCTGCCACTCCCACTAATATATACACATAAATGCTCCCTTACTCCATCTCTCTCTATCGTACATAATTTTTAAAAACTGTCACTAATCATTACATTAGCAGATTTTAAGTTAAATGGATAGTATCCAGTGCTTGCAAGTGGGAAAAAAAAAACAACCTTGTATTGATGGTAGTGATTTTGGACAAGATTTTAAGCTTTTTTTCAAGTGAACTTTGGCAATAACTATGCAAATTAAGGGCTTCCCAGATGGCACTAGTAGTAAGCAACCCACCTGCCAATTCGGGAAATGCAGGTTCAGTCCCTGAGTTGATTGAAGATCCCCTGGAGGAGGGCATGACAACCCACTCCAGTATTCTTGCCTAGAGAATCTCATGGACAGAGGAGCCTGGTAGGTTACAGTCTATAGGATCACAAAGAATCGGACATGACTAAAGCGACTTAGCGTGCACACACACACACACACACACACACACACAAATTAAACCTAGAGAACAGACCTAGAGAAAAGCAACTTCTTTTCAACTAATTTGTTTAGGGAAAAACTAGAGACACCATCAAGAGCATACTAGTTAAAAAATAGGCCATGGAGCCACAATGAGGAATATTTTTCACCAAGTAAATAGAATGGAGCACATCTATTAAATTTATGTAAAAGGTGATCTATTATTCTTATAACCAAATGAGGTTTAACAATCATTTGGTGCAAAAAAATTACAGAAAACAAAATTACCGCCAAGAGATGCGGCATCCCACTCACCTCCAACTTCTCCTTCAGGATTCTCAGAATCATGTGATACTGACCATCAAATCAGCCTGGAAATAAAGTATTTACTTGCCTTCTCATGCAGCGTGTCCTGCTCTCATTCAATCCTGCACCTATGAAGTACGCAATAACTTTGAAGTAGTTCTCAACATGCAGCACATCTGTGAATTGCTCAGAGAACCCCTTTGCTGTGAAAGAGACCCAAGTGCTGCCTAGTCAGACAGACAATTAGAAAACACCAACATCAAAACAAGAATCATATTCTATGGTAACCCTGTTCGCTCAGGAAGCAAAGGAATGAGCTCTTCAGAGTAAGGCCCTCTCCTTGAAATGGCTCAGGCTTTGTGACTTCACCAGTGATGGACAGAGCTGCTTATTTAGTTCAACTGTAACTAGTTTAGTGTCTGTTCCATAAAACCAAAGCTTTTTTGCCCATGTGTATACAATTTGTTAACTAATTATTTGATTTCCATGATCTAAAACAGACACAATGAACTGACTGGCTGATAAGCTATTATCGGCATACCTTAAACTTCTCAGAAGTTTCCCTGACTCTGGCACCCCCAGGCCCAGGCTAATCTAAAGGGCTTTCACGTTTACTGTTGTACTAGGGCCCTGTCTTCTAAGTGTCTCCTGACTTTTCTCACTACAAAAACTCCTTGGGTTAAAGATGGAGATAGTCTCTATTATACTCCAATGTCGTATGGCAGTGCCAGGGCAGAACAGACATAGATTCCCATTCTGAAAGGATGTGGAAGGCATCTGACAATGCATTGGAGACATGGACATTCAGGGTTATTCCCTGTATTTTGTGTTACCTAGAGACAGCGAATGAGAAACATGCATGGAAAACTAAGAAAAAAATAGAAGTTGCAAGAAAAGGTCTAAGAGAGACACAAAAGACTGCATGAATCCAGAGACATTGAGGGTAACGCAGACAGGCTTAAGGACAAGGCAGCATTTGGATTTGCACAAAAGAATGAGCATTTTCGGGGAGACTGGTGTACTTGGGTGGGTTTTGAGGAGAGCATCAACAGAGTGGCTAAGGCAAGACAGGGTGGGCCAGATAAAACATGGTCCTGCTGGGATCCAGGGTCCTCATGCAGTTAGGGACAGAAGCTTAATTAATCTCTCCACTGCCCCCCTAGCTCAGAAACCAAGTCAGCCTTGACTCAGAAATCCCACATCCTCTTTGCCTGTGGACAGTCTAATATACAAATCATTAAGTAGATTCGTGATGGTGTACAGAAAAAGGTCAGCAGTTTACTTTCACACCATGTTTTTAAAAGCAAGGCTTGTTGTATAAATACAATGTAGAAACTCTAGAAAACAAACATTTTCAGAGCTTTAAAGCACATTTGTTCCACATCCACAGTGAAATGACACTGCACACAGAGCCTGAAACTTGTGATGCCACTTGGAGAGCATGCATAGCTAGACTCCGATATGTGTTTGGGGGAGACTTCCCTGGTGGCTCAGATGGGAAAGCATCTGCTTATAATGCAGAAGAGCCGGGTTCAATCCCTGGGTCGGGAAAATCCTCTGGAGAAGGAAATGGCAACCCACTCCAGTACTCTTGCCTGGAAAATCCCCTGGAGGGAGGAGCATGGTAGGCTACATACAGTCCATGTGGTCGCAGAGTCGGACACAACTGAGTGACATCGGACACGACTGAGTGACATCACTCACCCTTGCTGAGGCCATGCTTGTTTGCTTTTGCATTTAACTGAAAGCATTTGGAAGTGACAAAACTTTCTTTTAAAAACAATCAATAGGTCTTTTTTTCAGTAATCAAATTTTGCCATCAGTTCAGATGACTAAAATTTTTATCTAGCCTCTGTTGTGAATAAAAGTAAAAAAAAAAAATGATCTTGGCCTTTGTTGATGGGAGTTAGCTTGCTTGCCTACAAGTGCTATTTTAGTAATGAAAACTGTCTTTTATTTTTCCCTGCCTCATTTACGTTATGCTAAGCCAGCTTGTAATTTCCCATTAAAAACATGAAAGATTACTCAGCCGTAAAAAGGAACAATTTTGAGTCAGTTCTAATGAGGTGGATGAACCTAAAACCTATTATATAGAGTGAAGTGAGTCAGAAAGAGAAAGATAAATACTGTATTCTAACAGTTATATATGGAATCTAGAAAAATGGTACTGAAGAATTTATTTACAGGGCAACAATGGAGAAACAGAGAGACAAGAGACTTATGGACATGGGGAGAGGGGAGGAGAGGGTGAGATGTATGGAGAGAGTAACATGGAAACTTACATTACCATATGTAAAACAGATAGCCAATGGGAATTTGCTGCATGTCTCAGGAAACTCAAACAGGGGCTCTGTACCAACCTAGAGGGGTGAGATGGGGAGGGAGATGGGAGAGAAGTTCAAAAGGAGGGGACATATGTGTACCTATGGCTGAATCATGTTGAGGTTTGACAGAAAATAGAATTCTGTAAAGTAATTATCCTTCAATAAAAAAATAAATTAATTTTAAAAGCCATGAAAGATATACCTTATATAATTTAAATTCATTTGACCACTTCCTTATAAAATATCAAAATAAAAACTAAATTACACTATCAGATCAGATTAGATCAGTCGCTCAGTCATGTCCGACTCTTTGCGACCCCATGAACCACAGCACGCCAGGCTTCCCTGTCCATCACCAACTCCCGGAGTTCACTCAGACTCACATCCATCGAGTCAGCAATGCCATCCAGCCATCTCATCCTCTGTCGTCCCCTTCTCCTCCTGCCCCCAATCCCTCACAGCATCAGAGTCTTTTCCAATGAGTCAACTCTTCACATGAGGTGGCCAAAGTACCGGAGTTTCAGCTTTAGCATCATTCCTTCCAAAGAAATCCCAGGGCTGATCTCCTTCAGAATGGACTGGTTGGATCTCCTTGC
>NW_011494796.1:2508320-2528482 GCF_000754665.1 Bison bison bison | reverse complement strand
CTTCTTCACAGTCCAACTCTCACATCCATACATGACCACAGGAAAAACCATAGCCTTGACTAGACGAACCTTTGTTGGCAGAGTAATGTCTCTGCTTTTGAATATGATATCTAGGTTGGTCATAACTTTCCTTCCAAGGAGTAAGCATCTTTTAATTTCATGGCTGCATTCAGCATCTGCAGTGATTTTGGAGCCCAGAAAAATAAAGTCTGACACTGTTTCCACTGTTTCCCCATCCCATGAAGTGGTGGGACCGGATGCCATGATCTTAGTTTTCTGAATGTTGAGCTTTAAGCCAACTTTTTCACTCTCCTCTTTCACTTTCATCAAGAGGCTTTTGAGTTCCTCTTCACTTTCTGCCATAAGGGTGGTGTCTTCTGCATATCTGAGGTTATTGATATTTCTCCCAGCAATCTTGATTCCAGTTTGTGTTTCTTCCAGTCCAGCATTTCTCATGATGTACTCTGCATATAAGTTAAATAAGCAGGGTGACAATATACAGCCTTGATGTACTCCTTTTCCATTTGGAACCAGTCTGTTGTTTCATGTTCAGTTCTAACTGTTGCTTCCTGACGTGCATACAAATTTCTCAAGAGGCAGATCAGGTGTTCTGGTATTCCCATCTCTTTCAGAATTTTCCACAGTTTATTGTGATCCACACAGTCAAAGGCTTTGGCATAGTCAAGAAAGCAGAAATAAATGTTTTTCTGGAACTCTCTTGCTTTTTCAATGATCCAGTGGATGTTGGCAACTTGATCTCTGGTTCCTCTGCCTTTTCTAAAAGCTTGAACATCAGGAAGTTCACGGTTCACATATTGCTGAAGCCTGGCTTGGAGAATTTTGAGCATTACTTTACTAGCATGTGAGATGAGTGCAATTGTGCGGTAGTTTGAGCATTCTTTGGCATTGCCTTTCTTTGGGACTGAAATGAAAATGGACCTTTTCCAGTCCTGCGGCCACTGCTGAGTTTTCCAAATTTGCTGGCATATTGAGTGCAGCACTTTCACAGCATCATCTTTCAGGATTTGGAATAGATACATGCAAAGGCTTTCTAAAACACAGAAAAGGGTTTCTGGGGAAAACCTTCAGCGCTGAGAACCCTGCAGGATGCGCAGAGGTCAGGGCACTGGCTGGGACTCCAGCTGACGAGGCAGGGCATGCTGCGAGCTGGTGCTGCTGGGGTGGGCTATCCCTAGCTCACCATAGTCCCTAAGTGTCTTCATTCACCAAGCCAGGGGTCTACAGCAGCCTTACTGAAGAGAACTTTAAAAGGCATCTCACAGTTTCTGAGAGTCATCTCTCATCCTTCTGTTTGCAAGCTAAATAAGCTTTCTTGATCCTTTCCACACAAGTCACATGTTCTGCCAACCATCTAATGATGCCATGGGTTTCCTGCAACCTTAAATTCTCTGTGACATCCTTCCTCAGTCACAGGAATGAGAAGCAGGCCCAGCCCTTGCGTTAGTGGTTCTGAATCAGGTTACACCAAACGCAGTGCACCTAATCATCTGGATTCCTCCACAAACATTTCTGATCTGAAACCCTAACAACAGTTTTCTGTTCTAATATTTTGAAAATTCAATTAAGAGTCTGAAGAATGTCATATAAGCTCATGTATTTCACCAAATAAATAAAAGATTATACATTGAAGGTGTCTGAGTTCATTCTTCCCTATGCCTACATCTTCATTTCCTTTGTCTAAACCAGAATAGTGGCTTAGACCTCCTCAGACAACTGTGCAGCCTGCCAGATCAGAAGCCAAATGTCCCGTGACTTCCTTTTCAGAAGTCTTCTCATGCCTGATACCACCCACCATAGAAAGGGAGTAGAGTGCTTCTGTCATTCTGGCAAAGAACATGGCAGCAAGTATAAAGATCATATCCAGATTCAGCCATACAGAGAATCTTCATAATGAGAGGAAAAACAACGCTTCTCATGACGACAGCTAGGTATTTTATCTGTAATTTGGTATGACTCTTTGCCTTGCCTCAAAACTAAAAATTCACCAGAATGTGTTCAGATAAAGGCTATAACTTATGCAAATTCTGGGTTCCAAAGAGAACTCTCACTGAGGATTAAAACTCAACTCAAGCAAAAGGGGCCAGTAAATAGCCACTGGAGGAATCTCCCATACCAGCCAATACAGCTCCCAAAGCCTTTTCTTTAATATTAAAAATCTATTTAATACTCATGTGGTCAAGCCATGAACATTCAAAGTACGTCTCCCCCAGTGAGTGGGGTCAGCTGTTAAGCAGATGGGCTCAGTTACAGGCTATTAGACACTGACTGTGAGAAGATGAGCTGCTCGTAGCTTAACAGGATGGGAGGGCCTCAGTTCTGCCCAGCCACTCCACGTTCACAGTCTGTTCTTTCCGTCCCTGCTCACAGAGCCAAGGAACACTGCACACAATGTATTCCAACCCCTGTCTGGGGACTAGCCCACTCTGGTCCACACATACAAGGCATGACTGTGGAGGTGAAGAACGCTAGTAAGTACATTTCTTGATTACTGATTATACTTTTATCTTTAATTTAGAATCAGTAAATGAGTGAATATTTAATTCATTTTATGTGCATTATTTTTAGAAAAGGGCAGTAGTTAAAAACAACAACAACAACAACTGCACCAGACTGTTTGTTACAATTCAGATCAAGTCCAAAATTTCCCAACCCAAACACCCTGATTAAATAGGAAAAGCCCTCAACCTAACATCAGAATAAGTAGCCCCTGGTTCTGTCACTATGACAGAACTCTTGAACTCCTGAACTCACTCTTCAGGACCTCAGTTTTCTAATTTGCAAACTAAATGTTTGCCAAGTGAAAGTGAAAGTGAAGTCGCTCAGTCGTGTCCGACTCTTTGCAACCCCATGGACTGTAGCCTATCAGGCTCCTCCGTCCCTGGGATTTTCCAGGCAAGAGTGCTGGAGTGGATTGCCATTTCCTTCTCCAGGGGATCTCCCAAACCCAGGAATCGAACCCCAGTCTCCTGCATTGCAGGCAGACGCTTTATTGTCTGAGCCACCGGGGAATGTTTGTCAAGGTTAGTGCCTATAAGTGTTAGCTTTCACCATAGCCGACACTTAGTGGCTTAAAACAACAACCGTTAATTATTTCTCATGAGTCTGTATGTCAGCTGGGTGGTCCTGGTTAGCTGGGTCAAGCTTGGCTCGTTTTGGCTGAGCTCACTGGTGGTGCCATGAGGAGATGTCTCACCTGGGACAGCATCAGCTGGAATGGCCCATCCCTACTCCATGCAACCTGGCATCCCTGGCCAGCACACCTGGTTTCCCTGGTGGTTGGGAAGGGTCTCAAGCAAATAAATGAGAACAACAAGGCCTCCTGCCTCCCAGGCTTGGAAATGAGAGGTAACTTCTATCTCTTTCTATTGTTCAAAGTGAGTCTAAGCCTGATACAAAGGATAGAGAAAGAGACTCCTCTGAATGGCAGAGATTAAAATCTCACACTGCAGATGCAGAGGGATGTGGACACAGAGAGGGGCGTAACTAGAACCACTGCCTGTAGGCAAGCATTCAAGATGCCCACTGAACTTTAAAACACTATCATGTATCACTCGTTCCCCAATGGGTTTCCTAGAGATTATCTTCACTAAAAGCCAGCCCCTAAAATATCAACTTCTGCATGCAAAAGTGAACTGGGAATTATCTGGTGAAAACACGATTCTGCTAGGAATATAACCAAAAGAAAAGTAAGTCTGAGAAAGTGAGAGTCTTTTTTTATTTAATTCTCCACCAACCTATCATTTGCCATTAAAGTTCCCAATGATGCTCTGTCTGGGGCTGGCATGAACCAGTTCTCAGAGCTGTTCAGGGATTGTGTTGGAGGCTATATGTTCAATTTACCTTACTTTCAAGCAAGGTTATGGAAGTGTTTGTTATTTTTAAAATAATGTTTATGCCTGGGACCGGTCCCACAGGCTAAGAAAACAAGTTCACTGACAAACTCCCACAAGGCCTCTTTCATGAGACTGCTGTACTACCATTCTGTCCCCTTTTATTCCAGCCACTCCACAGACTGTTAGCCCTTGCCAAGATTTAAATTCAGCTTCCAGTGAAATCTTACCCATTCACAATATAGGTACCCTATTTTCTGAATTTATTTCTAGCTTTTGTACTTAAATCATCATGAAGACCTGTTTCTCCAAACACCTCCCCTGCTCCCATTCAATTTTAAATAGAACTTAATTTTTTTAAAGTATCACTGTAATTCCCAATAGTTCTTCATCTTGTAAAAGAACAGAGTTTTCTATGTGCCTGATTTAGTACTCTCCTGTTGCCTCTCTACCCTTTGCCTTTGCATTTTCTTTCAGCAATTGCCAGTTCTTTGGGACTATTAACAACTGTCTTCACTGTTCAACACACAATTCTCAAAGGTGCTATGGTTATACTCATGCTTGATCTTGCCAATGGCCCAAAATCAAGATTCTGGTTGGCCCATGCTCTTTCTGAGAACCCTAGAGGAGAATCTATCCATGACTTTCAAGCTTCTGGTGTTGCCAACAACCTATGGTGTTCCTTAGCTTATACACTCATCACTCCAACCTCTGCCTCCATCACCGCTGAGCCCTCTGCCTTTATGCCTCTATGCACCTGTCTCTCCTCTTGCTATGACAGTCATATTGAAATATGACCCACTCTACTACACTATTAATTCAGTTCAGTTGCTCAGTCATGTCTGACTCTTTGTAATCCCATGGACTACAGCATATTAGGCTTCCCTGTCTATCAACAACTCCCAGAGCTTGCTCAAACTCATGTCCATCCAGTCAGTGATGCTATCCAATCATGTCATCCTCTGTCATCCCCTTCTCCTCCTGCCTTCAATCTTTCCCAGCATCAGGGTCTTTTCCAATGAGTCAGCTCTTCACATCAGGTGGCTAAAGACTGAAGCTTCCGCTTCAGCATCAGTCCTTCCAATGAATATTCAGGAATGATTTCCTTTAGGGTTGACAGGTTGGCTCTCCTTGCAGTCCAAGGGACTCTCAAGAGTCTTCTCCAACACCACAGTTCAAAAGCATCAATTCTTTGGTGCTCAGCTTTCTTTGTGGTCCAATTCTCACATCCATACATGACTACTGGAAACACCATAACTTTGACTAGATGGACCTTTGTTGGCAAAGTAATGTCTCTGCTTTTTAATATGCTGTCTAAGTTCGTCATAACTTTTCTTCCAAGGAGCAAGTGTCTTTTAATTTCATGGCTGCAGTCATCATCTGCAATGATTCTGGAGCCCAAGAAAAAATACAGTCTGTCACAGTTTCCATTATTTCCCCATCTATTTGCCACTAAGTGATGGGACTATATGCCATGATCTTAGCTTTTTGAACGTTGAGTTTTAAGCCAGATTTTTCACTCTCCTCTTTCACTTTCATCAAGAGGCCTTTTTGTTCCTCTTTGCTTTCTGCCATAAGGATGGTATCATTAGCATATCGACTATACTATGACCATATCTTAACTAGCTACAACAATCCTATTTCAAAATAAGATCACATTCTGAGGTTCTAGGAAGGATATGCATTTTGCGGAGACACTATCCAACAATAAAGGCCTGTTTATTAGATCAGCTGTTACTTATTGAACCAATAATAAGGTCATCATGCAAAAGACATTTCATCCTGACAAAAGCAGCCTCAGGGAGAGACTATGACTATCCCTGGACTATCTCTGTATTAAGAAGGAGCCCTGTAGCTTTTGAGGGCCTGGGATGACTCAAAGAAGACATGTCTTTCCTAGAGAGATTACTTTCTTCCAAACAGATGTGACTCCTTTGAAATTTAACATACTACCTCACATTTCACCTGATTATTCTCAGCTCCAAATGAGGAGAACCTGGACAATGACCCAGTGACGCTGGTGCTAAGTTATGTCCTCTAGAAGGAGTATTCTTCCTTCTGTCACTTCAGTATTCCATACATGGCATGTGTTCCAGTTTCACTATGGTAGTTTTATTTTACTTCTACAGATTTCATAATGTGTTATAATCAGAGCTTATTTTTCCTTTTCTAAATATGGGGTTTTTCCCACGGCACAGACAAGAGCTAAGACCTTGGTTTTCCAAACTTAGAAATACTGTGAGAAGAACTGAGTAAATGGTCAAAATATCAAGTGATAAGATGAAACAAGGTGTATTAGTTGGAGTTCTTCAAAGAAAGAAAACCAATAGGACATATATAGAGAGATTTGTTTAAAGGAATTGGCTCATGGAATAATGAGCAAGTCGCAAGATCTGGAAAATGAATGGGCAAGGTGCAGACCCAGGAGGGCTGGTGGGCAGCTCCAGTCCATGTCTCAGGGGCTAAAGTAAAGAGAATCAATGATGGCATTCTTATTTGAAGGCTGCAGACTCAAGGCATCAAGATTTTGTGTTTCAGTTTGAATAAAAAAGAAAAAACTCGATGTTCCAGTTTGAAGGTGACCAGGTATGACAAAGTCTCTCTGACTCAGAGAAGGTCAGACTTTTTGCTTGACTCAGGCCTTCAAATGATTGGAGGAAGGTCACCCACATTAGGAAAGACAATCTACTTTTACTTTGTCCACTCATTTAAATGTTAATCTCATCCAAAAACACCTTCACAGACACATCTAGAATAAAGTTTTACCCAATGTCTGTGCACCCTCTGGCTCACTCAAGTTGATATATAAAATTAACCATCACCCAAGCTCAGTCAATAGTCCATGAGGTTGCAAAAGTCGGACATGACTTAGCGACTAAACCACCACCAAGGAAAACCCACATTCTATGTGCTCAGCATCTCTGAGAGCCTGGATAAATAGTAACAAGGACTAGTGTGTTACTATAAATAGTAACAAGGACTAAGCCCTTGATGTGACCCGACTGGAAACCCCTGCTTTGTGAGCCAGGGTACAACACAAGTGTGTGCTGGGCTCTGGTGATGATCAAAGTTGCACTGCAGAGAAGATACAACCTTAGAACTTGCCCTCCCTCAGACCCGCGGGCCTCAGTCCTAAACGCTGTGTAGGACTAGAGAGAAACAAACACAGAAAACCTTTGGTTTTCAGAGCTACCTTCAGCTGAGTAAAAGAAAAGATTAGCTGATCACAACAGAGCCTGAAAAATCACCGGCCATCTCAGGGAGACATTTCTTTCATCTTTACCCAGTATCCTAAAAACACTCAGGAAGCTGACAAGGCAATGGGGAGGAGGGCTCACAGAGATGGCAAGGACGATGCTCATGGTCCTCGGGGTGCCCCTGCCCACGAGGGTCAGCCCAGGAGACAACCCATTAAGTCAAGAGGGGCATATGCAAATGAGTCCCTATTTGTCTTGGTATTTCTAAAATTAGTGCGCCCCAGAATAGAACAGAATAGAGGAGAAATGAGAGAATGAGCGAGCAGCTGCCCTGGAAAATGCAGCGGGGCTTGAAGCAGCCTAATGAGCTGGCATGTGGCTGTATGAGCCCTCGGGGACATGTGGGTCTTTTCGTCCTAATTCCCGTTAGAAACAGCACAATGCTCACACGACTGGAACCGTACGGCTGATAAAACATACACCGCAAACACAGCAGCAACACAGCGACTGCCCCAGGGAGGCGGGGAGCGCAGAGCACACTCAAGAAACCACATCCCTCTGGCGAGGCTGCTTTGCCAACATCCAGCCACCATCTGGCTAAGACTGCCCAGTGCCCAGCCTCACGGGTGGTCTGTTCTGGAAAGTGCAAGAGGAAGACAAGTACTGCAAGTATAAAACCTGGTGGAATTTCAGCATCCAAACTCAAAGGTCTATGTCAGGGCTACCCAGAGGGAGGCCTGTGGAGGGCAGACCATCTGAACACTCCCAAATCAATCCTGTCATTTATCAAGGGAAGCTTCCTGGGCTGACTTAACAGAATATCACAAATTTGGTGGCTTAAATCAACAGAATTTTTTCCTCTCACAGTTCTAGAGATCAGAAGTCTGAAATTCGGACTTTGGCAGGGACTCTCTCTCCCCAGAGGCTCTAGGAAAGACCTTCTTTGCTTCTTCCAGCTTTGGGTAGCTGTCTCATTCCGTGGCTTGTGGCACTACACTCTAGTCTCTGCTTTCTTTTTCCGTCTGTTTGTCTCAAACCTCCCTGCTTCCCTCTCATAAGGACACTTCTCACTGGATTTAAAAGATCTCCAGAAAATCCAGGATGATGTCATCTCAGGATTGATAAATTAATCCCATTCACAAGTCCTTTTACAAATAAGGCATTGTTCACAAAACCCAGGGATTGAACATGGATATCTCTTATTGAGATGTTCTTCATTCTTTCACAGAAGTGCAAGGTGAGATCATCTATAAGACATATCTGATGCTCACACTTTGAACCAGTAAATACAAGTGCTGTGGTCCCAGCATCCTTGTGAAACCAAGACAGAAAGAAACAAGTGCAGGGCCTGCAAGAAGGGCATCTGAGGTCTAAGACTAGCAAGCTAAGGACTGGGAAGCAGCACCTGAAAATAAAACGCCCACAGAATTCAATGCTGAAACTCCAAGTTTCATTGCATTCTTGAAGGGACTGTAGATGGCAGACAATACAGACATGTATCTGGCTGGCAATCACCTGCATCCGGACCTTCATATTATGGTTTCTCTAGACTGGAATCTTTTGCAACTCTCAGTGTCTGACAGACAAGGGACTTTTTTTCAGCACAAACATCACCTCCATCAGGAAGCCAACCTGGCTTTATCATAGAAAATTAAGCTCAACAAAATGATTTGTAAATTCCTTGGACAGCAAAGATCACATTTTCCTGTGATGTGACTTTAAAAAATTAGTCTAACTATATAACTTTGAACATTGCTTGCAGTTCATCTTGCATGTTTTAAATGGTTTGACTTTCATCTTCAGTGAATTATTCAGAGGGTAGAGGGATTTCTTGTACAAACACCATGTAAAAACTCTTCACTGGCTGCCCAAAGCAGTCATCTTCTGGGAGCTGCCTTCATTTATGCACTTGGTTGAGGATGAATTATATAACTCACTTTTTCTCAAGATCCGCACTGAGCTCCCACTCTGTAGTGGGCACGATGCTCGGGGCTGGGCTGCCAAAGCAAGCACGATTCAGTTTATTTCCTCAGGGATCCATGATGCAACTCAGTCAAGGCAGAACCTATCGACTTCAAAGTTGAATATGCCTTAAAATTAACATAAATTTATCCCCCTAAATACTTCTAAGATATTTTGCTCAGTAAAAGAAGGCAGTCTTTCTGGTAAATAATTTTTCACATAACCTCAAGTGCTATTAGTAGCAAGTGTTATTACTCTAAACAAATGAGAAGAAATGATAATCAAAATAGCCAATATAAGTTTTAAAAATTATTTTATTAATAAAAATTATGCTTGATTTAATTTGAAGCTGATCATTTAAGATTCACACACTGATATAGCAAAAACATCTTTTCCGAATGTCAACATTGAGCATAATCTGTTAGGTATGACTATGATGATTACTGAAAAATACCTAAAGGGTGTAAATAGTATCTCAGCCTTTTGAACCCAACGGTTACTCCTGGAACTGCAGGATGAAGCCTCAGTGTGACATTCATTTCCTTTACAAACTATCCCCAGCCTGTCTTTTGAGCTCCACCTTCTAGTCTCTTCCACTTTCTACCTGTCCCTTGCATTTCCCTGCCCAGCCACCCCACAAACACACACACACACTGTGCTTCACTAAATACTAAATTTGATCTCTTGCTGTACCATGTAGTATCAGGCTACTAACTGATCTAAACTTCAATAGATGCCTTGAACTTTGTTGTATACAGTAAGTGCCACATTCAGAAGATCCTCAATAAAGGCTATATGACAGCCTGAATTTTTCTCACCTCCTAGTTCCCAAGCCCTTGTATAATCCATTTTCCCAGAGCATAGGCATGATCAGTGACTTGCTTCTAACAAAGAACACACAGAAAAGTGACCAGATGTTACTCCTGTAATGTCTTCATCTTGCTGGGACTCTTTCCTTGGCCGGCTCTGAGGGAGCAAACAGCTACACAGGATGGGTCCTTCCTTACAGCAAAGGTTGATGGCAGTCTCTGGCCACAGTAACAAACTGAGGCCCTCAGTTTAACTGCATATGAACAATAACCACAAGATATTGGGAGCTGAGCCTTCCTCAGTCAAGCCACAAGATGAGAACACAATGCTGGCTGACACCTTGATCTCAGCCCTGCAGACAGCCCAGCTAAGTCATGCTTTGAAGACCAGAGGGACTTAACTTCAGAAGAGCCAGAGGGCTGTGGGAAATAAAGACTCACTCTTAAAGGGTGCACACAAAGTCCCACCTGCTCTAGGACCTCAGGTAGGGCAGTGATTTGAAAGGAGCCTGGGTCAGACCCACCTGCTCATCCTGGAGAAACTCCTTGAGAGGGAGGTGGCAACTGGAGCTTATCCTGGGGGCACAGACACTGGTGGCAGCTATTTTGGGAGCTCTCTCTACCACATTGACACTGGTGTTTGCAAGCACCGTTTTGGAACCTTCCCTCTGGTTCATTAGTCCCAGTAGCCAGAACCGCCTGCCAGCCTGTGAGCACAAGTACTGGGATGCCTCAGCCAAGAAATCAGCATGGCAGAGACACAGCCCTATCTATCAGCAGGCCTGCTGCCCTAAGACCCCCTGAGCCCACGAGCTCCCTCAGGACCTGGTCCTGCACACCAGGCCTTCAGCACAAGCCCCAGGACTAGTCTTACACAACAGGAAGCCAGAACCAGCCTTGGGACCTCCTGGGCAACGGCCCCACCCAACAGCAGGCCAACACGAGCCCCAAGACTCCACAGGCCTCCCAGTCAACCACACTGGGATTCAGTAGCACCCAGGAGCAGACTAGAGATGTTCTCCAAATAAAGAAATAAGGAAAAAAAAAAAAAACCAGCAGAAAAACCAAGTGAAGTGGAGATAGGCAATCTATCCAAGAATGTAATGGCTATAAACATGATCAAAGAACTTGGGAGAAGAATGGATGAAGAGGGTGAAGCGTCAGAAATTTTTAACAAAGAGTTAGAAAATATAAAGAATAACTAAACAGAGATGAAAAATACAGTAACTAAAATGAGAAATATACTAGAATAAATCAATAATAGATTAAATAATACAGAGGAATGGATCAGTGAGCTGTAAGAGAAGTGGAAATCACTCAAGCAGAACCTAAAGAGGAAAAAGGACTACAAATAAAGAAGGACAATATAGGAAGCCCCGAGGACAACATCAAGTGTTATCATTCACATTATAGGGGTCCCAGAAGATGAAGAGAGGGTGGCAAAGGGGCATAAAACATTTGAAGATACAACTGCTGAAATCTTTCTTCCGCTGGTAAAGAAAACAGCCATCTAGGTTTTCTGAAATGTCACAGACACTGACAGTTGCAAACAGAATCAACCCAAAGAGGACGACATCAAGACATACAGTGAATTAAAATGACAGATAAAGAGAATATTAAAAGCAGAAAGGGAAATTACATACAAGGGAATTCCCATAAGGGGATAAACTGATTTTTCAGCAGAAATGCTGACCAGAAGGGAGTAGAATGCTATATTTAAAGTGATGAAAGGGAAATAACTACACCCAAGAATACTCTACCTGGCAAAGTTTTCATTCAGATTTGATGGAGAAATCAAAAGAATTTTACAGACAAACAAAAGCTTAAAGTGTTCAGCACCACCTAACCAGCTTTACAAGAAAAGACTTCTCTATGTAAAAAAGAAGAGCTAATCAATGAATACAGTAAAGTTGCAGGATATAAAATCAACACACAGAAGTCCCTTGCATTCTTATACACTAATAATGAGAAAATAGAAAGAGAAATTAAGGAAACAATTCCATTCACCATTGCAACGAAAAGAATAAAATACTTAGGAATATATCTACATAAAGAAACTAAAGACCTATATATAGAAAACTATAAAACACTGGTGAAAGAAATCAAAGAGGACACTAACAGATGAGAAATATACCATGTTCATGGATTGGAAGAATCAATATAGTGAAAATGAGTATACTACCCAAAGCAATCTATAGATTCAATGCAATCCCTATCAAGCTACCAATGATATTTTTCACAGAGCTAGAACAAATAATTTCACAATTTGTATGGAAATACAAAAAACCTCAAATGACCAAAGCAATCTTGAGAAAGAAGAATGGAACTGGAGGAATCAACCTACCTGACTTCAGGCTCTACTACAAAGCCACAGTCATCAAGACAGTATGGTACTGGCACAAAAACAGAAATATAGATCAACTGAACAAAATAGAAAGCCCCGAGATAAACCCATGCACCTATGGACACTTTATCTTTGACAAAGGAGGCAAGAATATACAATGGATTAAAGACAATATCTTTAACAAGTGGTGCTGGGAAAACTGGCCAACCACGTGTAAAAGAATGAAACTAGAACACTTTCTAACACCATACACAAAAATAAACTCAAAATGGATTAAAGATCTAAACGTAAGACCAGAAACTATAAAACTCCTAGAGGAGAACATAGGCAAAACACTCTCCGACATAAATCACAGCAGGATCCTCTATGACCCACCTCCCAGAATACTGGAAATAAAAGCAAAAATAAACAAATAGTACCTAATTAAAATTAAAAGCTTCTGCACAACAAAGGAAACTTTAAGCAAGGTGAAAAGACAGCCTTCAGAATGGGAGAAAATAATAGCAAATGAAGCAACTGACAAAGAACTAATCTCAAAAATATACAAGCAACTCCTGCAGGTCAATTCCAGAAAAATAAACAACCCCATCAAAAAATGGGCCAAAGAACTAAACAGACATTTCTCCAAAGAAGACATACAGATGGCTAACAAACACATGAAAAGATGCTCAACATCACTCATTATCAGAGAAATGCAAATCAAAACCACAATGAGGTACGATTTCACACCAGATGCTCAACATCACTCATTATCAGAGAAATGAAAATCAAAACCACAATGAGGTACAATTTCACACCAGTCAGAATGGCTGCAATCCAAAAGTCTACAAGCAATAAACGCTGGAGAGGATGTGGAGAAAAGGGGACCCTCTTACACTGTTGGTGGGAATGCAAACTAGTACAGCCACTATGGAGAACAGTATGGAGATTCCTTTAAAAACTGGAAATAGAACTGCCTTATGACCCAGCAATCCCACTGCTGGGCATACACACTGAGGAAACCAGAATTGAAAGAGACACATGTACCCCAATGTTCATCGCAGCACTGTTTATAATAGCTAGGACATGGAAGCAACCTAGATGTCCATCAGCAGATGAATGGATAAGAAAGCTGTGGTACATATACACAATGGAGTATTGCTAAGTTGCTTCAGTCGTGTCTGACTCTGTGCAACCCCAGAGACGGCAACACACCAGGCTACCCTGACCCTGGGATTCTCCAGGCAAGAACACTGGAGTGGGAGTATTACTCAGCCATTAAAAAGAATACATTTGAATCAGTTCTAATGAGGTGGATGAAACTGGAGCCTATTATACAGAGTGAAGTAAGCCAGAAAGAAAAACACCAACACAGTATACTAAGGCATATATATGGAATTTAGAAAGATGGTAATGATAACCCTGTATGCGAGAAAGCAAAAGAGACACAGATGTATGGGACAGTCTTTTGAACTCTGTGGGAGAGGGAGAGGGTGGGATGATTTGGGGGAATGGCATGGGAACATGTATAATATCATATAAGAAATGAATCACTAGTCCAGGTTCAATACAGGATCCTTGGGGCTGGTGAACTGGGATGACCCAGAGGGATGATACGGGGAGGGAGGTGGGAGAGGGGTTCAGGATGGGGAACACGTGTATGCCCATGGCGGATTCATGTTGATGTGTGGCAGAACCAATACAATACTGTAAAGTAATTAGCCTCCAATTAAAATAAATAAATTTAAATTTAAAAAAAGGCCATAACAAGAAATATGAAAACTACAAAAGTAAGAATCTCATTGCTAAAAGCAAATAAACAGTAAAGGTAGTAAATCTGCAGTGTATAAAGCTAGTAGGAAGGTTAAAAGAGAAAAGCAGCAAAATCATCTCTGTCCACAATAAACAGTTAAGGGAAACATAAAAGATACAAAACATGATAACAAAACAGTAAACATAGGAAGGGAGTAAAAATGTACGTTTGTTAAAATGCATTGGAATCTACGACCAGCAACTTAAAATAATCACATATACACAGATTGCTATGTATAGTGTGGGGAATATAGTCAACAACTATGTAATATCTTTGTATGGTGATATATAGCTAGACATCATGATGAGCATTATTAAATGCACAGAAATATCAAATGACTATGTTGTGTAACAGAAACTAACATAGTACTGCAGGTCAATTATACTCCAAAGAAACAAAGAAGCAAACAAACAAACTCATAGAAAAAAAAAAAAAAAATCAGATTAGCAGTTACCAGATGCTGGGTGTGGAGGGGGGATCTGGATGAAGGTGCTCAAAAGATACAAACTTCCAGTTATGCGATAAATTAAGTACTAGTGATATAATAAGTAACATAACAAATAAAATTAGCACTGCTGTATGTTTGTATATGAAACTTTCTAAGAGAGTTCTCAACACAACGAAAAAGTTTTTCCTGTTTATTTTGGATCTCATTGAGGTGATGGACGTTCACTAACCCTATTGTGATAATCATTTATGACATATTAAGTCAAATCATTATGCTGTACACTTTAAACTTAAAAGGACCGTATTTCAATTTGCTGTTGTTATTGTTTAGTTGCTGAATCATGTCAAACTCTTTGAGACCCCATAGACTGTACTCCACCAGGATCCTCTGTCTATGGGATTTTCCAGGTAAGAACACTGGAGTGAGTTGCCATTTCCTTCTCCAGGGGATCTTCCCAATCCAGGGATCAAACCCTCGTCTTCCACATCACCTGCATTGCAGGCAGATTCTTTTCTGCTGAGCCACCAGGAAAGTATGTCAATTATATCTCAATAAAATTAGAAGGAAAAAAAAACAATGAATAAATAAAATCTTTTCACTTCTTTTTCCTTTTAAAAATAATAATAATAATTCTCAAACATGGGGACTCAGGACTTCATAGATGATCAGGTGACACTGTTGTCTTTAAAACAAGCTTAACAACCAAGGTTTGTTTCATATAATAAGTGTAGCCACCATGTAGCGGGAGCACATACTGCACTCAAGGAAGGCACCTGCTGATACCCACCTGACATGAGGCCTCGGTGGACCACAGACAAGGTGGAACCTCCAGAAGGCAGAACAGATGCCACGGCTTCCTCCTCTGTCAGTGCAGAGATGCTTCCTCTGCCAGGTGGGACCTCTTGAGGCTAGGTTCTGTGGGTTGTGTGCACCCTTTCTTCTCTTCTCCTGAAGCAGGTTTCTATGCAATGGTTCTGGCTCTGCTTCTCCACCACGTATGAATGTCTCTGTGCACAGACACTGCAGGGCTCATAAATCTCTGGATCCAAGGAGTCACCTCAGACTAGACAAATTGGCCAAACACTTTGCATGTTAAGCTAGATGCAGTCTTTGACAGGAATATAGTTGCTTGCTTAGGACAGCAGTGATGTCCTTGTTCTACATTTCAAAAATTATCTGGTGACGAGAGGTGTGGATTGCTGCAGAAATAGTTAACCATCCACCAGAAGTCCACATTTTCCACTCCACAGAGTAAAAATGTCCCTGGGATTGATGAGCACTCTATTTTGACTGCCTTGTAGAATCCTAAAATAAGATGAATCCCTGGCTGGCTATGAATGAGTTTTCTAGAATAAGAAGGGTGCTTTAAGATAAGGTGGTAAGATGCTGAGACAACTTAATCTATTTCATAGTATTAGAAAACGGACTGGGGACAGGAGTTCCATTTATAAAATTTAAAGCAAATAATGTCTTTTCTTACAGATAAGGTTCTTCAGATCATAAGAACGCTTTCAAGGAAAGTATCTAGCCTTCAGGGACATAGACAAGAAGAGACTGACATCACAAACAGCAACACTGGGAATGAGGTGCTGTAACAGAAGGCTCTTGTTTCTAAGGGTAGGATGAGAAAAGCAAGGTAGTATTAACTGAGATCCAGCTTTGCACATGGCTTAGCTATTGTCCTGATTTATTAGCTGTGACCCTGATTTCTTGTCTGTGCCCTGAGGCTGGCCAACAGGCAGAGAAAACTGTGACTTTTTATTTACATGAATTGGTACAGCCTGAGAGGAAGTGTCAAGATCATTTTTCTGTATTCCCAAAACTGTGAAGGAGAAAAGTAATTGCTATTCATCAGAAAACTTATTCTAGAGCCCCTGAAAAGACTGTTCATGGTCTAAGATTGACATTAAGCCAGTTACACCTTAAAACCAAAATTCAGAGTAACTATCCATATCTGACTGTAGACATAATTTTGGCATTTCCAGGAAACAGGTCTTCAGCATATTTAGAGTGGGTACTGCCTGACTGCTGAGAGGAAGAACCCACTCCTGCCACGCTATCCCCAGAAGGGAGAGATTCCAGTGCCATGTAATATGTTTGTCTTGGCATTCCCACAGTTTGCACATTGCCCAGTAAATGGAGAGAGATTGTTTTTCTGGACATGGGGCTAAAAATCAGAGATTTATCAAGCTACAGCACCAAATCATGACTGATAAACAGGCTTCCCTAACTAACAACATTCAAGTTTGCAGAGTCATCAGTGCATGAAGCAGTAAGAACAGAAAGCAGCGACTGGGTTGTGTATTACTAACTGTATAATCAGCACTGTCCCTCCTTGTTCCTTGCTTCTGCACAAATCCACCTGAGAAGATGGAACTAAAGAGAAAAGAGGGCAGGGAAGCTGCAGGCAGTGAAAGCATAGATGTGTTCCTTCCTTGGCCTCTATGCGCAATGCAGCACCACCAAATGCCACAGGCTATTGGCAGCTCTGACCCTAAGGGTCAAAACGATAAAACCAAAGTCGTTGCTACTAATCTGGAGTAGGGATTAGGACAGAAACACACAAGCAGCCTCCCACTTTGGATTACTGGTGCTGTAAATGCTTGCCTAGGATGCAAGAGAGCTCGGATTTTGAAAAACAACACCGACACTGAATCAAGATCAGACATCTTTCAAATTAGTTAGGTGGAGAAAAATTAGAATGCAATATGCAAGGGGATTCTCCAATACTTCAGGACTTCCTGAGGTGGGAAAGGGCCTTGCATAATTCATTTGCATTTGCAAAGTAAAGCGGTTTCAGCCAGACAGTGGGAGATTGAACAACTATCTGAACACAAACAAACATTAATTGGGTAGTTCTCTTTTTCTAGACTCAGCATAAAATATAACCACTTATCTCTGAGACATTTGCTTCATCCTCTTAATACAAAATTTTCTATTTATTAATACTTAAATAAATATATGCTACCAGTTCAGTCCATTCCTGGCTTCCCAGGGTGACTTTAGGGCCAGATGGTTTAGGGCCAACCAGGAACAGGTTTCAGCTTCTTCCTTTATACCAATTATCATGAGCCTTAAAACTTCATCAAATCTTAATCTCTAAGACAAGAAAGAACAAGGATGTGAACTGACCACAAATTTTTCAGACTGTTGGTAAGGACAATTCCATTGCCAAACATGCAGGACATTTTGTGGATGCAAAACTTATATTTTTAAGACTTTTCTTTTAAAATCGATTTTACTCACTAAAAAGGATGCAGTCTAATGGAACAGAAAAGGAAATGATGGCATAGTAACAGGTGTTATGGGGCCAAAGTCACTCTCGATGATGAAAAATAGATATTGACTACACGACAGATGGCCATAACTACTCGATACTGCCCCAGAATATCCCTGTGCCACATCAAAGGCAATGATGAATTACCAACGGGAAGCAATACCCTAAATTGATTTTTTTCCTCTTTTTATATTGGCACTAAAGACACAAAGCAAGATTTAAAAAGCACTCAGGATGTCGGAAACTTTTGTTTTGCAGAGAAGGTGGCACAAGTGTAAACAGGATGCCCCCTCCTCAAATGGGCATGATTTCCGCCCAGGGGTCTGCATTTCCAACCTCTGCTTCCTGGCCTTCTTGCTTCCTCAACATACTTGGAAAACTATTCCTTTTCTAACCTGTTCCTCTTTTTCTGGAAACAGCAGCTTGAATCATCTTTGAGTAATAGAGTAATCACCATGCTCAGAGACCATTGAGGATGTTTGAAAACAGGCTTCTGTCTAGCAGACAGAAGAGCATTGCAAGAAAGCACAGACCCACAGAATGCAAGCTCTGTGTGCTCATTTCTGCAGTGAGTGTGAGCTGTACAGGCAGTCCATTTTTGCACATGTGTAACACACCTTCTTCCAACAACACAAGAGAAGACTCTACACATGGACATCACCAGATGGTCAACACCGAAATCAGATTGATTATATCCTTTGCAGCCAAAGATGGAGAAGCTCTATACAGTCCGCAAAAAAAAAAGACAGGGAGCTGACTGTGGCTCAGATCATGAACTCCTTATTGCCAAATTCAGACTCAAATTGAAGAAAGTAGGGAAACCACTAGACCATTCAGGTATGACCCGAATCAAATCCCTTATGATTATAGACTGGAAGTGAGAAATAGATTTAAGGGACTAGATCTGATAGATAAGAGTGCCTGATGAACTATGGACAGAGGTTCATGACACTGTACAGGAGACAGGGATCAATACCATCCTCATGGAAAAAAATGCAAAAAAGCAAAATGGCTGTCTGGGGAGGCCTTACAAATAGCTGTGAAAAAGAAGAGAAGCAAAAAGCAAAGGAGAAAAGGAAAGATATAAGCATATGAATTCAGAGTTCCAAAGAATAGCAAGGAGAGATAAGAAAGCCTTCCTCAGCAATCAATGCAAAGAAATAGAGGAAAACAACAGAATGAGAAAGACTAGAGATCTCTTCAAGAAAATTAGAGATACCAAGGGAATATTTCATGCAAAGATGGGCTCGATAAAGGACAGAAATGGTATGGACCTAACAGAAGTAGAAGATATTAAGATGAGGTGGCAGGAATACACAGAAGAACTGTACAAAAAAGATCTTCACGACCCAGATAATCATGATGATGTGACCACTCATCTAGAGCCAGACATCCTGGAAGGTGAAGTCAAGTGGGCCTTAGAAAGCATCACTATGAACAAAGCTAATGGAGGTGATGGAATTCCACTGGAGCTATTTCAAATACTGAAAGATGATGCTGTGAAAGTGCTGCACTCAATATGCTAGCAAATTTGGAAAACTCAGTAGTAGCCACAGGACTGAAAAAGGTCAGTTTTCATCCCAATCCCAAAGGAAGAAATGCCAAAGAATGCTCAAACTACCACACAATTGCACTCATCTCACACACTAGTAATGTTCAAAATTCTCCAAGCCAGGCTTCAGCAATACGTGAACCATGAACTTCCTGATGTTCAAGCTGATTTTGGAAAAGGCAGAGGAACCAGAGATCAAATTGCCAACATCTGCTGGATCATAGAAAAAGGAAGAGAGTTGCAGAAAAACATCTATTTCTGCTTTATTGACTATGCCAAAGCCTTTGACTTTGTGGACCACAATAAACTATGGAAAATTCTTCAAGAGATGGGAATACCAGACCACCTGACCTGCCTCTTGAGAAACCTATATGCAGGTCAGTAAGCAACAGTTAGAACTGGACATGGAACAACAAACTGGTTCCAAATAGGAAAAGGAGTACGTCAAGGCTGTATATTGTCACCCTGCTTATTTAACTTATATGCAGAGTACATCATGAGAAACGCTGGACTGGATGAAGCACAAACTGGAGTCAAGATTGCCAGGAGGAATATCAATAACATCAGATATGCAGATGACACCAGCCTTATGGCAGAAAGTGAAGAGGAACTAAAAAGCTGCTTAATGAAAGTGAAAGAGGAGAGTGAAAAAGTTGGCTTAAAGCTCAACATTCAGAAAACTAAGATCATGGCATCTGATCCCATCACTTCATGGCAAATAGATGGGGAAATAGTGGAAAGAGTGTCAGACTTTATTTTTTGGGGTTCCAAAATTACTGCAGATGGTGATTGAAGCCATGAAATCAAAAGACGCTTACTCCTTGGAAGGAAAGTTATGACCAACCTAGATAGCATATTGAAAAGCAGAGACATTACTTTGCCAACAAAGGTCTGTCTAGTCAAGGCTCTGGTTTTTCCAGTGGTCATGTA
>NW_011494796.1:2491820-2508220 GCF_000754665.1 Bison bison bison | reverse complement strand
GGGGACGACAGAGGATGAGATGGCTGGATGGCATCACCGACTCGATGGACGTGAGTCTGAGTGAACTCCGGCAGTTGGTGATGGACAGGGAGGCCTGATGTGCTGCAATTCATGGGGTCGCAAAGAGTCGGACATGACTGAGCAACTGAACTAAACTGAACTGAACACTGGTATATGTAATCTACAATATTATTAGGTGAGTATTACTTCTAATAACATTTATTTCTTCCAATTATAAGTGTGATGCATTCTGATTGTGCAACATTTTGAATGAAGCCTTGGTAAAGCAGGCTGAAGGAAATTTAAATCACCCATAATCCTGGGATAACTACAGTGAACCTTCTAGTGTACACCATGTCAGTCTTCCCCTCACTATTTACATATAATATACTCAGACACACATATATGCACAGAGAGAAGTGAAAGGGAAGACATGGATGTGTACACAGTCTGTGTATTCTCTGAGTACACATCTTTGATACACAGAAGAACTATAGAATACCTGGTATTAAGAACTTTTTGAGGTAACTCGTTCAATTTGATGGATTCAGCAATTGAGACAGGTGCTTGGGAGAGGATTTTCATAATGACCCAGCTACCCGTGGAGGGAAGCAGTCTGCCTCTGAGTGCAATGATCTCTCCACTGGGCCCTGAAAGTTAAGGAGAAGTGTCTCCTTGCAACTTGACACTCAGTTCAGTTTAGTTCAGTCACTCAGTTTTGTCCGACTCTTTGCGACCCCATGAATCGCAGCACGCCAGGCCTCCCTGTCCATCACCAACTCCCGGAGTTCACTGAGACTCACGTCCATCGAGTCGGTGATGCCATCCAGCCATCTCATCCTCTGTCGTCCCCTTCTCCTCCTGCCCCCAATCCCTCCCAGCATCAGAGTCTATTCCAATGAGTCAACTCTTCGCATGAGGTGGCCAAAGTACTGGAGTTTCAGCTTTAGCATCATTCCTTCCAAAGAAATCCCAGGGCTGATCTCCTTCAGAATGGACTGGTTGGATCTCCTTGCAGTCCAAGGGACTCTCTAGACCTTGGGAATATCACAAACACAAATCCGTAAGTATGATACACTGCTAAAAAGCCTGGAGCTGCTTAGGGGCTCCATGAGCAGACCCAAGGCTCAAAGGAACACTGTATCCATTCAGCTATTTCTGTGACAGCAAAGATACAGGACTGAAAGTAATTTGATCCAGGCCTCCTCTTAGACAACACTTTCCCTTGAGATTGGGAATCCCATTTGCCAGGGGGAAAACAACCTATTTTTGAAAGTGAGGAGTTTCTGCAAGATGCCTGAATTGTGTCCTTGCTTTAAGAGTAGGATATTGTAATAGGGAAAAACCTTTTGTAATCCATTACAAGTTAATCACTAAAGGGACAGTTCCCATAAGCTTAAACTATACATAATGGCCCATCTCTGGGAACCCTCCCTTCTAGGTAAAGAGTATTAAACTAAAAAAAAAATAAAAAATAAAGAAATACCTTTGTTCAGCTCAAGGGAAACATCCTGACAGGCCCACCATGAAAGACTGCAGAGAGGAAGAAATTAACACCTGCCCTCCTGAGGCTGAAGGAAACCAGGAAGTGTTTGACTTTACTTCCTCCCCTTTAACTCAGGCAATTTAGTTCTTTGGGATATAAGCCTACCATCTTCTCAGTTGGCTGACTTTCTGAATAAAGTCATTATTCCTTGCCCCAACAACTCGTCTCTTGGTTATTGTCCTGTCTTGCAGCAAGCAGTATGAATTTAGACTCAGTAACAAATTTGGGGAAGCTAGCCAGGAGCCTTGCTGCTTGTGGCCAGCCTGCCCCAGTTGGGGAATTCTCAGGTAAGGTCTTAGCAGCTACCAGGACCACTTTTACTGAGGATCTGCCCTCCAAAATTCCCTGATGCAGCAGTGGCTGTCCCAGCGCTTGGCAGCTGGGACAAGGAATCATCATTTGGGAGACAATGGGCTCCATACAGTAGGGTAAGTCACTCTGGTGTGTACAGCCAGGAACTCTATTTCCTCTTCATTTACTGCTTTTTCTATGGAAAAAAGCCAGTTTGTTTTGTTTTTGAGTGGGGTAGCCCGTTGGAGAGAGGAAAGAGTTGCTGGACTTCTACCCATTCTGTTGCCCTGTTTGTTTCTTTGGAAGCTGGCACGTGTTTGTGTTTCGTCTTGAAAGGGGCGGAATGCTCCAACTATCACCTGAAGAAAGGCCTCTGCGGCACATTTTGGATAAGGGACCTGATTATAGCTCTGAACTCACAGGTGAGAGGAAGAGGATACCTTACCATAACAATATGTGGCCACAGTGCCTGTGAAGATCCCCACAGGGGTTCAGGAAGGGTTATCTTGGGACCCTGTGCACCATGTGCTGCTGTTCTTGCTGTGTTAATTACACCATTCATGGTCTCCTGTGCTGTTGGTATATTTAAAACCCCAAGACCAAACCTGAGGGTTTATTTAGAATTTTCTATTTGTTCTTTGGCTTTTTTGTTTCATTTCATGTGGTATTATTTCTCCATTCACAGCCAAATCAGTTCTCTGATACTTCAAACTTTTACTGACATCAGATGGAAGAAGGTAATAGGGAAAAAAAAAAAAAAAACAGTCTGTTCTTGCCCAAAAGTGGGACAGTCCAAGGAACAACAGAAAGGTTTCACTTCATTCCTAAAATCACCAAAACATACAAGCAGAAATAGAAGTGTCTTTTCCATAAATACAAGTATAAGGATTTAGCTATGCAGACAGATGACCTTGATTCATCCCATTACCCAAAGCCCAATTTGAATCCAATGTCTTTTATAACCCATGGGTTTTACATAGTTGTACCTAATTCACAGCTAACTTTTGCAATGGGAACTATGAGTTCCCTGTGTTTGTTCGTATGTGTGTTACAGATGCGTGGCACTGCCAAAATTAATTTGTAAAAGAGCTCTATTTAATTGCCTTAAAGAAAATTGCTTTTATAAATACATAAATTTAAAGGAAACTGGCCAGAATGAGTTTCAGGTCCACATGATCTGGGAAATACTCAATATTGAATTAATATCCATTGCTAAAGATAGCTTAAGCATGTCAGTTTGATATAGATTTCTTTAGAGTCATCAACATTAAGTATAATGCTTCCACTGTATCTAGGTTGACTAGAAACCACATAATACGCTATTTTCTAAATGAGGTTCATTTGACCTCTGGCTAACTTTGAGGCTTTCCAGAGGGCCCCTACAATACCTGAAATTATTCGTTTTCTCTCCATCTCAGGAATATTAAACTTTGAGTTTGTTCAGTGTGTTGAATTGCATGGGAGGTATCATCAAATGAGTGATAAAACTTTTTTAGACTGTATCATATGGGTAAACATTATTAATATATGTATTATATATTATTAATATACATATTCTAGAAATTGTATGGGATTCCTAGAATTCTGGTATATTCTGGTAAATGATCAGTCATAATTTACAGTGAAGTGAAAGTTGCTCAGTCGTGTCAGACTCTTTGCAACCCCATGGGTAGTCCGTGGAATTCTTCAGACCTGAATACCAGAGTGGGTAGCCTTTCCCTTCTCCAGAGGATCTTCCCAACTCAGGGATCGAACCCAGGTCTCCCTCATTGCAGGTGAACCACAAGGGAAGCCCAAGAATACTGGAGTGGGCAGCCTATCCCTTCTCTAGCAGATCTTCCTGACCCAGGAATCGAATCAGGGTCTCCTGCATTGGAGGCAGATTCTTTACTGGCTGAGCCACAAGGGAAGTCCATTGTCACAGCAGTAGTCAAATTTCTGTTGACATGCACTGTAATTCCACTTGGTTGATGCCAAAACAAAAAGACATTCTTTTAATAGTTGGGCTTCCGTGGTGGCAAGGCCTTGAAAAGGAAAACCAAGCAAAAGTGGTTGAACAAAATTCAAGAAATTTAGCAAAACAAATGAAGACCTCTGTGAATTTTTGGAAAGAATTTTATGAGACCTACAGACATCATACTAATGCAAGTCCTGAGGCCCCTAAAAATATTAGGATGGTAGATTTGATCTTTGTGGGCAAAATGCCTCAGACATCAGGAGAAAGTTGCAAAATTCAGATGGTACATTTGGAATGAACCGTTCTCAACTGGTAGATGTTGCTGTTAAAGTATTCAACAGAGGATAGCAATAGAAGAAAGAAGATGCGAGACAAAACATCACCTTTTTTGGCAGCGGCACTGGATTCCCAAAAGGCAAGTAACTTGAAGTAAGGCTCTAGTGGGGAAGGAACAAGGCACCTACTATAAGGAGGAGGGACACTGGAAAACAGATCCCCTAGACTAAAGCAGAACAATGAAGGAACCTCATGTATGGCAGAGAGAGAGGAACACTCTGAATGAAGAGGCCAGGGGGCTCCCTTGGATTTGAGGGACCTAGTTCCCCACCGAAGCCTCAGGTAAAACTGACATTGGGGAATGGGCTGATTACTTCATCCTGAAGTTATTCACCAGAAAACTTTGAATCAGAGTCCAAAGGACTGAAATATAGGCTTTACTGAAATGCCCAAACCGCAAAAATTGCAGTTAACCTGCTAGTGTTTGTATGGACACATTTTCAGGACAGATGGAAGCACGAACCACATGGATGTAAAATCTCTGAAGTGGTTCCACTTAGGGAAATTATCCAGCTTTGGACTGAGGTGTTAACACAACATTCATCCTACAGACCACAATCAACAGGAAGACGAATCATATATTAAAAGCTGAGAAAATGAATCATATGTTAAAAAGAAATGTCACTAAAATGTCAAGAATCATTTAACTTGGGATAAGACCTTGCCAACTGCCCACTACAGATCAGAAGCAGGCTTACATTAAGCCCCTTTAAAATATTGTATTCTGGGTATCTGCCCAGGTACTTGTTCTTGTTCAGTTGCTCTATTGTGTTCAAGTCTTTGTGACCCATGGACTGTAGCATACTTGGCTTCCCTACCCTTCACTTTCTCCTGGAGTTTGTTCAAATTCATGTCCATTGAATTGATGATGTCATCCAGCCATCTCATCCTCTGTCATCTCCTTCTCCTCCTGCCTTCAATCTTTCCCAGCATCAGGGTCTTTTCCAATAAGTTGGCTCTTTGCATCAAGTGGCCAAAGTATTGGGGCTTCAGCATCAGTCCTTCCAATGAATATTCAGGGTTAATTTCCTTTAGGACTGACTGGTGTGATCTTCTGTAGTCCAGAGGACTCTCAGGAGTCTTCTTGAGCACCACAGTTCAATTCTTTGGTGCTCAGCCTACTTTATAGTCCAACTCAGACATCCATACATGACTACTGGAAAGACCATATCTTTGATTACATGGACCTTTGTTGGCAAAGCAATGTCTCTGCTTTTTAATATGCTGTCTAAGTTTGTCATAGCTTTTCTTCCAAGGAGCAAGTGTCCTTTAATTTCACAGCTGCAGTCACCACCTGCAGTGATTTTGGAGCCCAAGAAAATAAAGGCTGTCACTGTTTCCTTTTTTACCCATATAGAAGAATCAATGCTAAAAGACCTAGAGGTTGCCAGTTATATTAAAACTTTTGGGCACTATACTATTTATAAGTTTGCCACAACTCAAGTAGATAATAATTTCATTACAGCTGGAGAAGTGGTAACCAAATTGGTTCACTTCAGTTCAGTCACTCAGTCATGTCCGACTATTTGTGACTCCATGGACTGCAGCATGACAGGCCCCCATGTCCATCACCAACTCCCAGAGTTTATTCAAATTCATGTCCATTGAGTCAGTGATGCCAACCAACCATCTCGTCCTCTGTCGTCCCCTTCTCCTCTCGCCTTAAATCTTTCTGAGCATCAGGGTCTTTTCAAATGAGTCAGTTCTTCACATCAGGTGGCCAAAGATTGGAGCTTCAGCTTCAACATCAGTCCTTCCGATGAATATTCAGGACTGATCTCCTTTAGGATGGATGTTTGTATCTCCTTGCAGTCCAAGGGACTCTCAAGAGTCTTCTCCAACACCACAGTTCAAAAACCTCAATTCTTCAGTGCTCAGCCTTCTTTATGGTCCAATTCTCACATCCATACATGACTACTGGAAAAACGATAGCTTTGACTAGATGGACCGTGGTTGGCAAAGTAATGTCTCTGCTTTTTAGTATACTGATAGGTTGCTCATAGCTTGTCTTCCAAGGAGCAAGGGTCTTTTAATTTCATGGCTGCAGTCACCATCTGCAGTGATTTTGGAGCCCCAAAATCTAAAGTCTCTCATTGTTTCCATTATTTCCCCATCTATTCGCCATGAAGTGATGGGACCAGATGCCATGATCTTAGTTTTCTAAATGTCGAGTTTTAAGCCAACGTTTTGACTCTCCTCTTTCACTTTCATCAAGAGGCTCTTTAGTTCTTCTTCGCTTTCTGCCATAAGGTGGTGTCATCTGCATATCTGAGGTTATTGATATTTCTCCTGGCAGTCTTGATTCCAATTTGTGCTTCATCCAACCCAGCATTTTGTATGATGTACTCTGCACAGAAGTTAAATAAGCAGGGTGACAATATACAGCCTTGACGTACTCCTTTTCCTATTTGGAACCAATCTGTTGTTCCATGTCCAGGTTTAACTGTTGCTTATTGACCTGCATACAGATTTCTCAAGAGGCAGGTAATGTGGTCTGGTATTCCCACCTCTTGAAGAATTTTCCACAGTTTGTTGTAATCCACACAGTCAAAAGCTTTTGCATAATCAATAAAGCAGAAGTAGATGTTTTTCTGGAACTGTCTTGCTTTTTCTATGATCCAACAGATGGTGGCAATTTGATCTCTGGTTTCTCTGCCTTTTCTAAATCCAGCTTGAACATCTGGAAATTCATGGTTCACATACTGTTGATGCCTGGCTTTGAGGATTCTGAGCATTAGTTTGCTAGTGTGTGAGATGTGTTCAATTGTGAGATAGTTTGAACATTCTTTGGTATTGCCTTTCTTTGGGATTGGAATGAAAACTGACCTTTTCCAGTCCTGTGGCCACTGCTGAGTTTTCCAAGTTTGCTGGTATACTGAGTGCAGCACTTTAACAGCATCATCTTTTAGGATTTGAAATAGCTCCACTGGAATTCCATCACCTCCACTAGCTTTGTTCCTAGTGATGCTTCCTAAGGCCCACTTGACTTCGCATTCCAGGTTGTCTGGTTCTAGGTGAGTGATCATACCAACCCGGTTATCTGGATCATGAAGAGCTTTTTCGTATAGTTCTTCTATGTATTCTTACCACCTCTTCTTAATATCTTCTGCTTCTGTTAGGTCCATATCATTTCTGTCCTTTATTGAGACCATCTTTGCCTGAAATATTCCCTTGATATTTCTAATTTTCTTGAAGAGATCTCTAGTCTTTCCCTTTCTATTTTTTTGCTCAATTTCTTTGCATTGATCACTGAGGAAGGCTTTCTTATCTCTCCTTGCAATTCTTTGGAACTCTGGATTCAAATGGGTATATCTTACCTTTTCTCCTTTGCCTTTAGCTTCTCTTTTTTTCTCCTCTATATAAGGCCTCCTCAAACAAACATTATTTGCCTTTTTGCATTTCTTTTTCTTTCTTGATCACTGCTTCTGGTACAATGTCACGAACCTCCATCCATAGTTCTTTAATTTTGTCCAAATAAATAGTGCAGGAATTTAGTATACCTTTGGGGAACTGGAACCAAAACTCTAAGTTCAACTATGAATTAAATAAAATGCTAAGCGGTCCCATTGGGTTCAAACAGTCATGAAATATAAAGGATTAACTAAAGGTCCTAAGGAATATCCGTTACCCTCATTCAACAGAATGGCCTTCCTTTCTTTCCCCACAAGATGGTGGAATGGATGTTGATAGTGGAGAATTGTAGGGAAGAACATTTTGTAATCTATTATAAGCTAATCCCTTAAAGGATATTGCCTATAGGCTTATATTTCACATGATGGCCCATCTCTGGGAACTCTGTTTCCCAGGTAATAAGCCTTAAGCTAAAACACCGTTCAGCTCACAGAAGACATCCTGACCAGGTCCACCTGTGGAATGGCTACAGGAAGGAAGAAATTAACACCTCCTCCAGAGGCCGATGGGAACCAGGAAGTGTCTCACTTTATTCCCTCCCCTTTTAGTGTAAGAGGAGCCTGAATTGTAACTCTGGTAAGATGGTCCTATGGGGCATGAGCCCACCGTCTTCTCAATTTGCTGGTTTTCCAAATAAAGTTATTCCTTGCCTCAACAACTTGTCTCTTGATTACTGGCCTGTCATACTATGAGCAATACAAGTTTGGACTCAGTAATAACATGGCAGTCAGACCCCCAAGTGCTGGACACTTCAGAAGATTCAGAAAGTCTGGAAGAGTGAGAGATTAGGGGCCCTGATTAGATTTGAACTGAGGTGTTGGAGAAGACTCTTGAGAGTCTCTTGGACTGCAAGGAGATCCAATAGTCCATCCTAAAGGAGATCAGTCCTGGGTGTTCACTGGAAGGACTGACGTTGAAGCTGAAACTCCAATACTTTGGCCACCTGATGCGAAGAGTTGACTCATTTGAAAAGACCCTGATGCTGGGAAAGATTGAAGGTGGGAGGAGAAGGGGACAACAGAGGATGAGATGGTTGGATGGCATCACTGACTCAATGGACATGGGTTTGGGTGGACTCCGGGAGTTGGTGATGGACAGGGAGGCCTGGTGTGCTGTGGTCCATGGGTGGGGTCTCAAAAATTCGGACACAACTGAGCGAGTGAACTGAACTGATTACATTAAAGTCTTCACTACACCTCTGAGGAAATGTTTTTCACTTTCCTTTTTGAAAGGGTTAAAATCAGCCTGTTCAGAGTCTTGCCATTTTGCAGTTCCACTGCATGTTTATCACACAATGCCCTATCCTATCTGTGACCAGTAAAGCTTCTGTTGATGCATCAGATGAGGAAATATGGCATTGTGCCAATTATCAATGTATTGCCTCTCAGCTCTGAATTTCTCCATTGCCTGATCCATGAAAGTGGAGCTGGGCCCTATAAATGATTCCTTGGCCAACTGACAGTAAGTTTTGTCATCGGGGATGCTGGAGAGACACTGTGGAGGTTCTGCTTCTGGGCTCCAGAATGCTCCCTGAGCTAGCTGCTATAGCACCGCCACATCTCCAGGGCCCAGCTGCTTTGGTGCACGGGCCCTTCGAGCTCCAGGCTCCAGAGGAACAGCCCCCCACCCCTGTGCCCGGCTCCTGCAGCACCTAGCTCCACAGTGTACAGTATTCAGTGGCACCCAGTGGCCAGCAGCTTCACAGCACCCTTCCTGGGTGGTTTTGTACTAGAATGACTCCTTGGTTAAATGGATTTCCCCAGCAGCTTGGAAGGTGGGTTTCTGGCAAGTTCCACTGGTACAGGACCACAGTGACGCCTTTGTTGTCCAGCGAGCCATGGGCACAGCCGCTTTGACAATGTCTGCATCTCAGCCCAGGGTCTCTTCCTGGGGTAGCTATCCTCCTTTTACATGCTATGACTTTATTTATCAGTGTTCTCTGTACTTCATACTAGCCCATCCCCTTTACATCAACTCTGTTATAGTTGCAATTCTTTGTACTATACTGTTAGGAAAATTACATGGAAGTTGTCCTGTTCAGGCTTCAGAGACAAGAAAGCAGAGCAGGCCTCTGACCTCGCTTCTGACCTGCCTGACCAGGCACACCTGGAAATGTGGCACACCTGAAAATGTGCCCACCGTGAGTGCAAAACAAGCAGCGCTGCGGATGAGAGAGGACGTGGGTCTGGGATTGTTGAGCCCCTACAAGGGAACTGGCCAGCCGCCCTGGGGCTTAACAACTTTTCAAGATTTGTAAGACAAAACAAATAACAATGTTCAAAAAAAAAAAAAAAAAGATTAACATAAAACCAGAGCTGCAATTTTTTTGCAGCCTGGGATTATAAGCAGGAACCCCCAAAGTGCAATTTTGAAGTCTCAACAGTGGAGCAGAGGTGCTGCCTGGGACCTTTTCCCAAATGGGACTCCAGACTGCTGTTTGCTGTCTGAGTCTGAGATGCTGCTTGGATGCCAGTCAAAACCCAATCTTATGATGCATGTACTGTTACTATCCTTTACTATTCTATTTCTCTTTCCTTTAATGATTGCCTATTGCAAGTATGATAAATAATTCCCTATTAAATATGAAAATCATTTATTTGTGTATAATAAGTGGTTTCTTTTGTTAAGAAATCCTTTGAATCTAAAACAAAAGTTAAAGCTTCCAGCACATACACTTTCCCCCTCAAACTACCCTGTAGTTTCTGTCTCCTGAGCTGACCTGACAGACACAGGCCCCAAGCTGTCAAAGTTCTGTGGCTGCAGACAGTATATACTAAGCTCAACTGAGAACGTAGAGGGTTCAGTGCAGGAGGTGCAGCAGTTCACAGGATGGAGGGAAGACATGGAGGCCAGGCTTCAGAAGGAGACAGACCTTGGCAGATGGAGGGTTCTAGGTGCCAGAGCTGATGGGAAGGGCCTGACAGGGTCAGCCTCCCTAAAGCTGAACCTGGAAGGTGCTACGGGCCAGTAACATGTGCAGGAAGTGCCCAGGAGTAGGGGAGGCAGGGAAGCAAGGGAGGACAGGAGGGAGAGCTGAGCAGGGCCTTAGCTGGAGGCAGACTGACCCCCGTGGGGGCACTCTGAAGCACAAACACAACGACAGAATTATTCCTCTAGGCAAAAGGGCCAGGCTCTTGCACTAGCTGTCACTGGCAAGCCCTCCTCCAGGCAGAGTGGCTCCATTCAGCCAAGGGATGTTCTCTGGAAAGTTGCTAAGCCAGCAACACAATAGCAGCATCTTCCAAGACATCATAACAGAAGTAAGGAAAGAAACAGGAGCCTCAAATAGACACAGGGAATCACCCTCTGAATGGGGGCAGACGTCACCACAATCTTGCCACAGCAGCTTTAAGATGAAACACGGGAGTGAGACGGCAGGAAAATGCAAACAGCTGAAGCACTTCCAAGCCTTGTTTGCTGTTTTCATCTGAATGAATCCTCCCAATTCCATCTGATTCCAAAACATGTCCTGTCTCACTAAGCTGCAGACCCCCTGGCTTGGGAGGACTGGAGCAGAGCAAACCATATGCCTCCTTGATTGGGAAAGAAGTGCAGAAGAGAGGAAGGCCATGGGGCTTGTAAAATGTTCAATGTGTTTGGGAAATTTTTAAATCTAGCAATATTCATGTATATGTCAATTGTTTCATTTTCCTTGGAAGACGCTAGTAGTCATATAGTTCCTATATTCCCCAAAGTCATACTCACATGGAAGAGGTCTGTGTGTTTCTTCATTGCTTGTTTCTGATTCCCTTTGTCTCACTTGCCCTTGACATGCTGTTTCCCAACATTTCAGCATGTACTCCGAGTTTAGCTATGCCAGTATTTTAAATAAATGTTACCAGTTTCTTCACTTGAAGTGCAGAATTAACAGGATAAAACCAGAGTAGAATTAACAAGATAAAATCAGAAAAGGGACTATCTTCAAAGCACACACACGAGAATGGTGCTGTCTCCCAAGATGAAGGGAAATGGGAGTCCAGAAACACTGACCCGGGTGCAGCCTCCTGAGTCATGAGCTGGCCCTCCTTCTCCCTGCCCCTGCAGCTGCGCCTCCATCTGTGACACCTACTATACCTGCTCCGAGGTTAAAGGGTCTTTTTTTTCCCAACAAGGATTTGTTTCACTGTGTTTTCCACACAGATAGAAGTAAGGCTTTTTTTGACAGGGGAAAAAAAGTCTTTACAAAAACAATCTATAATTAAATCAGTAACAAAATTTAAATAAGTCAAGTACTCTGCATTTGAAATTCAATTTTACAGACATTCAAGATTAGTGAATTCTGGTAGGAAAAACAGACTAGCAGGAAGGGAAAAGATTTCCTTTCAACTAATAAGAAGTCATAAACTCTTTTCTTTAGATTGTTTTGGGAAAACACATGGCATAAGAAGGGTCATTTAAGGAAGACTTAAGAGTTTCAAGTTGAGTGATCTTCAGACTGAAAACTATTTTAAGATTTTCCAAGAAATTGAAGCTTTCCATGTAAGTGTGGACAGCACTAGTCCTTCCCGAAAGTCCTTCAAGTGGCCTGAGTCCAGTTTTAAATGCGTCCATTCTGGTGGCACCTCTCCTTTTTCTACCTGGAATATTTGAATCATAGCTGAAATCAGCATTTCATTAAAAGCAGTCCCAACTGTTCCAAAAGTTTAGGGAGATGCTTTTTCTTGCCTAAAGTTTGAGCCCATGGTCTTCCAGACCACTTAGCATCAATATTTAAGCACTACTGTATGTCCAAAAACCAGAGACACAGAATAAAAGGGCACTATGATTTCAGGAATATTTAGAAAAGGATGGAATAAATGAAACAGATTAAATATTTGATGTTCAAAAGATACATGGTTAGTATTAAGCAAGATTCCTGTGAACATATGTATATTACAGCAAGAACTGCCAGCTCTATCAGGGGTTAGGGAAATCTAAAATATAATTTTCTAAAGGATTTTTCTAGAAAACTAATCTTTAGTTATTGCAAACAGCTGTTATCACTTTAGTTCTTTTATTTCTGCTATTATGGAGCAACATCATAGAAATGTGATCATGCAAAATTATTTTCTTGGAAAGTATTAATACGTAGCAAGGAAAAGCCACCTTCCCAAAGAGAATGCTTTCCCCTTTAAAAATCTAAATCCAAGCTGACTTGCCTAAATTGACCAGGATTTCATTTCTGTGAAAGGAGAAGTCCAAACGATACTGTGGCTATCTAGTTAAAGTCCCCACAGAGGATTCCAGTGGAGATAAAAGCTTCAAATACACTCAGGTTCCTTTTCTACTGTTTCTCAAAAAAAAAAAAAAAAAACACATAAACTGCTGAGATCTATCACACTGTATTTTGGCCCCAGCAATTGCCTGATCATTACTCAGCAGACAGCTAAGTCCTGTTTTGTCCTCTTCTCTTCTCTCATTACTTCCCTAGAAAAGATCTTCTACTACATATCAAAGCAACAAAGAGCACCAAAAGGTGATCTGATTCTCAAATCCACATTAAACTGCTGATCCAAACCCATGGGACATCACAAATAAGAGAACAGAGATCCACCTGTTCCACAGAGTATCTCTCAGGGGATCTACAGGAAGGAGGGAAGTTGGCCCCGTGTTTTCACCACTAATAAACACCACTGACCTACCAGAGGAAAACTTGTACATTCCTGACACTCTGCCTCCAATATCTTCCTACTGCCATGAAACACCCTGATATCATTTCAAACTCTCAGAAATACAGATGTATGTCTAAAAGCACGTTTTCAATGAGTTCAATTCCCAGCATATTAACGTCCTGTCATTGCTGTGACAGAAACATCAACGACATCTAAATATGAAACTTGTTTTAAGTTCTCATTTTGCCATGGTTCCAACTCTGCCTTTGCCTTGCAACAGTTTAGGCAGGCGTGGGCAAGTCAGTAATTACAGTACAGTATAGACTACACCCCTTGAGTTTGTCCCACATGAGGGAGAAAAGTAAGGCCCCACCTGCTGTTTACATTATGCAGTGCAAAATACAACTACTCATGAGACCAAACTCATGGTAATATATCAGTTCCTTTTATAGGTAAGTCATCAGCAATATTAGAGTTTAAAGAGATTATAGCTATACTTGAGGAGAATCCACTTAAATGTACAAATAAGAGAGTAATTGTTAAATTTCTCTTTTACTGTTTATTGTTTCTTTAAAAGGTCCTTTTTGAGTTCAAAAAACATGAATTAAACATTAGTAAATATTAACAATATATTTGGTCCTTAAGGGGCCTACCAATAAGTATAAAATACCTAATTAAACTATTTATCCAGTCAAAAATATGTATTCCTAGTCTCAAGTTAACGGAGAAGGCAATGGCACCCCACTCCAGTACTCTTGCCTGGAAAATCCCATGGGCGGAGGAGCCTGGTAGGCTGCAGTCCACTGGGTCACAAAGAGTCAGGCACGACTGAAAGACTTCACTTTCACTTTTCACTTTCATGCATTGGAGAAGGAAATGGCAACCCACTCCAATGTTCTTGCCTGGTGAATCCCAGGGATGGGAGAGCCTGGTGGGCTGCCATCTATGGGGTCCCACAGAGTCAGACACGACTGAAGCGACTTAGCAGCAGCAGCAGCAGCAGTCTCAAGCTAAACACTGAAATATTCCCAGTATTTTAAAAACAGCCAGGTTCAATGACATGCACCACCCCCGCACCCCTATGAAGACAAGTGCACAGACGTTCAGAGACAGTAGGTGTGTGCTCGGGGGCAGGGAAACCCCAGCATTTGGGGGCAGGGGCAGGGCAGATGAGCACAGCGACTGACTTAAATGTCTGAAAAGCAGCCATGAGTGATGGGTCAGACTTGTTCTGTAAGACTCCAGAAAGCAAATACAGTTAGAGGACAGAAGTAAAAGAGGCGTTATCATAGCTGCATGAGAGGAACTTTTCCATAATTAGGATTGTTCAAAAATCTAAGTGTCTTCCAGTGAAAATGCAAAAGCAGGCAGTAGGTGGATCTTCTGACATTTTGTGCCCAGGGAGAATTGATTCCCTGCTCTCACCAAGTTCCAGTTATCTTCTTAAAATGGGCTTGCTGTTGGGAACCAAGTTACTTGAGGTTATCAGCTAAACTGAGGTCAGAGCTGGAGTTTTAGTTTGAAGGAGAAACAGCTCTCTTTTCCTTTTTTTTTTTTTTTCCATTTTTTGGTGTGAGGTAAAGGCAGACAAATAGAAGACAGGGAGTCTGGCTCCATAAATCAATCAAATCTGGCTCCATAAATCAAAATCCTAGCATTTTCTTTGGAACTGACGTTAAATCTTTAGCTGCATCCGACTGGCACATAAGGACATAACTAATAAGCACATCATTTAAACTTGGGAGAGATGAGATTATATCTAAAGAGTTGCTGTTGTTAAAATTAAACATCAGATTTTATCATTTAACTGGAAAACATAACATAAAAAACTTTCAGCTGCATAATGACTCTTTAGCATCCACCCAGCACAGTATAAGGTATGAGATCAAAGTGTGTGATGTTGCCACACAGGGGCTTCCTTGAGGGACCAATGAAATTAGGGAGTTTACTGCACCAGAAATATAAGAGCATACGTTTGGTGAAAGCTCCCATCATCATTAAAAGTACAAAATAACATCTCCATAATGTAGCCTTTCATTTCCTGCCAGCATGGACACACTTGTCTGTAAGTTATTTACCTTTAATGGAAAAAAAAAAAAAAACTAAACCCACCAGAACAACAGCAAGTTACCTCATTGCTAATAATATTCCTACTTTGCATCATGACCTTCCCCTCTATTAAACTCAAAATGCTTTATCTATGGCTTCAATCATTTGAACTGTATTGAGGCATTGCTGCTGAGTATAAACTACAGAATATTTAACAGCATTTAGCGCCTTCCACGGGCTTCCCAAGTGGCTCAGTGGTTAAGAATCTGACTACCAATGTAGGAGATGCAGGTTCGATTCCTGCGTCAGGAAGATCCCCGGAGAAGAAAATAGCAATGTACTCCAGTATTCTTGTCTGGGAAATCCCATGAGCACTGAAGCCTGGCAGGCTACAGTCCGTGAGGTCACAAAGAGCTGGACATGACTCAGCAACTAAAGAGCAGCAGCAGCATCTTCTTTAGAAATGAAAGTCCTACTAGGACTACATAGGTGAAACAAATGAAACTAGAGTCAGAGCTTCAAGTCTGTAAAGAGAGAAATATAAGGATCAGACCTAAGATCGCAATCCTTTTACAGAGAGGAGGAAACTTTGGAGCTTCAAACACACAAAGTAGTCAACGAGCTTGGCAGAGTGGAGCTTGCAAAGGGACACGTGAACAGAGTAAGACGTACCCACCGGGCTCTGCAGTCACATGCTGGGAACGATGGGGCACTCACTGTCAGCCCTCCTCCCCGAATGCCCCAGGGGCAGAGGAGCCTACCAACACAAAATGTTCATTTCAGAATCCCTAGTAAGAAATGTCTATATTCTCCAAATCATTGAATTACTTGAGTTTCTTCTTACAGCAGTTTGGTGTTCCCTAACCAACAAATGGAGGTCTGAAATTATTTTAACAGTGTCTATGGCTTAAAGCTCAACATTCAGAAAATGAAGATCATGGCATCCGGTCCCACCACTTCATGGGAAATAGATGGGGAAACAGTGGAAACAGTGTCAGACTTTATTTTTCTGGGCTCCAAAATCACTACAGATGGTGACTGCAGCCATGAAAATAAAAGATGCTTACTCCTTGGAAGGAAAGTTATGACCAACCTAGATAGCGTATTGAAAAGCAGAGACATTACTTTGCCAACAAAGGTCCATCTAGTCAAGGCTATGGTTTTTCCAGTGGTCATGTATGGATGTGAGAGTTGGAATGTGAAGAAGGCTGAGTGCCGA
>NW_011494796.1:2482343-2491720 GCF_000754665.1 Bison bison bison | reverse complement strand
ATGACTCTTGAGAGTCCCTTGGACTGCAAGGAGATCCAACCAGTCCATTCTGAAGGAGATCAGCCCTGGGATTTCTTTGGAAGGAATGATGCTAAAGCTGAAACTCTAGTACTTTGGCCACCTCATGCGAAGAGTTGACTCATTGGAAAAGACTCTGATGCTGGGAGGGATTGGGGGCAGGAGGAGAAGGGGACGACAGAGGATGAGATGGCTGGATGGCATCACTGACTCGATGGACATGAATCTCAGTGAACTCCGGGAGTTGGTGACGGACAGGGAGGCCTGGCGTGCTGTAATTCATAGGGTTGCAAAGAGTCGGACACGACTGAGCGACTGATCTGATCTGATGGGATCCAAAATTCATTTGTGTGTAGACTTCACCAGTGCTTTTATTGGTGACAATGACTGCATTTAGCCTAAGAGCTTAAAAAAAAAAAAAATTAATGGTATCTATGTGATGTGATGTAATGGAAGTGGTAGCAAATATGACAATCATTTTGCAATTTATAAATGTATCAGACCAACCCACCAAAAACCTTAAATTGAACACTATTTTGTCAGTTATATCTCAATAAAGCTGGAAAAACAAAGAAAATACATACTTTCTTGCAATACAACAGCAGTTAACAGCAATTATATTTTATGGCATAGTTTCAGACTTAGTACTTATCAATTCTGAACAACTCAAGGAATTTACTGAAATCTAATGGGCTAAATAAATTAGTTTTGAGCACCACAAGGATACAAGGATGCATTCAGACAGTCATCTGTACAGTTACTCTGATTATTTATGAAATGCTAGCTCTTAGTTTCCATTATGGCAATTTTATTTTTAAGTACTTTGACAAATAGCAACAGATCAAAAACAATAACCTAGAAACTAGATGTGTAGCCACAAAGTTTAAGATACATATGTTAATTTCCAAATTCAAATATACTGCGACCTTTGGGTAAGCATTGCATAAAACGTACTGTTTAGTAAGTTTCTCAAAACTTACTCAAATTGAAAAATCAAATGATTCAGACCTTGCTGACAGTTAACATTGATAAACCTTTAGCCAGACTCATCAAGAAAAAAAAAGGAGAGGACTCAAATCAATAAAATTAGAAATGAAAAAGGAAATGTTACAACTGACTCCACAGAAATACAAAGGATCATAAGAGACTACTATGAGCAACTGGATGCCAATAAAATAGACAACTGGGAAGAAATGGACAAATTTTTAGAAAGTTACAGTCTCCCAAGATTGAACCAGGAAGAAATAGAAAATATGAACAGACCAATCACAAGCACTGAAATTTAAATTATAATTTAAAAACTCCCAACAAACTTTTGGCTGATGGCTTCACATGTTAATTCTATCAAACATTTACAAAACAGTTAACATGTATCCTTCTGAAACTCTTTCCAAAAGTTGCAGAGAAAGGAAAACTTTCAAACTCATTCTATGAGGCCACAAGCACCCTGATACCAAAACCAGACAATGATACTAGAAAAAAAGAAAATTACAGGCCAATATCATTGACAAACATAGATGCAAAAATCCTCAACAAAATCATATTAAAAAGATCATACACCATGATCAAGTGGGATTTATCCCAGGGATGGAAGGATTCTCCAATATCCACAAATCAATAAATGTGATACATCAGATCAACAAAGTGAAGAATAAAACCACATGATCATCTCAATAGATTTAAAAATAGCTTTTGAAAATTCAGCATCCATTTATGATAAAAACTCCCTAGAAAGTGGGCAGAGAGGGAACTTACCTCAACAAAATGAAGACTATATAGGACAAACCCACAACTAACATCATACACTATGGTGAAAAGCTGAAAGCACTTCCTCTAAGATCAGAAACAAGAGAAGGATGTCCACACTCACCACTTCTATTCAACATGGTTTTGGAAGTCCTAGTTACAGCAATCGGTGAAGCAAAAGAAGTAAAGGAAATTCAAATGGGAAATGAAGTTAAACTGTCACTGTTTGCAGATGACATCATACTATGCATAGAAAATCCCAGATGCTACCAGAAAGCTATTAGAATTCATCAATAAATTTGGTATAGTTGTAGGTTACAAAATTAACACACAGAAATCTGTTGCATTTCTATAAGGTAACAACAAAAGATTAGAAAGAGAAATTCAAGAAATAATTCCATTTACCATCACATCAAAAAGAATTAAGTGTCTAATGATAACCCTACCTAAAGAGACAAAAACCAGTATCCCCAAACTATAAGATGCTGATGAAAGAAACTGAAGGAGACACAAACTGATGGAAAGGATATGCCATGTTCATGGACTGGAAGAATCAACGTTGTTGAAATGACTATACTGCCCAAGGCAATCTAAAGATTCAATGCAATCTGCATCAAATTACCCATGGCATTTTTCACAGAACCAGAAGGAAAAAAGTCCCAGAATTTGTATGGAGACACAGAAGACCCCAAATAGCTAAAGTAATCTTGAGAAAGAAAAACAGAGCTGAAGGAATCAGGCTTCCTGACTTTGGGCTATACTACAAACTACAGTCATCAAAACAGTATGGTACTGGCACAAAAATAGAAATATAGATCAAGGAAACAAGATAGAAAACCCAGAAATAAGTCCATGCACCTATGGTCAATTAATCTATGACAAAGGAGCCAAGACTACACAATACTGGAAAGACAGTCTTTCACCAAATGGTACTGGGAAAGTGGGATAACTACATGTAAAAAAGTGAAATTAGCTCATTCTTTAACACCATACACAAAAACAAGTTCAAAATGGATTAAAGACCTATATATGAGACTAGACACTATAAAACGTCCAGAGGAAAACATAGGCAGAACACTCTCTGACATAAATCATAGCATATTTTTTCAATCTGTCTCCCAGAATAATGGAAACAAAAATAAACAAATGGGACCTCCTTAAACTCCAAAGCTTTTGCAAAGCAAAGGAAACAATAAATAAAATGAAAAGGCAACCCACAAACTGAGAGAAAATATTTGCAAATTATGTGACTGACAAGGGATTAGTCTCCACAATTTACAAACAACTCATGATGCTTAACAGCATCAAAACAAGCAACCCATTCAACAAATGGGAGAAGACCTAGACATTTCTCCAAAGAAGACATTCAGGTGGCCAAGAGGCACATGAAAAGATGTTCAACATCACTAATTATTAGAGAAATGCAAACCAAAACTACAATGAGATACGACCTCACACCAGCCAGAATGGCTATCACCAAAACATCCACAAACAATGCCAGAGAAGGTGTGGAGAGAAGAGAAGTCTCCTACACTGTTGGTAGGAATGTAAATTGATACAGCCACTATGGAGAATAGTATGGAAGTTCCTTAGAAAACTAAAAATAGAGCTACCATATGACTGTGCAATCCCACTCCTGAGCATATACCTAAAGAAAAACATGATCTGAAAGAATATATGCACTCCAATGTTCACTGCAGCACTGTTTACAATAGCCATCACGTAGAAGCAACCTAAATGTCCATGGACAGAGGAATGGATAAAGAAAATGTCTTACATACATACAGTGGAATATTACCCAACCATTAAAAAGAATGAAATAATGCTATTTGTAGCACCACGGATGAGCCTAAAGATTGTGATCCTGAGTGAAGTCAGTCAGACAGAGAAGAATAAATATCATATGACACCCTTATATGCAGAATCTAAAAGAAATGATACAGATGAACTTAGAAAGAGGCTCAGAGAGTTAGAGTTGGTTGGCAGTGGTGGGTTGCCACTGTATGGTTGCCAGTGGTAGTGGGGATAGTAAGGGCATTTGGAATGGCTATGTATATACTGCTATATTTAAAATGAATAACCAGAAAGGTCTACTGAATTTCCCCGAGAACTCTGCTCAGTGTTATGGGAGTAGAGTCTAGGGGAAAATGGATACATGTATATGTATGGCTGAGCCAATTTGCTGTTCACCTGAAACTATCATATTGTTAATCGGCTGCTGCTGCTGCTCAGTCACTTCAGTCGTGTCTGACTCTGTGCGACCCCATAGACGGCAGCCCACCAGGCCCCCCTGTCCCTGGGATTCTCCAGGCAAGAATACTGGAGTGGGTTGCCATTTCCTTCTCCAGTGCATGAAAGTGAAAAGTGAAAGTGAAGTTGCTCAGTCGTGTCCGACCCTCAGCGACCCCATGGACTGCAGCCTACCAGGCTCCTCCGTCCATGGGATTTTCCAGGCAAGAGTACTGGAGTGGGGTGCCATTGCCTAGACCCCAATAAAAAAAGTTTTTTAAAAATCTTAAAATTAAAAGCATAAAAAATTGTTACCCTTTTCTGCCACTTATTAATTACACCAAACTGAAGACAACTATCTTGAGGGAGCTATATAAACTCTTATCACCATCTGCTCCATTCTCAGATGCATAGTAAACCTGAACCCCTGGACTTCTGGGGGAAATCAACAGTTCTCTCATTTTAGTCTGGCATATTTAAGATCTGTGTGGTCTGATGTCTTATCATTGTGAGTCACCATGGGAATTCAATAAGGTAGGACTTTATATTCAAAGGCTGTCTTTGCAGATAGAGCAGATTAGCATACTTCAGTAAAAGTCCATAGCCTCTCCATGCAACCATTTGTAAAATTCTGCATGTAAATCTTCCAAAGGTTCACCATGACATGAGTGAACAAACATCTTCCCAGCTGAACCCACACACTCTCATGTCGTGCAACAAGTCTGGTTGCACAGCGCAGGGCAAAGGCCCTCATGGTACTGCAACGGAAGCTGGAGGTAATAATCTTCTATCTGGACATATATGGAAACTCTCTGGATGGACACAGTCACTTCTTTTTTATTTACTTGTCCCCCAGGCTTCATTTAGGCAAGTTAAGTTTGGTCTGTTTTTAGAGTAAATGGAAAACATTTTAAACTATGTTGTCTTACACCTTACCAATCAGGATGGTAATTTTCCAAAGAATAAATACATGGGATAATCCCTTTAAAACATCACATTTTACACATGGCACTCATCCAGGGCATGCAGTGGGAGCCCTAAGTGATTAAGACTTTCCCCGTGACCAGCACCCTCTACCGCCCAATCTGTCCAGGCAGCATAGAAGCATCCTCCAGGACTGTGCAGCGTCACGGATGAGAAAGGCACAGACAAAGCTCAATGGCCCCACAAGACACATCCTCTGGAATCCTTTGGTTTTGATAAATTTCAGACACTCTAGTTATTTGTCATTTGCCATTTTCTCCTAAAAACCAAAAGCATAAATGACCATAGACGTTAAATCCAAGTTGCTTAATTAGATTCAAAAAACATTCTCTACTGGAACTACAAAAGCAAAAATGGTTTAATCCCATAAAAACTGTGTGTCTGATGACTTGTCCTGACCCAGCTTGTGCAAAGAAACCAATTAGAAAAAGTCTTTATTGAAGTTCTCAGTTACTTTGGGGTACGGAAAGCTGAAGGGCATCTCGCAGAACAGCTCACATCTATGTGCTCTCACGGAAGGAGGAGGAAGTGCCCCTGGGATTATCAGAAGCCCAAAATCTGGAGGCCAGAAAACTGGGCTCAAGTACTTAATGTTTCAAAGCACGGCCAGGATTATGGTCTCCTGGCCACCATCTGAACAATGGATACAGAAGAACTGTGTACTCTAGACTCTGTCTTTGGATCCTCAATCCTTTGAAACAAGAAAGAGTACTGCTGCTGCTGCTAAGTCACTTCAGTCGTGTCCGACTCTGTACGACCCCATAGACAGCAGCCCACCAGGCTCCCCCGTCCCTGGGATTCTCCAGGCAAGAACACTGGAGTGGGTTGCCATTTCCTTCTCCATTGCATGAAAGTGAAAAGTGAAAGTGAAGTCACTCAGTCGTGTCCAACTCTTAGCGACCCCATGGACTGCAGCCCACCAGGCTCCTCCATCCATGGGATTTTCCAGGCGAGAGTACTAGAGTGGGGTGCCATTGCCTTCTCCGAAGAAAGAGTACAGAGTCTAGTAAAAGGGAGAAATAAACAGTGAGTTTATGATGTGCTTCTTTGATGAAGGTTCCAGCATTTGTATACCGGCTAATTTGCAGCTTTTTCCTGATCAAAGTCTTGAGTCTTGAGAAGAATCGGTGCAGGAATGGAGAGGAATGTGCTAGACTCCTTGAAAACTGAGTTTCATTTATTATAGAATAAATATGACAAATATAATTAAAAACACCTCATTCACCATCTGGCACATGTACTGGTTTTATCTAGTGGATGCCACTGTGGTGGGGACTCAGGGTTCTCGTCCAGTTGTGTGAGATGGACTCAGTAAACACGACATGATAGGCTTCTAGACAGGCCTTCTCAAAACTGCGCTCCACAAACCCCAGGGTTATTCTCTCACTGACACTGGACGATCCTCTGGCCTCTTCCCACAGCCTTTCCAGCACTGTCAGAAGGTCTCTGCCAATTCCCAGAGTGAATTTTTGGTGTTAAATTTTGTTTCAGGACCTAAAACAATGCCATACCCAGAGAAGAAGCTCATGGATATTTATTAAATGAGTGACTTTCTTTGATTACTGATTCAAAAATTGTTTTGTATCATTATTTTCTTTTTTTAATTATTTTTTCTTCTTTTTTTTTTTTTGGCCATGACACACAGCATATGGGAACTTAGTTCTCTGACTAGGGAACAAACCCATGACTCCTGCAGTGGAAGCATGGAGTCTTAATCACTGGACCACCAGGTAAGTCCCTGTATCATTATTTTATATTTGTGATTCTTCATTTAAAATTTTTTTTCCTCTTTTTTTAAAATTTATTTATTTAATTGGAGGTTAATTATTTTACAATATTGTATTGGTTTTGCAAATGAATAATTTTTTTTTAAATTTTTGTGTTGTGCATTTTACAAAAATAGTTTTTCCAGTACTTCTGGGATAATGGTGGATTTTTTTCTTATTCATTTTTGAGAACAGTTTTGTCTTTACTCTCAAACCTTTAGGAATCTCTATCATGTTCTAGTGTTTCATCTCTTTTCAGTCTCCTAAATATAAAATCGTAATATTAGCAAACAATTTTAGAACAAAGAGCTCCAAGTTATGCCACATTGTACCCATGGGACTCTTAGTACTGGTTGATCTTAACATTCAAAAAACTGTTACATGGCCATCTTGTTTTATTGCACTTTGCTTTCCTGTGCTTTGCATACTGAAGGTTTGTGGCAACCCTGCATTGAGCAGGTATTATTTTTCCAACAGAATTTGCTCTCTTTGCATCTCTGTGTCACATTTTGGCAACTTTCACGATACTTCATACTTTTTCATCACCCTCACATTTGTTAAAGTGATCTGTGATCAGTGATCTTTTATGTTGTCACTGCAACTCACTGAAGTCTCAATGACGATGAGACTTTTTTATATTTTATATTTTATTATATTTTATAGCAATAAATTATTTCTTAAGTAAGGTAAACATATTGTTTTTCCAGACACAGTGCAACTGTGCACATCACAGACTGCAGTATAATGTAAAAATAACTATCCACACACAGAAACAAAAATGTGACTTGTTTTATTGCAATATCTGTTTTATTTTGGTGGTCTGGAATCAAACATTCAGTACCTCTGTGGTGTGCCTGTAAAGACAGAAAACTAGGGTGGTTCTAGAACGAGTGTTGGCAAACTTTTTTCTATAGAGAGCTGGGGAGAAAATATTTCAGGCTTTATGGAATAGAAACTCACATATTATTGTTTTGTTTCTTTAGATTTGCTGTTGCTGCTGTTTATTTTACAATGTTTTTTAAATGTACAGATTTTTCTTAGCTGACAGGCAATTTAAAAAAATTAGTCTCGGCCCCATCTGGCCCATAGGCTGTAAATTACTGAACTTTGATTAGTTTCATGCCCAGGTGTTGGTTTGAAAACCAGTGGAACTAACAGGAAGGCTATAAAAACCTAGACTCCACTCCTGAGGAGTGCACAGATGGTTTCTTACTCTCAAAACAAAGCAGAGGAAGTAGACTGAAACTGTCTGGGACTCTCTCCAGTTTCCTGTGACCACCCCCAGTACACCCTGGCCCAGGCTGTGCACCCGGCTCCACACTAGGATAGAGGCTGCCACTGCCAAGGGAGGTGAACAGCTGGAGGGAAAAGAGTGGGATGTGGCCCAGCACTGCATCTGAATGGGGTGAGGGCAGCTATCACTCGCATTTATTGAGACCTAAAGAAAGCTGAGCGCCAAAGAATTGATGCTTGTGAACTGTGGTGTTGAAGACTCCTGAGAGTCCCTTGGACTGCAAGGAGACCCAGCCAGTCAATCCTAAAGGAAATCAGTCTTGAATATTCATTGGAAGGACTGACGCTGAATCTGAAACTCCAATTCTTTGGCCACCCGATGCCAAGAACTGACTCAATGGAAAAGACCCTGATGCTGAGAAAGACTGAAGGTGGGAGGAGAAGGGGACAACAGAGTAAGAGATGGTTGGATGGCATCACTGACTCAATGGACATAAGTCTGAGTGAACTCTAGGAGTTGGCAATGGACAGGGAGGCCTGGCATGCTGTGGTTCATGGGGTTGCAAAGAGTCGGACACAACTGAGCAACTAAACTGAGCTTTGACTGGTGCCAGGACCAGCCAGTGTGCACTCTGGCCCACATCTGATACACAGTCCAGACTCTCTTACTCCCAGTGCTATTCTACTCTGGGTATATGTACCATTGCTGGGAGAGGATGGAGCACACACAGGAATGGAGTAAGCTCAGACCCAACACTCAGTGCTTCTGCTCCAGCATCGTGGGGCTTGAACGACCCCTCAGGGGGCAGTGACAGCCATTGAGCAAATGAAAAGCTCAGCTCACATATGGCTCTGGTCCCTCCATCTCCAGCCCCAAGTAGAGCAGTCTCACCAAGATGATAGCCGCTAGCACACTCAGGGAAAGTATCACCCCATGCTCCTGTCAGATCCAGCTCTCCCACAAAAGCCACTGGACACATGCAAACTGCACAGGGCTATTCCCACACAAGGACACTCCCTCAAGACCAAAGTGGGTGACCATTTCACCCAATTTCATAGAGAAAGCTAATCAAAATAAGACAGAGGAATTAGTTACAAATGAAAAAACAAGGGGGAAAGAAACCTGAAAAAACAACTAATGAAACAGAGATAATTTATGACATAAGGAGTTCAGTCAGTCAGTCAGTTCAGTCACTCAGTCGTGTCCGACTCTTTGCGATCCCGTGGACTGCAGCACGCCAGGCCTCCCTATCCATCACCAACCCCCAGAGTTTACTCAAACTCATGCCCATTGAGTCAGTGATGCCATCCAACCATCTCATCTTCTGTCGTCCCCTTCTCCTCCCACCTTCAATCTTTCCCAGCATCAGGGTCTTTTCCAATGAGTCAGTTCTTGGCATC
>NW_011494796.1:2470815-2482243 GCF_000754665.1 Bison bison bison | reverse complement strand
TCCCACCTTCAATCTTTCCCAGCATCAGGGTCTTTTCCAATGAGTCAGTTCTTGGCATCAAGTGGCCAAAGTACTGGAGCTTCAGCTTCAGCGTCAGTTCTTCCAATGAATATTCAGGACTTATTTCCTTTAGGATTGACTGGTTTGATCTCCTTGCAGTCCAAGGGACTCTCAAGAGTCTTCCCCAACACCACAGTCCAAAAGCATCAATTCTTCAGCACTCAGCTTTCTTTATAGTCCAACTCTCACATCCATATATGACCACTATAAAAACCATAGCTTTGACTAGATGGACCTTTTTCAGCAAAGTAACATCTCTGCTTTTTAATATGCTGTCTATGTTTGTCATAGCTTTTCTTCCAAGGAGCAAGCAGGGTTCTTCCATGAGAACCCCATGAACAGTATGAAAACACAAAAAGGAGTTCAAGGCATTAGCAATAAGAACACTAACTGAACTTGAGAAAGGAATGGATGAACACAGTGAGAAGTTTAACAAGGAACTAAAAAATATAAGAAGTCTAGTCAGAATAAAATATATATATATATATATATAAAATAACTGAAATGAACAACACACTGGAAGGAATTAATAGCAGTCAAATCGAAGAACACGTAAGTGATCTGGAAGATAGAATAATGGAAATCACACAATGAGAACAACAAAAAGGAAAACAAAATTTTAACAATGAGAACAGTTTAAGGGATTTTTTGGACAATACAAAGTGTACTAACATTTGCATTACAGAGGTTCCAGAAGGAGAAGACAAAGAGAAAACAGCTAAAAATGTATTTGATAAACTTATGGCTGAAAACTTCCCAAACCTAAAGAAGGAAACAGATATTCAGACCATGATACACACAGGATTCCAAACAAAAATGAACTAAATAAGACACATGCCAAGCTATACCATAATTAAAACAGCAAAAATTAAAGAAACAGAGATAACCATAAAAGCAAAGAGAGAAAAGCAAAGAGTCACATACAAGGAAACTCTCCCATAAGTCTATCAGCTGATATTTGTGCAAAAACTTTGCAGATCTGAAGAAAGTGGCATGGTTTACGTAAAGCTGTGAAAGCAGAAAACCTACAACCGAGAATACACAGCAAGACTGTCATTTAGAATTGAAGGACGGATAAAGAACTTCTCAGGTAAGCAAACCAAAAGAGTTCATCAATGCTAAATGGACACTAAAAGAAATGATAAACAGTCCTCTAATAGAGTATAGAAAGGAAAAATCTGCTAGTAAAAGCAAATATAGAGTAAAGGCTTAGGATCAATCAGTCAAATAAGCTACTACAAAAATTAAAAGATAACAACTGTAAAATCAATTTTAGCTATGACAAATGATGAAGGGATAAACATAAGGACATAAAATATGACTCCAGAAACACGAAATGTGAGGGAGGAGAATAAAAATGTAGATCTTTCAGAATGTGACTTAACTATATATACAAGTATTCATAGATATGAAGTGAGGAACTGACAATATGACCACCGTAGGGGACTTTGATACATGAACTTAAATCAACAGACAGATTCTCCAGACAGAAACTCAGTAAGAAAACAGTGATCTTAAATGATACAACTGAACAGCTGGAATTACATAACTACAGGACACCGTACCCAAATAAAATAGCATCCTATTCAAGTGCACATGGAATGCTCTCTATGGAGATCACGTTAGGCCACAAAAAAGTCTCAAAAGATAAAGGAGGATAAAAATTATATTGCATTTTCCCCCCCAAAAAAATGATATGAAACTAGAAATCAATCACAAAAATAGAAATAAAAAAAAAAAAACAGAGGATACAAATTCAGGATACAAAATCAATACACAGAAATCACTTGCATCCCTATATACTAACAATGAAAAGTCAGAAAAAGAAATTAAGGAATCAGTCCCATTTGCCATTGCAACAAAAGAATAAAATATCTAGGAATAAACCTACCAAAGGAGACAAAAGAACTGTATACAGAAAATTATAAGAAATCAAAGATGACATAAACAGATAGACAGATATTCCATGTTCCTGGGTTGGAAGAATCAATATTGTAAAAATTACCAAACTATCAAATGCAATCTACAAATTCAATGCAATCCCTATCAAATACCAATGGCACTTTTTACAGAACTAGAACCAAAACTTTCACATTTCATATGAAAACAGAAAAGACTCTGAATAATCAAAGCAACCGTAAGAAAGAAGAATGGAGCAGGAGGAATCAACGTTATCTGACTTCAGACTATCCTACAAAGTTACAGTCATCAAGACAGTGTGGTACTGGTGCAAAAATTGAAATATAGATCAATGGAGCAGTATAGCAAGCCCTGAGATAAATCCTCACACTTATGGGGACCTTATTTTTGACAAAGAAGGCAAGAATATAAAAAGGGGCAAAGATAGCCTCTTCAGTAAGTGGTACTGGGAAAACTGGACAGTTATGTATAAAAGAACGAAATTAGAACACTTCCTAACACCATACACAAAGATTAAACTCAAAATGGATAAAGGCCTAGATGTAAAAACTATCAAACTCTTAGAGGAAAACATAGGCAGAACACTCAATGACATAAATCAAAGCAAGATCCTCTATGACCCCTCCAGTAGAGTAATGGAAATAAAAACAAAAATAAACAAGTGGGACCTAATTAATCTTAAAAGCTTTGCACAGCAAAAGAAACTATAAACAAGGTGAAAAGACAACCCTCAGATGGGAGAAAATAATAGAAAATGAAACAACAAAGGATTAACTTCCAAAATATACAAGCAGCTCATACAACTTAATACTAGAAAAACAAACATCTCTAACAAAAAGTGGGGAAAAGACCTAAACAGACATTTCTCCAAAGAAGATATACACATGGCTAACAAACACATGAAAAGATGCTCAACATCGCTCATTATTAGAGAAATGCAAATCTAAACTACAATGAGATATCACCTCACACCAGTCAGAATGGCCATCATCAAAAAGTCTACAAACAATCAATGCTGGAGTGGGTGTGGAGAAAAGGGAATCCTCTTGCATTGTTGGTGGGAATGAAATTTAAACAGCCACTATGGAAGACAGTATGGAGATTCCTTAAAAAAAACTAAAAATAAAACCACTATATGATCCAGCCAACCCACTACTAGGCATATACCCTGAAGAAACCAAAACTGAAAAAGACACATGTACCCCAGTGTTCACTGCAGCATTATTTACAGTACCTCAGACATGGAAATAACCTAGATGTCTATCAAAAGATGAATGGATAAAGAGGCTGTGGTACATATATAGAATGGAATATTACTCAGCCATAAAAAGGAACACATTTGAGTCAGTTCAAATGAGGTGGATGAGCCTAGAGCCTATTATACAGAGTGAAGTAAGTCAGAAAAAGAAAGATAAAGATCATATACTAATGCATATATATGGAATCCAGAAAGATAGTGCTGACAAAATTATCTGCAGGGAGGCAATGGAGACACAGACATGGAGTCCAGACTTATGGCCATGAGGTGGGGGAAGAAGGGGAGGGAGAGAGGTATGGAGAGAGTAACATGGGAGCTTATATTACCATATGTAAAATGGATAGCCAATGGGAATTTGCTGTATGACCCAGAGAACACAAACAAGGGCTCTGTAACAACCTAGAAGGGTAAATGGGAGGAAGGTGGGAGGGAAGTTCAAGAGGGAGGGGACACATGTGTATCTATGGCTAACTGATGTTGATGTTTGGCAGAAACCAACAAAATTCTGTAAAGCAATTATCCTTCAATTAAAAATTAACAAATTAAAAAAAAAAACATGGAAACTAAACAACACAGTACTAAAAAAAAATGTGTCATTTAAGATATCAAAAATGAATACATAAAATAGCTCAAGACAAATGAAAATAAAAACACAACTTTCTAAATCCTTTGGATGCAGCAGAAGCAGTTCTAAGAGGGAAGATTATATCGATACATGATTAGTTTAAGAAACAAGCAAACAAAAATCTCAAATAACCAACCTAACCTATCACTTAAATAAAATATAAAAAGAACAAACTGACTTTAAGAACAAAGCTTAAAGTCAGTAGGAGAAAATCATAAATATCATAGACAAAAATAAAATTGGTAAAAAAAAAAAAAAAAAACCCAGAAAAGATCAATGAAGCTAAGACCTGGCTTTTGGAAAAATAAACAAACGAAACTGATAAGCTTGTAACCAGGCTTACCTACAAAAAAAGGAAGAGGACCCAAATAAAATAATAAATGAAAGAGGAGCAAAAACAATTGATACAACAGAAATACAAAATCATAAGACAATGAACAACAAACTGGACAACTTAGAAGAAATGGATAAATTTCCAGAAATATATAATCCATTTTCCAAACCCGGATTAGGAAGAAATAGATAACCTGAAAAGACTAATCAGCATCACTGAAATTGAATTAGTAACCAAAAAAATCCTAGTAAATCAAAGTCCATGAACAGACAACTTCACAGAGGTATTCTAAGAAATACATAAATAAGAGTTAATACTTATGCTTCTCAAACTATTCCGAAAAACTGAAGAGGAAGAAACATTCCCAGATTCATTTTACAACTGCCATTACCCTGATAGCAAAACTAGATTAATATACCATAAAAAAAGAAAATAACAGGCAAAAAACTATGATGAATATATATTCAAAAACTGTCACCAAAATATTAGCAAAATGAATCCAGCAATATATCAAAAAGATCATACATCAAGTGGGACTTATACAAGGGATGCAAATCAATCAATGGAATATATGACATTGACAAAAGGAATGATAAAAACCACATCTTCATCTCAATATATGCAGAAAAAGCATTTGTCAAAATTGAACGATGATTATGATTTAAAAAATCTCTCATCAAAACTGGTGCTAAGTTGCCTTAGTCACATGTGACTATTTGTGACCCTATGGACTACAGTCAGGCTCCTCTGTCCACGTGATTCTCCAGGCAAAAATACTGAAGTGGGTTGCCATTTTCTCCTCCAGTGGCTCTTACGGACCCAGGGATCAAACCTGCATCTCTTCTGTCTCCTGCATTGGCAGGCAGGTGCTTTACCACTAGTGCCACCTGGGAAGTCCAAAAACCAGTAGGCCCATCAAAACTGGTAAGAAGGAACAAATCCCTACATGATAAAGGCCATTTCTAAAAACTGATAGCTAACATATTCAACACATAAAAGTTGAAAACATATCCTCTAAAATCATGGAAAAGAGTTGCCCACCCTGTACACATCTATTTAATAGAGTACTAGAAGGCTATTCACAGCAATATGACAAGAAAAAGAAACACAGGTCATTCATGTTGGAAAGGAATAAGTAACACTCACTATTGGCAAATAACATAACATTACATAGAGAGATGGAGAAGGCAATGGCACCCCACTCCCGTACTCTTGCCTGGAAAACCCCATGGGCAGAGGAGCCTGGTGGGCTGCAATCCGTGGGGTTGTGAAGAGTCAGACATAACTGAGTGATTTCACTTTGACTTTTCACTTTCATGCATTGGAGAAGGAAACGGTAACCCACTCCAGTGTTCTTGCCTGGAGAATCCCAGGGATGGGGGAGCCTGGTGGGCTGCCGTCTATGGGGTTGCACAGAGTCGGACACGACTGAAGTGACTTTGCAGCATATAGAGAGAAGAGTAAAGTCCCACCAAAAAAAAAAAGGCAGAAATGAATAAATGAATTTAATAAATTTATTAATTTAATAAATACATTTATTTAATAAATAAATGAATTTAGTAAAGTTGCAGGATAAAAGATTAATATACAGAAATTGGTGGCATTTCTATATACAAACAATGAACTATCAAAAAGAGAAAGCAAGGAACACAATCCCATTTGAAATTGCATTCAAAAGAATAATGCATCAGGAATAAACAGCCAAGGTAGTGAAAGACCTATGTTCTAAAAACTATAAAACACTGATGAAGGAAACTGAAGATGACGCAAAGAAATAGAAAGATACCCTGCATTCATGGATTAGAAGAATTAATGTTAATACTGCCCAGAGTGATTCAGACTTAAATTGATCCCTATCAAAATGCCAATGACATTCTTCACAGAACTAGAATAAACAAACCTAAAATTTATATCAAATTACATGACCCTGAATAGCCAAAGGAACCTTGAGAAAACAGAACAGAGCTAAAGGTATTACATTCTCAGACTTCAAACTACACTGCAAAGCTACAGAAATCAAAACAGTATGCTATTGTCACAAAATCAGACACCAAGATCAATGGGCTCTCCCCAGAAATAAGCCCAGGCACTCATGGTCAATTAATTTACAACAAAGGGACAAGACTATACAATGGAGAAAAAACAATCTCTTCAATAAGTGGCACTTGGAAATCTGGACAGCTAGATGTAAAATAATAAAATTAAAACATCTCACAATATCTACAAAATAAACTTTAAGTGTATTAATGACCTACATGTAAGAATAGAAACCATAAAACTTCAAGAAGAAAACACAGAACACTTTTTGACAAAAATCTTGGAAATATCTTTCTGGATCTATTTCCTAAGGCAAAAGAAATAAAAGCAAAAATAAAAAAAATAGGGTCTAATTAAACAAAAGTTTTGCACAGCAAAGGAAACCTCTCATAAAATGAAAAGACAGTTCTATTACTATGGAGTTGGAGAAAATATTTGTAAATGATATGACATATAAGGAGTTAGTATCCAGAATATATAAATAGTTCATATACCTCAATATCAACAAATATTGAACCCAATCAAAAAATGGGCGGAAGACCTAAAAATACATTTTTACCAAAGAGGACATCCAGATGGCAAACAGACACATTAAAAGATGCTTAACATGGCTAATTATCAAAACTACAATGAGATACTTGTCAGAAATGCTATGCTATGCTAAGTCGCTTCAGTCGTGTCCAACTCTGTGTGACCCCATAGACGGCAGCCCACCAGGCTCCCCCATCCCTGGGATTCTCCAGGCAAGAACACTGGAGTGGGTTTCCATTTTCTTCTCCAATGCATGAAAGTGAAAAGTCAAAGTGAAGGCACTCAGTCGTGTCCGACTCTTAGCGACCCCACGGACTGCAGCCTACCAGGCTCCTCCGTCCATGGGATTTTCCAGGTAAGAGTACTGGAGTGGGGTGCCATTGCCTTCTCCGACTTGTCAGAAAGGCTATCATCAAAAAGACTATAAAAGACAAATATTGGTGAGGATTTGAAGAAAGGGACACTCATGCACTTTTGATGGAAATGTAACCTTGTGCAGCCACTATTGAAAACAATATGGAGGCTCTTCAAAAAACTAAAGGGAGAATCCCGTATCATATGATCCAGCAATTCCACTCCTGGATATATATATATATATATATCATATATACTCAGATTATATATATATATAATCTGAAGCAAGCAAAGCACTGATTTCAGAGGATACATGCACCCCAACGTTCACGGCAGCATTGGTTACAATAGCCAAAATAGTGAAGCAACATAAGTGTCCATTAACAATTGAATGGATAAAGAACATGTGGTGTGTATGCATACACAGTGGAATACTACTCAGCCATAAAACAGAATGAAATACTGCCATTTGCAACAACATAGATGAACTTAGAGGGTATTCTACTTTGTGAAATGAGTCAGACAAAGAAAGATACTGTATGTTTCCACTTATATGGGGAATATAAAAAATAAAACAAATAAACATATATAACAAAACAGAAACAGACTCCCAGATACAGAGAACAAATCAGTGGTTATCAGCAGGGAGATGGAGGGGTAGGAACAAAATAGGGGTAGGAGATGAAGGTGTACAAGCTGCCAGGTGTAGTAACATAAGATACAAAAGAATCTAACTAGATGACTCTTCACACCATGCTGCTTGCTGCTGTTGCTGCTGCTGCTGCTCAGTTACTTCAGTCTTGTCTGACTCTGTGCATTCCTTTGGACTGCAACCCCCCAAGCTCCCCTGTCCGTGGGATTCTCTAGGCAAAAGTACTGGAGTGGGTTGCCATGCCCTCCTCCAGGGGATATTCTGGACCCAGGGATGAAACTCGCGTCTCCTGCATTGCAGGCAGCTTCTTTACTGCTGAGCCACCAGGGAAGCCCCATTCACACCATGTAACAAACTAAAAACAGATTAAAGACTTAAATTTAGCCCCAGAACCCATAAAACTCCTAGAAGAAAACATAGGCAGTATACACTTTTACATTGGTCTCAGCAATATTTTTTTGGTTATGTTTCCCCAGGCAAGGGAAACAACAGCAAAAATAAACAAAATGGGACTAAATCAAGGTAAAAATCTTCTGCATGGTGAAAAAAATTATCAACAAAACAAAACAGGTCACTTACTGAATGAGAAAAGACACTTACAATGTCTCTGAGGGGTTGATACCCAAAATATATGAAGAACTCACAGAACTCAACATCATAAAACATACTATCTGATTAAAAAAACAGCCAGAGATCCTGAATAAACATTTCAAAAGACATACAGATGGCCAACAGACACATGAAAAGATGCTCAACATCCTTAATCATGAGGGAAATGTAAATCAAAACCCCTATGAAAGTGTCTTGAAATGTGTTACAGTTTGTATGAGTGATGCTCTAATTTGTGGGATTATGGCCTGTATAAACACACCACGTGAAAACAATGCACAGTTGGAAGGCTCAGATTCACCAGAAGCCAGGCTGCCTATGTAATTTGTTGGGTCCTGCATAAGAACAGAAGTGCAGGATGCCTGACCAAAACAATTAAGAATGTCCGCACAAATACAATGGATAATTAAGACATTACCATAAACTACTATACACCAATAAGATGGAAGAAGAAACCTAGAAGAAACAGATGAACTTCTAGAAATGTACAACCTCCCAAGACTGAATCAGGAAGAAATAGAAAACAGGAACAGACTAATTGTCAGTAATGAAACTGACCAGTTTGCAGTTGAATATGGAGAAGCTCTATACACTGAGCAAAAATGAGACCGGGAGCTGACTGCGGCTCAGATCATGAATTTCTTATTGCAAAATTCAGACTTAAATTTAAGAAAGTAGAGAAAACCACTAGACTATTCAGGTATGACCTAAAACAAATTCCTTACAGTGGAAATTCAAAACAGTGGAAATGACAGATAGATTCAAGGGATTAGATCTGATAGAGGGCCAAACAACTATGGACAGAGGTTTGTAACACTGTACAGAAGGGTGTGATCAAATCCATCCTCAAGAAAAGGAAATGTAAAAAGGCAAAGCAATTGTCTGAGGATGCCTTACATATAGCTGTGAAAAGAAGAGAAGTAAAAGGCAAAGGAGAAGTAAGATATACCCATCTGAATAAAGAGTTTCAAAGAGCAAGGAAACATAAGAAAGCTTTCTAAGCAAACAATGCAAAGAAATAGAGGGAAATAATAGAATAGGAAAGACTAGAGATCTCTTCAATAAAAAATAGATAGCAAGGGAACATTTCATGCAAAGATTGGCACAATAAAGGACACAAATATTATGGACCTAATAGAACCAGAAGGTATTTTTAAAAGCTGGGAGAAATACAGAGAACTATGCAAAAAAGGTCTTAATAACCTAGACAACTATGATTGTGTGATCACTCACCTAGAGCCAGATATCCTGGAGTGTGAAGTCAAGCAGGCCTTAGGGAGCATTTCTACAAACAAAGCTACTGGAGGTGATGGAATTCTAGCTGAGCTATTTCAAAACTTGAAAGATTGTGATCTTAAAGTCCTACACTCAACATGCCAGCAAATCTGGAAAACTCAGCAGTGGCCACAGGACTGGAAAAGGTCGGTTTTCATTCCAATCCTTAAGAAGAAAATGCCAAAGAATGTTCAAACTACAGCACAATAACAGTCATTTCACATGCTAGCAAGGTCGTGCTTAAAATCCTTCAAGCTATGCTTCAACAGTATGTGAATTGAGAACTTCCAAATGTACAAGCCAGATTTAGAAAAGACAGAGGAACCAGAGATCAAATTGCCAACATCTGTTGAATCACAGAAAAAGCAAGAAAATTACAGAAGAACATCTACTTCTCCTTCATTGACTATGCTAAAGCCTTTGACTGTGTGGATCACAACAAGCTATGGAAAATTCATGAAGACCACCTTACCTGCCTCCTAAGAAACCTGTATGAAGGTCAAGAAGCAACAGTTAGAACCTGATATGGAAACATGGGCTGGTTCCAAATTGGGAAAGGAGTACATCAAGGCTGTATATTGTCACCCTGCTTATTTAACGTATGTGCAGAGTACATTATGTGAAATGCTAGGCTGGATGAAGCACAAACTGGAATCAAAATTGCCAGGAGAAAAATCAATAATCTCTGATATGCAGATGACACCATCTTAATGGCAGAAAGTGAAGAGGAACTAAAAAGTCTTTTCCTGAAGGTGAAAGAGGATGTTGAAAAAGATGGTTTAAAACTCAACACTCAAAAAACTAAGATCATGGCATCCGATCTCATCACTCCATGGCAAATAAATGGGGAAACAATGGAAACAGTGACAGACTTTATTTTCTTGGGCTTCAAAATCACTGTGGATGGTGACTGCAGCCATGGAATTAAGACACTTGCTTGTTCCTTGGAAGAAAAGCTATGACAAACCTGAACAATATATTAAACAGCAGAGACATCACTTTGCTTACAAAGGTCTGTATAGTCATAGCTATGGTTTTTACAGTACTCATGTATAGATATGAGAGTTGGACCATAAAGAAGGCTGAGCACTGAAGAATTGATACTTTTGAACTGTGGTGTTGGAGAAGACTCTTGAGAGTCCCTTGGGCAGCAAGGAGATCCAACCAGTCAATCCTAAATGAAATCAACCCTGAATCTTCAATGGGAGGACTGATACTAAAACTGAACCTCCAATACTTTAGCCACCTGATGCGAAGATTCAACTCACTGGAAAAAACCTCAGTGCTGGGAAAGATTGAAGGCAGGAAGAGAAGGGGATGACAGAGGATGAGATGGTTAAATGACATCATCGATTCAATGGATGTGACTTGGAACAAACTCCAGGGGATACTGAAGGACAAGGAAGCCTGGTGTGCTGCAGTCCATGGGGTTGGCAAAGAGTTGGACACGACTGAGCAACTGAACAACAATGAACAACACCATGATCCAGTGGACTCTATCCCAGTATTGCAAGGAAGCAACAGTTAGACCTGGACATAGAACAACAGACTGGTTCCAAACAGGAAAAGGAGTATGTCAAGGCTGTATATTGTCACCCTGCTTATTTAACTTATATGCAGAGTACATCATGAGAAATGCTGGGCTGGAAGAAGCACAAGCTGGAATCAAGATTGCCAGGAGAAATATCAATAACCTCAGATATGCAGATGATACCACTCTTATGGCAGAAAGTGAAGAGGAACTAAAAAGCCTCTTGGTGAAAGTCAAAGAGA
>NW_011494796.1:2465057-2470638 GCF_000754665.1 Bison bison bison | reverse complement strand
GGCTGGTGCACTGGGATGACCCAGTGGGATAGAATGGGGAGGGAGGTGGGAGGAGGGTTCAGGATGGGGAACACATGTACACCCATGGTGGATTCATGTTGATGTATGGCAAAACCAATACAATATTGTAAAACAATTAGCTTCCAATTAAAATAAATAAATTTATATATTTTTTAAAAAGTTGGCTTAAAGCTCAACATTCAGAAAACTAAGATCATGGCATCTGGTCCCATCACTTCATGGCAAATATATGGGGAAACAGTGGAAACAGTGTCAAACTTTATTTTGGGGGGCTCCAAAATCAGTTCAGATGGTGACTGCAGCCATGAAATTAAAAGACGCTTACTCCTTGGAAGGAAAGTTATGACCAACCTAGATAGCATATTCAAAAGCAGAGACATTACTTTGCCAACAAAGGTTCGTCTAGTCAAGGCTATGGTTTTTCCTGTGGTCACGTATGGATGTGAGAGTTGGACTGTGAAGAAGACTGAGTGCCGAAGAATTGATGCTTTTGAACTGTAGTGTTGGAGAAGGCTCTTGAGAGTCCCTTGGACTGCAAGGAGATCCAACTAGTCCATCCTAAAGGACAGTCCTGGGTGTTCATTGGAAGGATTGATGCTAAAGCTGAAACTCCAATACTTTGGCCACCTCATGCGAAGAGCTGACTCACTGGAAAAGACCTTGATGCTGGGAGGGATTGGGGGCAGGAGAAAAAGGGGACGACAGAGGATGAGATGGCTGGATGGCATCACCGATACAACGGACATGAGTTTGAGTGAACTCCGGGAGTTGGTGATGGACAGCGAGGCCTGGCGTGCTATGATTCATGGGGTTGCAAAGAGTCGGACACGACTGAGTGACTGAACTGAACTGAACTGATTGCAAGGATGATTCAATATCTGGAAATCAATCAACGTGATAAACTAAATTAACAAACTGAAGAAAAATCATATAGTTATCTCAATAAATGTAGGAAAAGTATTTGACAGAATTCAACATCCATTCATGATAAAAAACTCTCATCAAAGTTGGTTGGGAGGGAATACATATCTCAATATAATAAAGGTTATATATGACAATCCCACAGCTCACATCATACTCAACAGTGAAAGTGTTTCCTCTAAGATCAGGAACAAAGCAAGGATGTCCACTCTCACCACTTTTACTCAACATAGCGTTCGAAGTCCTAGCCACAGCAATTAGAGAAGAAAAAAAGGAATCCAAATAGGAAAGAAATAATTAAAACTGTCCCTGTTTATGGATGACACTATGTATAGAAAGTTCCTAAACACATTACCAAAATACTACTAGAACTCATCAATGAATTCAATAAAGTTGCAATACACAAGTTAATATACAAAAATCTGTCAAATTTCTATACACAAAGCTATAGTCATCAAGAGTATGGTACTAGCACACAGACAGATGCATAGATCACAGGAACAGAAGAAATGCCCAGAAATAGTGAGCACTTACACGCACTTATAGCCACTGCAGCGCTATTTACAACAGGCAACATCTGGAAGCAACAAAAGTCTTCATCAACAGATGAATGCGTAAAGAAGATATGTACACAGACATATAGGCATTACTCAGGCATTACTTCTTGCCATTTGTGACAAGGATGTACATGGAGGGTATTTGGTCAAGTGAGAAAAGTCGAACAAGAGAAAGACAAATACCATGTAATTTCACTCATATATAGAATCTAAAAAATAAATGAACAAACATAACAAAATGGAAACAGACTCATAGATACAGAGAATAAATCAGTGGTTGTCAGAGGGTCATGGAACAGGGAAATAGTGTGATAGGGAAGAGAGACTGAGAGGTACAGACTTCCAGTTACAAAGTAAACGAGTCACGGGGGTGAAACGCACAGCATGTGGAATACAGTTATTTACACTGCAGTGTCTTTGTATGCTGACAGATGCTAATGAGACACATCATGTTGATCACTTTGCAATGTGCAGAAATATCAAATCACCATGTTGTGCACTTGGAACCAATGTAGTGTTGTAGGTTGATTATACTTCAATTAAAAATAAAATATTGGATGGATCAAAAAGTTCATTCAGTTAGTGAATACATTGTTCAATAAAGTTCTTGGTGAAAATGAAAACTGTGTTTTTGCTATTAAAACTGAACAAACTTTTTGGCTCACCCAATATGCAGACACTAGAAGGAAATGCAAAAAAAAAAAAAAAATCAAGCCACAGACCCCAGTAGAAACAGTAGAAATGAGTAGAGGCAGTTAAAAGGTGCAACTTCTAGATATAAGATAAATGTCCTGGGGATGTAATGCATAGATTGATGGCTATAGTTAGTACTAGTGTATTGCAAATTTGAAAGTTGCTAAGAGAGAAGGTCTTGAAAGCTTTAATCATAAAAATTTTAACTCTGTATGAAGATGAATGTTAACTAGATGCAACTGGGGTGAGCATTCCAAAATATATAGAAACATCAACTCACGTTGTTTGTCTGAAACTGATATTATATCAATTGTATGTCAGTAAAAAATCACATCTTAACATCCTTTGAATACAGTAAAAGAAAACTGTTTAAAATACACATTCTTAAACATTTACAAATATTTCTTCATCATGTTCTTCTAGAGTATAGAATCATAAAATGTGACTTTTTGAGCTCATTAATTACCAATTTAACACATTGGTCATACAAACACGCTCTTTCAACAACACAAGAGATGACTCTACACATAGACGTCACCAGATGCTCAATATGGAAATCAGACTGAGTATATTCTTTGTGGTCAAAGATGGAGAAGCTCTATAAGCAAAAACAAAACCTGGAGCTCAGATCATCAGTTCCTTATTGCAATATTCAGGCTTAAGTTGAACAAAGCACGGAAAACCACTAGGTCATCCAGGTACAACCTAAATTAAATTGCTTATGAATATACAGTGGAGGTGACGAATAGATTCTAGGGATAAGCTGGTTCACAGGGTGCCTGAAGAACTACGGATGGAGGTTTGTAACTGTACAGGAGGTGGTGACCAAAACCATCCCTAAAAGAAATTCAGGCAGGCAAAGTGATTGTCTGAGGAGACCTTACAAATAGCTGAGAAGAGAAGCGAAAGGCAAAGGAGAAAAGGAAAGATATAACCAACTGAATGCAGAGTTTCAGAGAACAGCAAGGAGAGTTAAGAAAGTCTTCTTAAGTGAACAATGCAAAGAAATAGAAGAAAAGAATAGAATGGGAAAGACTAGAGATCTTTTCAAGAAAACTGGAGATATCAAGGAAATCAACCCTGAATCTTCATTGGGAGGACTGATGCTAAAGCTGAAGCTCCAATACTTTGGCCACCTGATGTGAAGAGCAACTCACTGGAAAAGACTCTGATTCTGGGAGGGATTGAGGGTAGGAGGAGAAGGGGGCAACAGATAGTGAGATGGTTGGATGTCATCATTGACTCAATGGACATGAGTTTGACCAAACTCCAGGAGATAGTTAAGGACAGGGAATGCCTGGCATGCTGCAGTACATGGGGTCGCAAAGAGTCGGACACGACTTTGCGACTAAACAACAAAAACAAAGACTCCCGAGATTCACCAAAGGCTGTGTACATGCTGCTAGCTTTTCTGAAACAACTTAAGAATGAAAAAACAAAACATCACTACCAGAGCTTTAAACCCATGGGGTGGGGTCTTGGGATTACAGAGCCCCACATGGCTGCCTGGACACCTGCCTTTGCGGCCACCCTGCTGAAGTTGGCTGGGAATTTCCTCATCAGTCTCTGACCTCAGAGCTTCTCCCTTTCTCTGGTGTCTGCGTGTAGACTTCCTCCACCAGGTCATGTGTCCTGAGGAGCCCAGACAGTGATATAGAGTGGGTAGAGGCAGCCCAGGCGCTCCTGTAGGAAGGTCAGAGACTGACTGCACCCTAAACATCTCAAGCGTCTTAGAGTATGAGAGAGAGAGATGGCAGTCAGGGAAGTCCTCAATAACAGGCCATTTCAGCAAACATCTTCAGAAGATTATGACAGAAGCATTGTGCAATCCAGGCAAAGGACAGGAGCCAGTCTTGAGGTGCCTGGCTGTGGCAGAACAGAGGCGCTGGTGGGAGGATGTTACACTCAGTGGAGACAGGCACTGGGGGGGCAGAAGCAGCACTCTGGGCTGATCCTAAGCCTGGCTGCCTGGCTGGAGGACTCTGAGCCCAGAGGAACCACAAGTGGTTGAGCACACAAGTCATATCATGGTGACAGTATTCAACCTCTCACACATCTCCAGGGAAAGCTTTCAAAGGTGACTTGCAAGCAGTTGTTTAAGAGGAAGGCATCTTTGTTTTTAAAGGAGAATTATGATGCCAGTTCTCAGGGAACTGACTGAGGCTTTGATTTTACGTTGATAGCATAAATGGCAGTCCCAGGACACTGAAACCTGCATTTTTTCTCAACCATCTAAAATCCAGGTGTTACTCCACTGTGATAGGGCGCAGGGGCAGACAAAAGCAGGGCCCTGGGCACCCTGCCTGCTACGCCCCGCAGAGGGGCTACACTCTTCACTCTCTTGTGCACATTCCCGGGGCCTAGATGCCAAGGGCCAGATCAACTCCCTGTGGCCTTTCTAAACACCTCTGTCTAGTGACTGCTTACAATATCAGCTATAGGCTTGGCACGTGGAATTTATATGGATTTCCCTGGAGATTTTGACATTTACCTGGTCTGTGTCCAAAAGCTCTGGATCAGAGAGTGGGCTGGCCCAGAAACAGTGCTGATGGCCTTCCATAGGAACAGAGAGGAAACTGAGCCTCCAGGCCTTCAGCAGAGCAATGACCACATGAGACAGAGGAATGGGCCCTTCTGTCCCGTGACCCGCATGCCCCTTGCCAGAGCCTCCTCCCAGGCTGGAGGAAGACCCTTGTTCCCAGATGCAGCCCTCTGTCCATCCCCTCCCCAATGCACAAAGGCCCTTCCAGGGTGTCAACTTGCCCCCTCTCAGTTCGTAAATAAGCTATTCTCAATTCCTTTGCTTGAACCTCTGTTCATCTGATTCTCCTTTTTTCTGTAATTCAGTTGTTTCACAAATTAAATTCTTATTTGGGTTCAAAACATTTAGCAAAATGACTTTGATTAAAACCTAATGAAAAGTGTAAGTGTCAGTAACTCAGTCATGTCTGACTCTTTGCGACCCCATGGACTGTGGCCCACCACTATCTGCTGTTCATGGAATTCTCCAAGCAAGAATACTGCAGCGTGCTGCCATTCCCTTCTCCAGAGGATCTTCCCAACCCAGGGATCTAACCCAGGTCTCCTGCAATGCAGGCAGATTCTTTACCATCTGAGCCACCAGGGAAGCCTGCTGCTGCTGCTGCTGCTAAGTCACTTCAGTCGTATCCGACTCTGTGTGATCCCATAGACGGCAGCCCACCAGGCTCCCCCATCCCTGGGATTCTCCAGGCAAGAACACTGGAGTGGGGTGCCATTGCCTTCTCTGCCAGGGAAGCCTAAAGAAAGATAAAAACCTAAAACCTAGGAGACCCAAATAAAGATAAAGTATACAAACATCACCTCCTAGATTAAGTTCATCCATCTTGCCTCCATTTTTAGCCCCCAAA
>NW_011494796.1:2401169-2464957 GCF_000754665.1 Bison bison bison | reverse complement strand
TCTGCCTCTCCTGGACCACCAAATTTGCTAGCAGCTTGATAGCAAATATAATATTATTTCCAATTTGTTTCTTTTAAAACAGAGTCTGACCATGATTCTCAGAAGCTAAGAATAAGGATGCCTGCAAAACAAAAAATTTTGAGTCCATTGCCAAATATTGAGCTTCTTTGGTGGTTCAGATGGTAAAGAATCTGCCTGCAACGCAGTAGACCCAGGTTTGACCCCTGGGTCGGGAAGATCCATTGGAGAAGGGAATGGCTACCCACTCCAGTATTCTTGCCAGGAAAAGTCCACAGCCAGAGGAGCCTGGAGTCCTCTGGAGCCTGGAGCCTACAGTCCACAAAGTCACAAGAGTCAGTCACAACTGAGTGACTAACACTTTCACTTTCATTGCCAAATGCATTTCAAGTACTGAAAATTCCCTTTTCCTTATTCAGTAAATGGAACATCTATACAAATGGAACTAACCTTATCTTTTAGATGAACTTTTTCATATGCAACAGATATATGAGAACTGAGAATCATGAACACATTTTGAAACACATACCAGCCCCTGTGAAGACTAGTACAAGAGTTAATGATAAGGAAATGTGCTTGGACTGGAATCCGGTAACAATTCAGATCACACCTAGCAGAATCACTCAACTCTCAGTTCCTGAGAGACAGATAAAGGCCTAACACACATTCCTAAATTGTTTTTACAGGAAGAAGACCCCCACCAGATGAAAACTGCTGACTGCAAGCACAGAGATCCCAGACTGGTAGAAACCACCAGGTTGATGATGATTAAAACTTCACCCTGATGCCAGCCATTCAACAACTGAGCACAAGCTGATCACACACTCCACAACTCCCCTCACTCACATTGCCTTTAAAACCCCTTATCTGAAAGCCACAGGGGCGTTTGGGTCTTGGGAGCCCTACACTAAACTCTGTGCTTTGTTTCACCACAAACCTGGTCTCAGTAGACTGGCTTTACTGTGCACAGGTGAGCAGACTCAAATATGGCTCAGTAACAGCATCTGGTTTGTATAGTTAATCATGACAGTCTTTTTAGGGCTCCCTCTAGGCCAGGCAATGGGTGTGACAGTCATGCCTAAGTCTTACAGAGTCAGAGGTACTGGGTCCCACAGTTCTCCAGTGATTCTCTTATAAAAGTAATGACCCATGAGAGGTATGGATCCCTCACCCAACTCAGGATAATGTGCACTCCTGGGCTTTTTACTCCTCAGTAATGCCAGTGATGTAAGAACCATAAGACTGGAAGGTAGCACTGAGGACAAGACAACTTGACAGAGTGTTCCTTCAGAACACAACCACCTAACGATGCCCAACTTGTTGAATTTTAAAGGAACATATGGTGGTTTATCTCTGGAAAGGATGCAAGCATGAAGAGCTGTGCAACAACTAGCTGAGTAAGCAACTGACACCATATGTCCCACTGCAGACATATCTGATGTCATCTCTCACCACCACAGAGTATCAAAGGGAAGAGACACTAACAGGACATTTAAATAAATAACAATATATGTAAAACAAGAAAGACAAGACCTATTGATGTAGCCACGATAACAGTTGCATTTGGCTATGGTTTTGCCCCAAGATGTCAAATTATTCTAAGTGTTTGTGAGTTGCAGATGTGCCAGATTATATTCTAAATCCAAAATGAGAAAAGCTGTAAGACAAAACTGTATTGAGTGTTCTCTTCCACTCTTTAATATTTTAAAAGCATGTGCCTGCTTTGAGACCTCCGAAACACATGCCTCCCATATGCAAGAGCAATGAAACACGAACATGAGGTAACTGTGAAACTGGAGTTCAAAGAACTTCCTATCACGAATTTAAAGAGCAAAAGAAGTACAAAGGACCAGTTCCTCCTGTAACACAGAGCTGCAAATCAAAGACCAAAAGGGAACCAGGGCATGCATAAGGATATAGCAGCATGGTTTGCGGCAATCCAAAACACAGTGATTTTCATGCTGCTGGAGAACACAGGAATGAACCAGAGAGCCACGGAGGAAGAAGAAATGATTTTAAGATGCGTGTAAGAGCCTGGATGCTCCTTCTCATTACTCTGATCTTGGAACTCTCTGCAGTTCTCAAGTCAAGTTGACATCTGCCACCTGCTCTGACACAGCACACATAATTAGCACCACCATTTGCAGGAGAGACTAAAACTCTGCTCCAAAGTCAGCCAGGATTTCTCTGTGCAACTGGAATTAATTGGCCGGTTGGTGGGAATTTGGTTTTGCTACAAAGTGAAGAGGACCCCACCTGTAGAGCACAAGGTGCTTCAGGCCACATCTAATTGCACTTAGTTCTCTGTAAAGACACTGAGAATACTGACTTCATACTGTTCTGTAAGGACTATATGAGATAATATGGGTAAATTCTTTGGTAAGTCCTGGGAACTCAGCAGAAGCTAATTCCTCTTTCTTTCTCCTTCACTGAACACACATATACTTTTGCTAGAGCAAAGCAGTACAGTTGCTAATGTTCCTTGATACCCAGCAATTCTGGTAGATTTGTGGTTTTATGCTGTAGCTAAAATCTGCTTAAATTGATTGCTGTCAAATCATGTATCATTTCATTCATTCTAGATAGTTTATCCTGCAGGAGACAGTAGGTACATCTAGAAAGAAGAAACAGAAGAGCCTGTGTGCTAATCAATAAGGATGGAGAATAAGGCACTGACCTTCTAAGCACTGACCTAAAGTTTATTTTCTGGCCGGAGCTGGTGGGATATTTGCCCTCTTTGCATATATGGGATGTGCTACGTAGTAGCACTCAGCACAAGGTCTTTGCACCTATTTTTCCCTCCTATTCAGGATGCCCAATGCCACCCATCAGTCTTCTGCCACCTGCTGCTGGGTTAGACTCAAGTCATCCCCTTAGCTTCACAAGTCCCCCAAGAAATCCTCCGATGATCTCTGATCCAGGCCAAGCTCCGTCATGACATCACTCCAAAGCTGTTCATTCCATTTCTTCAAACAATCTATCTCAACTTGTGTAGTAATATATTTTGGTGTTTATGTGAATTAATGACAATTTGATCTTCTAAGATAATCACTTTGATCTCAGAAACCACATCTACTTTGGCATAAAAATGCATGTGGTTGTCAACATCTAAAATGGTTCCCAAATATCTCCCCTACCCAACACGCCAGCCCTTGAGGAGATGCTCTTTCTGCGGGTTGGAACCAGTGATGTGCTCCTGATGAGGAGAACACAGAAGTGACAGGCCACCCCTTCTAGATTAGACTATAAAAACTTGCCCATGAGGCCTCCCCTCCTCTCCCTTCTCTTCCCTCTCCTCTGGCTGGCTGGCTGTCTCTAGTCTCTCTCTAATACAACCAGCTGCCCTCTGGAGAGGCCTGTGTAGCAGGATCTAGGAAGCACCAGACAAAGGCCATCAAAGAACTGAGATACCCAGCCCAACAGCTAGCAAGGAACTGAGTCCTGCAGATGCCACCTGAGGATCCTGGAAGCGGACTCTGCCCCAGTGAAGCTGTGAGATGACCGCACCCCCAGCTTCATCTGCAGCCTGCAAGAGGCACTAGAACAGGGGTGCCAGGTCCGTCACACCCACATAACCAGGTGAACTGTGAATAAGAAATGCCTCACCGTGCACTTGTAAGCAGAATCTAAAAAATGATAAAAATGAACTTATTTACAAAACAGAAATAGACTCACAGACATAGAAAGCAATCTTATGCTTACTAAAGGGGAAATGAGTAGGAGGAATGCTTAATTAGGAGTCTGGGATTAACAGATACACACTACTGTGTATAAAATAAACAACAAGGATTTACTGGATAGTACAGGGAACTATTCAATATTTTGTAATAACCTATAATGGAAAAGAATCTGGAAAAGACTATGCATAAATATATAAACAAACATATATACAATATATGTATAGGCATAACGGAATCACGGTGCTGTATACCTGAAACTAACACTACATTGTAAATTGACTATACATCCATTTTTAATGGTTAAAAATAAAGTGAAATTTGTTTAAAAAGAAAATTAGGCGACCTCCCTGGTGGACCATATATTTTTAAAAATCTGTCACTTTAAGCCCTTGAGTGCTGGGATAACAAATAACTTCACTGCATACTGTGAACCAAAGGGAGAAACACATATTTACATCCAAGCAACAGGAAAAAAGATAGGGTGTTTTTCTGAGTTGCAGAAAAAGAAATTCACCAAATTGAGTTCAGTCAACAATTCTTCCTGGGTTTGTTACAGAAAGATTTACTGAACAGCCAGTAGATGTGAGGGTTGGGCTGGAAAGACAGAAAGTCCACCATTAGGGGTGGGCTCGCATGCAGAAGCTAGAGCACGAGACAGTCACTGAGCACATGCTATGGCTCAGGCACAAATCAGGACCCCACCCTGGATGGCTGTGAGCGAGACCAACACACAGATGCACAGAGAGAAAATCAACAACGCCGTATGTTAAGTGTCTAACACAGCAGGAGACGGCCTCTGCCGAGTCTGGAGTGAGAGCAGGAAACTTCCCAGGGTAGGATCTGGGATTAACAGATACACACTGCTATGTATAAAATAGTAGAAATAGTAAGTTACATGGACAAAAGGAACTGAGCATTCCCTTCAGAGTCAATGGCATGACCCAAGGGACAAAGTCCCAAATACCTTGTGGACAGCTTGATGTCCATGGCAAGAAGCCTGGATTTGAGCCCCGAAGCTGTAAGAAATATTGAGGGGATGTGAACAGGTGACCAGGAGGAGGGACCAGGAGCCACCAGGCCAAGGAACCTCCCAAAGCACCATGCCAGTGATACGTGATGATGCACTGGGCCTGGAGGAAGGGGAGAGAAGGGCAGGGTCAATGACAAGGAAGAGGAGCTGCCACAATCACACAGCCACATGAAGGGGGCAAGGAATCACCCTCAAAAGATGTTCAAAACCTATTCTTTCAAAACTATTCCAAAAAATGAAAGGAAGGAGTACTTCTAAATTCATTCCACGAGGCCACCATCATCCTGATACCAAACCAGACAAAGACACCACAAAGAAAATTACAGGCCAATATCTGAGAGGGAAATAGACACAAAATTCCTCAACAAAATTCTAGCAGACTGAATCCAATAACACATTAAAAGCATCATACACCATAATCAAGTGGGATTTATTCCAGGAATGTAAAGACTTTTCAATATTCCCAAATCAATCAATATGATACATCAACAAACTGAAGAATAAGGTTGTTATTCCTATAATCATCTAAACAGATGAAGAAAACACTTCTGACAAAATTTAACATTCATTTATGAAAAAAAAAAAACTAGAGAAAACAGGCATAGAGGGAACATTAAAAGGGCCATATATAACAAACTCACAGCTAACACCATACTCAATGTTGAAAAGCTGAAAGCATTCCCTTTAAGGTCAGGAACAAGACAAGGATGTCCAATCTCACCACTCTTATTCAGCATAGTTTTGAAGTTCCAGCCACAGAAGGCAAAGAAGAAAAACAAAAAGAATCCAAGTTGGGACAGAAGAAGTAAAACCATCACTGTTTGCGAATAACATGATACTACGAAAATCCAAAAGATACCACCAGAAAACTACTAGAGCTCATCAACGAATTTGGGAAAGTCTTAGGATACAAAATTCACACACAAAAATCTGTTGCATTTCTATACACTAACAATGAAATTTCAGAAAGAGAAATTAAGCAAACAGTCCTATTTACCATCACATAACAGAATAAAATACCTAGTAATAAACCTACCTAAGGAGGCAAAAGACCTTTACTCCAAAAGCTGTAAATTTCTGATAAAAGAAATAGAAGACAACAGAAACAGATGGAAAGATATATCATGTTCTTGGATTGGAAGAATCAATATTAGTAAAGTGACCATACTACCCAAGGTAACCTACAGATTCAATGTAGTTTCTATCAAATTACCAAGGCATTTTTCATAGAACTGAAACAAAAAAATTAATTTGTATGGAAATATAAAAAGATCCTGAATCTTGAGAAAAGGAATGGAGCTGGAGAAATCACACTCCCTGACTTTAGACAATACTGTAGAGCTACAGTAATCAAAACAGTATGGTACTGGGACAAAGATAGTCTTACAGATCAACAGGACAGGATACAAAGCCCAGCACCTGTGGTTAATTAATCTACAACAAAAGCAGCAAGAATATAAAATGGGAAGAGAAAAAAACAGTCTCTTGAGAAACTGGGCACGTAAAAGGTGTAAATATGTAAAACAATGAAGTTAGAACATTCTCTAAGACCATATATAAATATTAACTCAAAGTGGATTAAAAACCTAAATGTAAGACCATATATTATAAAACTCTTAGAGGAATATATAGACAGGATAGTCTCACATAAACTGTAAAAATAGTTTTTGGATCATTTCCTAGAGTAACAGAAACAAAAGCAAAAATAAGCAAATGAGACCTAAGTAAGCTTGAAAGCTTTTACACACACACACACAAAAAAAGAAACCATAAAGAAAAATACAATCCATGAACTGGGAGAAAATATTTACAAACAATGCAATTAATCTCCAAAATAAACAAACAACTCACATATCTCCCCATCAAGAAATGGGCAGAAGACCTAGGAAATATTTCTCCAAGGAAGATGTGTGTGTGTGTGTGTGTGTGTGTGTGTACAACTCTTTGCAACCCCACTCATGGCCTATAGCCCATCAGGCTCCTCTGTCCATGGGATTTCCCAGGCAAGAATACTGGAGTAATTGCAGTTTCCTTCTCCAGGGGATCTTCCCAACCCAGGGATCAAATCCATGGCTCCATTATCTCCTGCATTGGCAGGTGGATTCTTGGCCACTGTGCTACCTTATAGATGGCCAAAAGCAAGTGAAAAGATGTTCAACATCACTAATTATCAGAGAAATGCAAATCAAACCTACAAAGAGGTATCACTTACACCTAAATGAACTAGAAAAAGAAAAACAAAGAAACCCCAAAGTTAGTAAAAGGAAAGAAATCACAAAGATCAAAGTGGAAATAAGTGAAATAGAGATTTAAAAACAATAGTAAAGATCAATGAAATTAAGAGCTGATTTTTAAAAGATAAACAAAACTGATAAGCCTTTAGCTAGACTCATAAAGAAAAAAATGAGGATCCAAATCAACAAAATTAGGAATAAAAAAGGAAAAGTTACGACTTACACCATAGAAATACAAAGGATCACAAAAAATTACTACAATTACATACCAATAAAATGGTCAACTTAGTAAAAAATGGGTAAATTTCCAGGAATGCACAATCTCCCAAGACTAAATCAGGAAGAGAAAGAAAATATGAACATCACTAATTATCAGAGACATTCAAATCAAAACTACAATGAGGTATCACCTCACACCACTCAGAATGCTAATCGTCAAAAAGTCTACAAATAATAAATGCTGAAGAGGGTGTGGAGGAAAGGGAACCCTCCTACACTGTTGGTGGGAATGTAAATTGGTACAGTCACTATGGAAAACAGTATGGAGGAATCTTAAAAACTAAAAATACAGCTACCATATGATCTAGCAATCCCACTCCTGGGCATATATCTGAAAAAGAGAAAAACTAATTTGAAAAGATAAATGTACCTCAGTGTTCACACCAGTACTATTTACAATAGCCAAGCATGGAATAAACCTCAACAGAGGAATGGATAAAGAAGATATATATATCTTCTTTAAGTCATAAAAAGAATGAAATAATGTCATTTGCAGCAACATGCTTGAACCTATAGATTATCACACTAAGTTAAGTCAGACAGAGAAAGAAAAATATATGACATCACTTATATGTATAATCTAAAAACACACACACACACACACAAATGAATTTATTTTCAAAACAGAAATAAACTCAGATGGAAACATTTTTTTCCAGCAGAAGATAGGCTGACTCACTTTACCCAGCTCAGGAAATCAGTGAAGGATGAGATCTTCCATTAACAGATGAGAGTGTGGATACAGAGGGGACCCAGAAGACTTGTCTTTTGCATCAAGTGAGGCCACCAGGATGTTGTGTCCCCATAAACAGATCTGGTCTTTGGGACCCGCACTCACTGAGGTCACCGACGCTGCTCTACCTCAGTTTCATCTAAAGAAATCAAACACCACCAATTTAGACCCACAGTGGGAGACCTGCCTCGTGGGCCATCCTTCCTGCATGGACATGAAGACCTACGGGAAGAGCTCCTGTACCAGGTCAGGATGCAGGACAATCTGCCCGGGGGACTGTGGAGGGCAAGTCCTGAGACAAGCAGCATTGCTCCTGCTGCCATGTCCTTCTGCAGGTGCAGAGCTCAAACTCCACTACTCCACTATGCTAGAGTCACTGGGCCAGCACACCTTGACACAAGACAGACTGAGAAAGTACAAGACACAGATCTAAGATGATTCTGACTATCTGCAGGGTTGTTTTGATTGGATGATTCATCAGTGAATATGCTGCTAAATTTATGGTAACCAAGAAGGGGAAGTTGGATGGCCAAAATAGAATGTTCAGTTAGGAATTAGTTGACTGAGGAATAGTAACTAGATAGCCTACACAAGATCTAGAAAGACATCAGAAATCATGTCTGAAGCTTAGGGTAAAAAAAAAAAACAACAACAACAGAAGAGACTCCAATTATGAAATTTTCAAAAAAGGAACATGATGTATCGTGCTTATAAACATCTAAAGTTCTCTCTTCAGTGGTGTTTAGCCTGTCCAACCCTGCTGAGAGCAAGGGAGAGAGAGAGATTTTCAGTAAATAGTCTACAAACGCTGCTTGAATGCTGCATACTGGAAGAGCTTTCACACACCAGGGCACCTTACAGAAAGGCCAGCTCCTCACAGAGAAGGGGGTTTTGACTGGTCAATTTCAACAGAACAGAGTGCCTCAAAGAAGGCTGAACAATTTGAGAAGAAAAGACAACTGAATTCACAGCATCACATTTTTTTATCTCATGTAAAGTCCTTTCAGATGCCTAAAACTTAATTGCTTCTTTTTTTAATTTAAATGTCTTTCTCGAAATATCTAACATAACTCTGAAGCCAAAAAAATAAAGGAAAACAGTATTTTACGGCTTTCTTCCATAACTCCAGCTCATTTTTATTTCTTTGCATAGCTCAAGGACAAGCGTATTTTTAGACTTCAATATTATGGAAGAGAAGGATGGGCAGATTAGAGAGTCTAGAAACAAAAGAGGAATGATTGCAAGTCTTGCAAATCATTGGCAAAAGTAATTTTTCATTGGAAATTAAATTTTAAAGTTTCTTCAGTTTTATAAAATCAAATTTCCCTGCTGTGTCCTAAAATCATAGGACATTTGGTCTGAAAGAGACCAGAGAGGCCTCAGTGTACAGGTTTCTTCTGCCCTAGAACATCCATGTGCCCAGCACCTGGGTGTCCATGGGGCAGCTCCATAACCTGGGAGCAGGTGGCTCTGCTCTGTAATCTGGGAGCAGGTGGCTCTGCACTATGGGAAAGGTAAAACTTGCCTGCCTGCAAGGCCCAGCCATTTGTTTTATTCCAGTTCTGTCCCCTTACAGAATTTCACATGCTCTTCAGGGGACAAAGCAGCAGGCAGCGTGCTTTGTGCGGACTCGAGCGTGTCTCAGGATCCTCCCAGCCTGGATGTGGAGCAGCCTGAGGAATGCACTCAGCAGACCGCTGCAGAGCAGCGGGACTCTAAACCCACCAGGACACACACCCACCCCTGCTCAGCTGTCGTGAACAACGGGACAACACAGGCACAGGGACGTGAATGGGGCAGCTGAGCCATCAAGGCCAGGGCGAGGGCGTGACACAAGCAAAGCAGAACCAAGCTGAACAAAGTGAGGATGCAGAGAGGCAGGGAGGGAAATGTCCAGTGAGGACGGACTTCCCGGGGGTGTAAGACAAGAAGCAGAATCTCGTGGGTAAGTGGCCGAGTAAGAAGTGCAAGGGAACTCCAAGAGAGGACTTCAGGGCTGGCCTGAGCCTTAGCAGCAGCTGCACTGGACCACCACCCGTTGTCAGCGGTGGCCCGAGAGATGTGTGAAGGTCAGCACTCCTTCAAGCCCGCGAGGTCTGATAATTGCTTTAAAACAGGTGTTAGGAACATGATTTCACTTTTGAATTGCTGTGAAATGGAAAGTGAAACTCGCTCAGTCATGTCCAACTTTTTCTGACCCCATGGACTATACAGTCCATGGAAGTCTCCAGGCCAGAACACTGGGATAGCCTTTCCCTTCTCCAGGGGATCCTCCCAACCCAGGGATCGAACCCAGGTCTCCTGCGTTGCAGGCGGATTCTTCACCAGCTGAGCCACAAGGGAAGCCCAAGAATACTGGAGTGGGTAGTCTATCCCTTCTCAGGGGATCTTCCCAACCCAGGAATCAGACTGGGGTCTCCTGCATTGCAGGTGGATTCTTTACCAGCTGAGCTACCAGGGAAGCCCAACTGCTGTATCTTTTCCAAAAGCCCAAACCACTCCAGTAGTATGAACTGACTAAACAGCATCTGGACAGAACTACAGATTAATTCATTTCTTTTCATCCTCTTCCACATTACGCATGCTGTTGATTCACCCCTTCTAACTTGTTCAGTGAGGCAAGGCACACGCACATCTACCTGGTTAAAAAGAGCTAGCACAGACTGGAGTAGTCTGGATAGAGGAGTAGGGGGACCCTGGGCTCATGTCCCTCCCACAGGCACACCAAACTACAACTATTTACTATTTACAGAACTATTTACAGAACAACTGTCTGTGAGAATGACCTGAAGACTAGCAGAAAAGATTTTCCAAAAGTAAAGATGTAAAGAAGGAACCACAATAGGACAGCTAGGAAAGGCAGAGACATGGCACAGTCAAGACCCACACCCTGGGTGGGCAACCACACAGGGAAATAATTACATGGCAGAGTTTTCTCCAGTGAGCCAGGGGCCCAAGACCCACATTAAGCTCCCCAGCCCAAGGATCCTGTACCAGGAACACAAACCTCTAGAATGTTTGGCTTTGAAAACCCACAGGGCTTAATTTCAGAAGGGCTGTGGGACATAAAGACTCACTCTTACAGCACACATGCAAAGTCTCACATGCTCCAGGACCCAGGGCAGAGGCAGTGATTACCAAGGAGCCTGGGTCAGACCCACCTGCTGATCTTGGAGAGGCAGGAGGCAGCTGGAGCTCACCCTGAGCACAGACGTGGACACAGCCACTTGGGGGCGCTCTTTCTACCATGAGGACACTGCTACTGCTGCTGCTGCTGCTGCTGCTGCTGCTGCTGCTGCTGCTTAAGTAGCTTCAGTCCTGTTCGACTCTGTGCGACCCCATAGACGGCAGCCCACCAGGCTCCCCCGTCCCTGGGATCCTCCAGGCAAGAATACTGGAGTGGGTTGCTTGTGCTGGCAAATATCACTTTGGAGTCCTCTCTCTTATTAGTACTGGGGGCTCATCCTCCCAACAGCAGGTTGGCACCAGTCCTGAGACCCCCCAAGTCAAGCAGTCAGCAGTACAGGGACCAAGTGCCGCCCACCAGGGGACTGACGGGATCTGAACCTGTCCAGCAGCGGATCCTCAGGACCCAGCCCCAACCCCCAGCAGGCCGACACCCAGCCCTGGGGCCCAAGGCCCCACAGCCAGCCATGCCAACACCCATCAGTGGCTGTTAGACTCCACAGAGGGCAGGGCCTAGCAGCCAACCAGGTCAGCAGCCAGGGCACAGCCACAGCCACAGCGGTCAGCCCTGCCACAGAGGAGGGTCCGCACAGCCCCAAAGGGCATCCCTAGGTAACACAGCGCTGGAGACCAGAGGAGAGTGTGCTGCTGGGCCCCGTAGGACATCTCCTCCATGAGGCCACGAGTACCAGATTGGTAAATGTAACCGACATGCCTAATGCACACGGAGACTCAGGCAAAATGCGGCAACAAAGGAGTATGTTCAAAACAAAGGAACAAGATGAAACCCCAGGACTAACTGAAGTAGAGATAAGCAATCCACCTGACAAAGACTTCAAGGTAATAATCATAAAGATCATCAATGAATTCAGGAGAAGAATGGATAAACAAAGTGAGACATTTTAACAAAGTGTTAGAAAAATAGAAAAAGAAACAGAGTGGAAGAATACAGTAATTGAAATAAAATACACCAGAAGAAATCGAGAGTACCTTGGATGATACAGAGGAACAGATCGGCTAGCTAGAAGACAGAGGAGCAGAAATCACTAATGCTGAACAAAGAAAAACAAATTTATAACCTGAAGACAATTTAAGAAACCTCTGGGACAACATCAACTGCACTAACATTACATTATAGAGGACCAAGAAGGAGAAGAGAGAGAAAGAGGAAGAGAACATATTTGAAGACAAAATAGCTGAAAACTCCCCTAATCTGGGAAAGGAAAGTCACCCAAGTCCAGGAAGTGCAGAGTCTCCTACAGGATTAACCCAAAGAGGAACACACCAAGACACACAGCAATTAAAATGGAAAAAATTAAGGAGAATAAATTAAAAGCAGCAAGGGAGAAGCAACAGAGAACTCCCATAAGACTATGGCTGACTTTCAGCAGAAATTCTACAGGCCAGAAGATAGTGCCACAGTATGTGTAAAGTGATGAAAGGGGAAAAAACCTACAACCAAAAATACTTTATGTGGTAAAACTATCATTCATATCTGAAGGAGAGGTAAAGAATTTTACAGACAAGCAACAGTTAACAGAGTGCAGCACCACCAAATCAACTTTATAAGAAAAGTTAAAAAGAATTCTCTAAGTGGAAAAGAAGAGGAAACACCAGAAATATTAAACTTACGAAGGAAAAATCTATTGGTAAAGACAAATATACAGTAAAGGTAGTAAATCAACCACTTATATAGCTACTAGGAAGGATAAGAAACAATCATAGTAAAATCATATATATCTACAATAAGTAGGTAGGGTTACACAAAACAAAAAGATATAAAAATATGATGTCAAAAACACTAAACGTATGAGTAAAAACGCAGGGCTCTTAGAATGCAATTGAATGTAAGAGATCATCAGGTTGAAATGAGAATGTATATATATAATCGTCATATATGAACTTCAGGCTAACCACAAACCAAAAATTTATAATAGATACTTACACATACAAAAGAAAAGGGAATCTAAACATAAAACTAAAGATAGCTATCAAATCACAGGGAAAAGATCAAAAGAAAAAGAAATAATCAAAAAAGAAATACAAAACAACTTGAAAAAAGTTCACAAAATGGCAATAAGCAAATATCTATTAAAAATCAGTTGAAATGTTAATGGACTAACTGTTCCAAATAAAATCATAGACAGGTTGAATTGATGAAAAATACAAGACCCATATATATGCTGCCAATAAGAGACTCACCTCAGAAGTAAAGACTCACATAGGCTGACAATGAAAAGATAGAAAAAAGTATTCCATGCAAACGGAAATGAAAATAAAGCTGGGCTGGCTATATCAGACCACATAGACTTTAAACCAGACGTATCAGACCAAATAGACCTTAAAATAGAGACCATCACAAGACACAAGGAAAGTCATTACATAATAAAAAAAAAGGACTAACTGATCCAACAAGATATAAAAACTGTGTATACACACACACACACACACACACACACACACACACACACACCCCCAATATAGGAACACCTAAATACAAAAAGCAAATCTTAACAGACACAAAGGAAGAAATTCACAGTAACACAGTAGCAGGGGAATTTAACATTCCACTAATCAGTCCTGGGTGTTCTTTGGAAGGACTGATGCTAAAGCTGAAACTCCAGTACTTTGGCCACCTCATGCGAAGAGTTGACTCATTGGAAAAGACCCTGATGCTGGGAGGGATTGGGGGGCAAGAGGAAAAAGGGACGACAGGGGATGAGATGGCTGGATGGCATCACCAACACGATGGACGTGAGTCTGAGTGAAGTCCGGGAGTTGGTGATGGACTGGGAGGCCTGGCATGCTGCAGTTCATGGGGTAGCAAAGAGTCAGACACAATTGAGTGACTGAACTGTACTGAACTGAACATTAATGGGCAAATCACCCAGAGAAAAAAAACAATAAGGAAACATTGGCCTTAAACTATACAGATAGATTTAATAGCTATAAATAGAGCATTTCATCCAAAATATAAAAATACACATTCTTTTCAAGCATACATGGAACATTCTACAGGATAGATCACATACCAGCCCACGAAACATGGACCTATATGATATTATGATAAATGCAATAAGTCAAAGAGAGAAAGACAAGTATGATTTCACTTATATGTGGAGTTCAAAAAGTGAAAGAAACGAACAAACATAACAAAACAAATGACCCAGAGGGAAGGTACGGGGAGGGAAGAGGGAGGAGGGTTCAGGATGGGGAACATGTGTATACCTGTGGTGGACTCATGTTGATATATGGCAAAACCAATACAATATTGTAAAGTTAAAAAATAAAAGAAAAAAAAAACAGAGTTATAGATGGAAATCAAACAGGTTGTTACTGGAGAGCAGGGGGCTTGGGGATGAGGGAAATAGGCGAGGGAGATTAAGAGGCACAAATTTCCAGTTACAAGATAAGTGAACCACAGTGATGAAACATAGAGAGTAGGGAATACATCCAGTACTAATTTAATATTTACGTATGATGACAGTAACTAGACTTATCGTGGTGATTATTTGGTAATGTATAGAAATATCAACTCACTAGGGTGCATAGTAGAAACTAACATAGTATTGTAGGTCAAATACACTTCAGAAATAAACTCAGAAAAGAGATCAGATCTCTGGTTACCAGAGATGAGGTGGGCGGGGAAGAGGGAACTGGATCAAAATTGCACACCTCCTGTTATAAGCTAAGTAAATATTTGGAATGTAATGTACAACAGGATTAATATAACTAACATTGCTGTGAGTTGTATATGACAGTTGTTGAGACTACATGCTAAGAGTTCTCATCACAGGAAACTTTTTTTCCTTTAATTGTATATGTATGAGAACATGGATGTGTATGAAATATACTGTGATCATCATTCCATGGTGTACATTAAGTCAAATCATTATGTTCTACACCTCACACTTATACACGGCTGTATGTCAATTATGTCTCAACAAAACTGAAAGGAAAAATAGGCACAGAGGTGAGAAAGTACCCTACGACGATGGGCCTTTCAAACGTGAATCAAATAATAAAGGTGCGCACGTCCAGGCAACACAGGCATGCACTGTCTGTGCCCAGCGCTGTTCAGACAACAGGGTGTGCTAGAGACCAAGGTGTTAAAGGTCCTGCCCCCAAGACCTCCGCCTCCACTGCTTCCCATCAGTCCCATTAAGCTGCTTCTCAGATTGCCCCGTTCCCTCCTCTTTGGTCCTCAGCACCCCAGGCCTTGACTGGAAGCCTGCTGTGGGTCATACATCTGTGCTAGGTCAGGTGATGAGAGAACACTGATCTGTGCCCTCCGACTTACAATTCTCAGAGGTACAGAGTTGGAAACAAGCGGTTATCATTCATGAGGAGGTGCCCCGGTCACAGCGGTTATGGGGGTGCCATAATATGTGACACTCCTCTTTTTAAGAATTTGTTTCATTGACGTACATTTGATTTACAGCATGTTGTTAATTTCTGCTCCACAGCAAAGTGATTCATATACACATGTATATATTCTTTTTCATATTCTTTCTCCATTGAATAGTTTCCTGTGCTACACACTAGAACCATGTTGTTCCATTCTACATACAATAGCTTGCAACTGCTAATCCCAAACTCCCAATCTAATGTCCCCCTTCCCCATTAACAACCACAAGTCTTTTCTTCATGAGTCTGTTTCTGTAGATAAGTTCATCTGTGTCATATCCTAGATGCCACATGTTAAGTGGTGTCATATGGTATTTTTGTCTTTCTGGCTTCACTTCACTTAGTATGATAATCCTTAGGTCCATCCATGTGTTGCAAATGGCCTGTTTCATTTTTTATGACTGAGTAATATTACGTTGTATATATACACATCTTCTTTAACTATTCATCTCTTGATGAACATTTACTTCCATGTCTTGACTACTGGAAACAGTGCTGCTATGAACACAGGGGTGCGTGTATCTTTTCAAATTAGAGTCCTGTCTGGATATATACCCAAGAGTGAGGATGCTGGATCATATGGTAACTCCAGTTTTAGTTTTTTAAGTAACTTCCATACTGCTCTCCACAGTGGCTATAACCAATTTACACTCCTACCAACAGTGAAGGAGGGTTCCCTTTTCTCCACACCCTCTCTACCATTTGTTATTTTTAGATGTTTTAATGACGGCCATTCTGACTGGTGTAAGGTCATTGCAGTTTTGATTTAAATGTCTCTAATAATTAACAATGATTAGCATCTTTTCAGGAGAAAACAATGGCAACCCACTCCAGTACTCTTGCCTGGAAAATCCCATGGACAGAGAGGCCTGGTAGGCTTCAGTCCATGGGGTCACAAAGAGTCAGACTTGCCTGAGCAACTTCACTTTCACTTTTCACTTTCATGCGTTGGAGAAGGAAATGGCAACCCACTCCAGTGTTCTTGCCTGGAGAATCCCGGGGACAGGGGAGCCTGGTGGGCTGCCATCTATGGGGTCACACAGAGTCGGACACGACTGAAGTGATTTAGCAGCAGCAGCAGCATCTTTTCACACATGTGGGGCTCATCTTGACTTTGGGACTCACAATCCCTAGTCACGACATGGGGTACAGTGGTCAGAAGGACCTGACCCAGCGGGTATCTCCCTGGAAGGGAGCACTCCTTTCTCTTCTGCATTAGGTCTTCCCAGCCCTGGGTCCTGTTCACTGTTCCTCCTCAACAGCCCTCACAACCACTGAGGAAGCCTCACCAACTGGGAACTGAAAACAGCTGTCAGCCTGGTTATGGTTACGGACCCAGCGTGGCCCTTCCAGAACAAGTCAACAGTGCAGGAAATTCAAGAAGTGGCATTCACAGCCCCAGATCAGCCTCGGATTCAAGCTCTGCTTCCACTCATTCTCTTTGTGTGGATGCGTTTCACGTTCTCGCTTCCAAGCAGAACAGGAATCCCTCAGTTGCCAGGCTGTTCTGAGACTAGGGGAACAGTATGAAACAGAACCTAACCAGCAGAGCAGCCGGACAAAGAGGGAGTGTCCCCCTAACCTGCATGCAGAGCCTGCTCGGCCACTGAGTCCCAGGAAAGGGCGAGGGCCCTGGGTGAGTTACATCCAGCATCAGGTCAGCGCCACGTGAAAAGTGACCCAAAAATGGCTTGAACTGCAAAATAAGGGGACAGACCCTGTGTTTGGTTGCTAGGGCTATCATAATAAAGCACCTAAAACTCAGTGGTTCGAACAACAGAAATTATTATCTTAGAACCTGGAAGCTGACGTCCAACATCAAGATGTCAGCAGAGTTGGCTCCATCTGAGCCATAAGGGAGAATCTAGTCCTGGCCTCTCTCCCAGCTGCTGCTGGTTTGTTGCCCATCTTTGGTATTCCTTGGCTCGTAGAACTCTTGGTATTCCTTGGCCTTCATCTCCACATGGTGTTCTCATGCGCATGTCTGTCTCCAAACTTCTCCTTTTTATAAAGACACCAGTCATATCAGTTTAGGGCCACCCTCTCCAGTATGACCTCATCTTAATTAATTAAACTTAATTTAATTAATTAAATTGACTCTATTTCCAAATAAGTTCACATTCTAATGTATGGGGGGAAAGACTTCAACATATGACTCTGAGTTGGCAGGGCTGAGGAGCCCTCCCTTTCAGAAAATAGTTTTTACATTAAACTTAAAGATGGTGCTCTTTTCAGTGGTTCATGATATAGCCCATACTATGGGGAATGAGGAATATCAATTGAGAAATAACCAGCAGAATGAAAAAAGTTCAAGAGGAAAAGAAAAATAAGCTACCCACACATCTGATGGAGTTGGTGTGCAAGATCGCAATTGACAACAGAAATTTTGAAGTTACGAGAGCTGTTGCAGTGTGCTTGAATTGCTGAAAAGTTCACATTCACTCACAAAGGGGCATGACTGCTCCATGCAACAAGGCATTTTAAGACATTCTGTATAAAGTAGTGAAAAGTTCCAAGACACGGGAGGATAAACAAAAGAGGAAAAACAGTCTGTTTAAAATGCACTAGTTTTACACTGACAAGCCCATTAGCATGGGCTTCCCAAGCGGCCCGTGGTCAAGAATCCACCTGCCAATGCAGGAGATACAAGACAGCCAGGTTTGATCCCTGTGTCAGGAAGATTCCCTGGATTAGAAAACAGCAACCCACTTCAGTATTCTTGCCTGGAAAATTTCCTGGACAGAGGAGCCTGGTGGGCTTTAGTCCATGGGGTTCCAAAGATTCGTACATGACTGAGCACACACACACACTCTCTCGCGTGCACATGCCTATTAGCATAGCTCCCACTGATTTCCTTTAAAGTATGGGTGTCTGCTCTATCATCTTTCCAGATGCAGTCTTTGAGACAGGACGTAAGGGTCCTACACCTTAAGCTCTATTAGCCATAAACTTGGCTGAAGATATCAATAGCCTCCATAAGTTTATTGTCAGGATTAAACTCTTGCAGCAATGGAAGCACTGAAAAACTGTTAACTAATACAATTATAGCAAGGCAGGTGTTAACTAATACAATTAGAGCAAGACCTATTCATTAATGAAAATGTAACCTAAGATGTGGGAAGCGTATGGGTATGCAGGATGTGCACATTAACACTCAAGGATGCACAGTGGGTACATATGTAGACAGGCAGAAGGGAAGATGACTTTTATTCATTCATTCATTTGACAGACACTCATAAGGGCCTTTCAACTGAGTCCCAGGGGGCCAAAAAGAGCTGTAGGTGTTGGCCTTCAAGGGCTCACAGTAAAATGGGAACCTGCTACAGACGGGTTCACTAGATCTCTGGTTTAAAAAGCCTTTACTAGTTTTTAAAGCCTTTAAATACCACCTTCTTTCTCATTCTTGGGAATTTTTTTTAAGTTTCAGAAATCTTTTACACTTATACTGTGTGGCTCTTTCAACATATTCTATTGGTTTATTTAATAATGTGTATATTTTAAGATACACACTATTATTTCTACTGCTGTTACACTGGAAAAGGGCTTTACATCTAGTGATGAACCAAATCTCAAAATCACACACTTTATAAATATATATAAATATGGGGTTAGCCAAAAAGTTTGCTTGGTTTTCCCATAAGATGGCTCTATAGTGCTTAGCTGTCTTTAACTTCATTTGAAACAATTTTGTTAGACTATCATGACAGCTGTCATATCAGCATGCACTTAAAAAAACTTATCAAAATTAGTGAATTTTTGTGTAGCCATTTTAATACTGAACAGGGAAGAAAAAAGAAACATTTTGGTATATTATGCTTTATTATTTCAAGAAAGGGAAAAATGCAACTGAAATGCAAAAAATAGATTTGTGCAGCATACAGAAAAGGTGCTGTTGACTGACTGAATGGGTCAGAAGTGGTTTGCAAAGTTTCGTGCTGGAGATTTCTTGTTGGACAATGCTCCACAGCCTGGTAGACCCGTTTAAGTTGACAGTGATCAAATCTAGATATTAATTGAGAACAATCAACATTATACCATGCAGCAGATAGCTGACACAACTCAGAATATCCAAATCAACTGTTGAAAATCATTTGTACGTGTTTGAGTCTGTTAATTGCTTTGATGTTTGGGTTCTACATATGTTAAGTGAAAAAAAATCTTCTTGATTGTATTTCTACATGCAACTCTGTACTTAAGTGTAAGAAAAATGTTCTGCTTTTAAAACAAATTGGGACAGGCAATGAAAAGAGGATACTGTACAATAATGTGGAATGGAAGAGATTGGGGGCAAGCGAAATGAACTACCACCAACTACACCGAAGGCCAGTCGTCATCCAAAGAAGGAATACGGTAAGACTGGAAGAGAGTCCTCTATTATGAGCTCCTTCTGGAAAATCAAATGCTTCATTCCAACAAGTACTGCACCCAATCAGACCAACTCTAAGCAGTACTTGATGAAAAACGTCCAGAATTAGTCAACAGAAAACACAGACGTTCATAGGAATAACGCAAGACTGCATGTTTCTCTGCTGACCTGACAACAACTGTTACAGCTTGGCTGGGAAGTTCTGAGTCACTCACCATATTTACCAGACATCACATCTTAGACTTCCATTTATTTCGGTCTTTACAAATTATCTTAATGAAAAAAATTTCAATCCTCTGGAAGACTATAAAAAGTACATGGAACAGTTGTTTGCTCAAAAAGATTAAAAGTTTTGGGAAGATGGAATCATGAAGTTGCCTGAAAATGGCAGAAGGTAGTGGAACAAAATGGTGGACATGTTGTTCAATGAAGTTCTTGATGAAAATGAAAATTTCCTCTGGGCTTAACTCATGGCTCCAAATTATTTCCTTTTCAACTATTAGAAATCAAACCTTATTCCATCTAAAGAAAATTTTAAATCAAAGGTGTGTGGCTATGATGGGAAAGCTTGTCCTAGACCAATACTCTCACAAAGCAAAAACAGAAAAGCTGGATAAAATAAACATTTAAAAACTGATTTGAAGAGGTCCAACACCAAGACGGCAGGGGCAGCAGGGCCAGGACTTAGCCCCTCTCCCTAGAACCTGCCTCCTGTGGGCAGCAGGAGCCGGTGGAGTGGCAGCGAGGAGCACGGGACCTGGCAGAGCTGGAGCAGAGGCCAAGTCTGGGGCAGCCAAGCAGCCCAGCCAGGAGGGGCAAGCCTTCAGAGACGGGGGATGGCAAAGAAATGGGCCCAAAGGCCGGGGGTTTCCCTCAACACGCTCACAGACTAAGCTGCACGGTAAGAGATGGCTTAAAAAGAAGAGCAGAATTTCCAGCCATTTTATGCTGTCAGAAATATAAAAATTAGAATTTTGGAGCACTTTGAAGCTGCCTTGGGAAGCAACCCAAGCCGTCAGTTGGGACTCCTGCAGAGCTATCCCTAAGACTGGGGGCAGGGTAGACTGGAACCAGAGCCCAGCTGAGCCTCAGCTGGACAGCAAAATAGCCCCCACAACAGTAGTGACCTCCAGACACAGAGGGAATGCTGACTGAAGTCTCTACAACTTTTGTACATAATCAAGGAGACACAAAAACACGGGGCCAAGCAACCAAAGAGACAACAGAAATGGCACCTTAGAAGGCCAGATACTGCAGCCATCAGCTGTGAATTTAATGATTAGTCTGTCCCAAAAAAGGACTGTAAGAGGGAGAAATCCATCAGAGACCACACATCTACGAGAAACTGTCAAACTAAAATTTTAGAAACGAAAAATACTTTGGTGGTCAATTTCATGTGTCAACCTGACTGTATCATGGGATACCCAGATTTTTAGCTAAACATTATTCTTAGGTGAATCTGTGAAAGCGTTTTCAGATGAAATATTAGCATTTGAGTTGGTGGACTCAGTAAAACATGTTGCCTTTCCCTTCAGGGATTATAATATGATGTGATATGATTATATATGTGTGCGTATATATATATATATATATATATATGTATATATCCTATTGATTTTATTTCTCTGGAACCCTTACTAATATAACTACATAACTACTCAGTATCTCAGCAATAATATAAAAAAATACTGCTAAAAGCATTAAAAGAGGATGAATCTTAAATCCACTGAGTGAAAGGAACCAGTTTCAAAGGAACCAATATCACTAATTATGTGATTCCATTTACATAGAATTCTCAAAAACAAGACTGAAGTGTGAGAAAACAAATCAGTGGTTGCCAAGTATTTAGGTGAGGGTCAGTTGCGACTGTTAACAGAAAGTGTGAGGGAGCTTTTGGGACAGAGACTTACAACAGTCTCTATCTTGACTGTTGTAGGTACATAAATTTATACAGATTTTAAAAGTCATGAAACTATATACTGAAAAAGTTAAATCACTCTATATTAATTTATAAAATAAAATTTCAAGAAATAAAAAACTCAATAGATGGCTTGAACAGATAAGGGACACATGAGGAGTGACTTACAATGCTGCAAGGTAGATTGATCTCTTCTGGTTCTTCTGGTTCCTTTTGATGTCTGGCCAAATTAGAACCAGAGATCAAATTGCCAACATCTGTTGGGTCATCGAAAAAGCAAGTGAGTTCCAGAAAAACATCTACTCCTGCTTTATTGACTACACGAAAGCCTTTGACTGTGTGGATCACAATAAACTGTGGAAAATTCTTAAAGAGATGGGAATACCAGACCACCTTACCTGCCTCCTGAGAAATCTGTATGCAGGTCAAGAAGCAACAGTTAGAACTGGATATGGAACAACAGACTGGTTCCAAATTGGGAAAGGAGTATGTCAAGGCTGTATATTGTCACCTTGCTTATTTAACTTATATGCAGAGTACATCATGGGAAGTGCCAGGCTGGATGAACCACAAGCTGGAATTAAGATTGCTGGGAGAAATACCAATAACTTCAGATATGCAGATGACACTACCTTTATGGCAGGAAGCAAAGAAGAACTAAATAGCCTCTTGATGAAAGTGAAAGAGGAGAGTGAAAAAGCTGGCTTAAAACACAACATTCAAAAAACTAAGATCATGGCATCTGGTCCCATCACTTCATGGCAAATAGATGGGGAAACAATGGAAACAGAGACCTTATTTTGGGAGGCTCCAAAATCACTGCAGATGATGACAGAAGCCATAAAATTAAAAGACACTTGCTCCTTGGAAGAAAAGCTATGAGCAACCTAGACAACATATTAAAAAGCAGAGACATTACTTTGCCAACAAACGTCCATCAAGTCAAAGCTATGGTTTTTCCAGTATTTGTGTATGGATATGGGAGTTGGACTACAAAGACAGCTGAGCACCAAAGAACTGATGCTTTTGAACTGTGGTGTTGGAAAAGACTCTTGAGAGTCCCTTGGACAGCAAGGAGATCCAACCAGTCCATCCTAAAGGAAATCTGTCCTGAATATTCATTGGAAGGACTGATGCTGAAGCTGAAACTCCAATAGCTTGGACACCTGATGTGAAGAACTGACTCATTTGAAAAGACTTTGATGCTGGGAAAAACTGAAGGCACCAGGAGAAGGGGACGACAGAGGATGAGATGGTTGTTTGGCATCACCGACTCAATTAACATGAGTTTGAGTAAGCTCCAGGAGTTGGTGAAGAACAGGGAAGGCTGCCGTGCTGCAGTCCATGAGGTTACAAAGAGTTGGACGTGACTGAGCGACTCAAGTGAACTGAAGGTAGATTGAAATATGTCCACTGATTGAAACATGGAGATCAAAGGGATGGAAATAAAACCATAAGCATAAGGGACAAATGGGACTTGGGAGAAATCCTTAATGGTCACAGGACTGGAGCCCTAGAACATGAAAAGAGAGAAATAGAAGGTTACTGAAGCAATATTTAAAGAAATGGAGAGTAGTGATGAACAGAGGATATTCAGGGCAGTGAAAATACTCTATACAGTACAGTTATGGTGAGTACATTATACATGTCATCATACATTTGTGAAAATCCATAGAAGGAACACCACCAAAGTGAACCCTCATGTAAACTATGAGCTTCACATAATAATAATGTGTCAATATCCATTCATCACTCACAACAAAATGCACCACAGTAATGGCAAGATAATAATACGAGGAACATGTGTGTTTGTGTATGTGCATGTAGAAGTATATGAGAACTCTGTGATTCCCACTCGGTTTTTTGTAAATTTAAAATTTACCCCTTTTGGCTCTCTGAGCGGCACCATGGCGGTCAGCAAGAACAGGTGCCTTACGAAAGGAGGCAAAAAGGGAGCCAAGAAGAAAGTGGTTGACCCATTTTCTAAAAAAGATCGGTATGATGTGAGAGCACCAGCTATGTTCAATATAAGGAATAGTGGGAAAACATTGGTCACGAGAACTCAAGGAACCAAAATCACATCTGATGGCCTCAAAGGTCGTGTTTTTGAAATGAGTCTTGCTGATCTGCAGAATGATGAAGTAGCATTTAGAAAATTCAAGCTAATTACTGAGGATGTTCAGGGCAAAAACTGCCTGACTAATTTTCATGGTATGGATCTGCTGCTGCTAAGTCACTTCAGTCGTGTCCGACTCTGTGTGACCCCACAGACAGCAGCCCACCAGGCTCCCCCGTCCCTGGGATTCTCCAGGCAAGAACACTGGAGTGGGTTGCCATTTCCTTCTCCAATGTGTGAAAGTGAAAGGTGAAAGTGAAGTCGCTCAGTCGTGTCCGTCCCTCAGCGACCCCATGGACTGCAGCCTTCCAGGCGCCTCCATCCATGGCGTTTTCCAGGCAAGAGCACTGGAGTGGGGTGCCATTGCCTTCTCTGGGTATGGATCTTACCCGTGACAAAGTGTGCTCCATGGTCAAAAGATGGCAGACCATGACTGAAGCTCACATTGATGTCAAGACTACCGATGGTTACTTGCTTCGTCTGTTCAGTGTGGGTTTTACTAAAAAGCGCAACAATCAGATTCAGAAGACTTCTTACGCCCAGCACCAGCAGGTGCACCAGATCCGCAAGAAGATGATGGAAATCATGACCTGAGAGGTGCAGACAAATGACTTTAAAGAGGTGGTCAATAAATTGATTCCAGATAGCATTGGAAAAGACATAGAAAAGGCTTGCCAATCTATTTATCCACTCCATGATGTCTTTGTTAGAAAAGTAAAAATGCTGAAGAAGCCCAAATTTGAATTGGGAAAACTCATGGAGCTACATGGTGAAGGTAGTAGTTCTGGAAAAGCTACCGGGGATGAGACAGGTGCTAAAGTTGAACGAGCTGATGGATACGAGCCATCAGTCCAAGAATCAGTTTAAAATGCAGACTCTTAATGGTGACAAATAAAAGATCTTATTTGTGGTATTTTTTTCCCTGATCATTCTTTTTAAATAACCTGACAGCTTTTTTAAGATGTTCTGATTTGTGGTGAAATTTTCTTACCTTTTGTGTGTATTTTATTTAGTTACTAAGTAGCCAAGAAAGGCTAAGATCTATTTTAAGCAGGAATGGTCTGGAAGTATTATAGATGGTGAATAAAAGGAAACCCTTTCTTTACATGGTTGAAGTTTTGAACGCAAAAGTCACTCAGTCGTATCTGACTCTTCGGCAAGAATACTGGAATAGGGATATTGCCATAGCCTTTAGGGATAATCCCAACCCAGGGACTGAGCCCAGGTCTCCTGCACTGGAGGCAGAGTCTTTTCCATCTGAGCCACCAGGGAAGCCAAGGTGGTTCTCAAATCTCTGAAAGGCTTATTAAAACATTGCAGGGCCTTGCTCCCAGAATTTCTGATGTAGATCTAGGATGAAGTCTGCAAGTCTGCAGTTTGCAAATTTTCAGGTGACTCTGGTGACAAGGAACCATACTTTGTGAACCACTGTCCTAAACCCCGCAGTGGAAAGAAAAGAGCATATTGCCGTTTAGGTTTTTGTGGGTTTGTCTTTTAAAAATATAAATGCTGTCTTCTGTTCTCTAGAGGTAAATCCCCCCCTGAAAACCTTAATGGTCAAGCTGAAGTTGGCTAGACAAGTAGAGAAACAGGTTATTGGTCTCCTATTAAGTGGGCATTCGTCTGCTATCCACTGTTTCCTAGTCACTCACCCATTCTGTTCTATACCTTCTCCGCTCAAATCTCTAATTTTTCATTCTCAGTTCAGCTGATGGCCTTGCTTCTTGAGAGTAAGAACCTCAGAATTTCCTGTTATTTCCACCCTGCCTCATGCTGGGAAAGACTGGGGGCAAAAGGAGAAAGCGGGTGGCAGCAGATGAGATAGATACTGTCACTGACTCAATGGACATGAATCCGCAAACTCTGGAAGATAGTGAAGGACAGAGATGCTTGGTGTGCTGCAGTCCGTGGGGGCGCAGAGTCAGACATAGAAGCATCAGATTCTACCCTCTGTTCTTGGCTCCATCAGTTCTCACCTTTTTCATTATTCCTCTGCCAGTCTCAGCATACAAGTAAGTCCTCTGCCCTTCCAGATACACCCCTATTCAAGCTTATAGCAAAGCTCGAAAGAGTTAGCTATATTTCTTGCACGTAATTTTACTTTTGCTTGAATCTATCGCAGTTGGGCTTTTTTCTCTTTCACACTTTTTTTTACACTCCACTGTTAAGGAAGCTGTTGCTGTTAGAATTAACAGATGTCATTGCTAAGCCAGTGGTTCATCCTTAGCTTTCATTTTACTTCTGTAACAGTGATAATTGACAGTTGCTTTTCTCCTGTCTTTCTTAACTGTATTCTGGAATTGGACCTCAAAGTCTTCCTCCCAGGTTGCTAGCTACTATTTACTAGTTTGTTTCAGGCCTCAGTGTTGAAGAGCCCTAGGCCTTTTATGTTTACCAATATTCTTTCTAAAAATAGTCTTACTCGATTTCTTGGTTTTAAATAAACTGTCTCAGAATTTAAAAAAAACAAATTCAGTTCAGTTCTGTTCAGTCACTCAGCCATGTCCGACTCTTTGCGACCCCATGAACCACAGCACACCAGGCCTCCCTATCCATCACCAACTCCTGGAGTCCACCCAAACCCATGTCCATCCAGTCAGTGATGCCATCCAGCCATCTCATTTAAAATTATGCCACATGAAATAAGTCAGAGTAAGACAAATACTCTATGATCATACTTATATGTAGAATCTTTTAAACCAGAAATCATAAAAACAGAGCAGATCCATTGTTTCCAGGGATGGCAGGGGGTACTTATGGGTAAATGTTGGTTGAAGTGTATAAATTTCCAGAATTAAGATAAGTGAGTCCCAGGGATAGAATATATAGCACAGTGACTACAGTTAACAATATAGTTATTATATACTTAATAGTTTCTAAATGAGTAGATCTTAAAATTTTTATCACCCACACCAAAAAAATGATCATGTGCGGCAATGAAAGTATGAACTAATGTTACTGTTTCAATTATTCTACAATACATATATATACACAATCACCTTAAATTTATGTAATATTATACATAAACTATATCTCAATGAGCTGGGAAAAATTTTAAACTGCTCTAAAAACAAAGTCTATTAGTATTTTTAATAAAAGGAAAATCATCCCAGCATCAGACTCACCCTTGAGCCCTTTCCATCTCAAGTTTCAAGCCCGAGCTGTAGCTCTATAGGTGTCGCTGCTGCATGTTCTGATGACCACAGACAGAGTGGGCTGGAGTCAGAAACATTGCTCCAGGATCTCCATCCGGTCAGCTCCAGCTCCTCCTCACAAATAAGTGTGAAAGGCAGTATCTTCTCTACCGTGACCTCACAGAAGATCACACAAGACAGGCTGATAGCACGGAGGAGGCATCAAAACAGCAGTTTTCTTTGTTCCATTCCAGTAAGGTGTCTTATGGTAAATATTCTCAAAAATAAACTCTCAAGCTCCCTTATATGCAGCTTCCATACAAGGAAACAATTGAAACAAATTTTGAAATGATTTATTTGAAACAAATCATGGGTAATTCTATGAGGAACTGTGCACATTTAGATATGCTAAAATTGCCACAAAGACAAAGACAGAGGATGTGATTGAAGCTTACAGAAAAATAGAAAAAGGTTCTCTTCAACCCATCTGAATCGTTTATAATCTCTCTGTAACTAGAAAAAGCATAAACAACTCCAGGAGAGACAAGACAATGGAAAACATTCTGTTAAGGAAGTGACTGAATGCAACTTCATTGTATTTAGCAGGGAGGAGAATGTCTGAGACTGGAACTTCAGTATGAATAATATCAATAAAAGAAGCAGAAAAGCTGGAAGGAAAAAAGGAAGAAGAGGAAGAAATCGTATTCTCTCTTTCCTTGAGTGTTAAATGAATAGTTAGAGGAAGTCATAAATTTATCAGGATTTAGCTATGGTCAAAACTGCAATAAAAATGTCCATCGTTAAATCCTGTACACATCTCTAAATTGTGCCTTTCTCCCACAATGTGTTTTTTAATTTGTTTTGGTCTCTCTCATATTCTTTTTTCTATTATTATTGCTGACTCAATCCCCAATTCCCACTTCAACAGTCAGTTCACCACTTTTAAATTGCTTTTCTTTTTCATGAGGTCCACATTAAAGCACTTTATAATACTTTTGAAACTGTATCATTTGCTTTCATAGATACAGTGGGTAAATGTGATGTACGTGGCAATGTGAGAAGAAGCCCTCTGTCATTCTGACTTCTAAGCATAGAGCTAGGAAAACAAAGGCTGGAAGTACTCAACCTTCAGGAAGCAGATGCAGAGAGAATGTTTAGGGCAGTGGAATTACTCTGCATGATACTGTGATGGTTGAAACATGTTGTTACAGATTGGTCCAAACTCACAGATGTACAACATCAGGAGGGACTCCTAATGTAAACCCTGGGCTCTGGGTGATGATGACGTATCAATGTGGGTTTACTGATTGTAACAAATGTTTTCACAGTTGGGGAGGCCATGCATGAATGGAGGCAGGGAGAATATAGGGACTCTCTGCACCTTCCTCTCAACTTTGATGTGAACCTAAAAATGTCTTTTCACAACTAAAAATCTAAATTTAAAAAAAGGAAGCCCTTGCCTCCTGAGGCCTCTGAAACCTCCCTCAGGGGTTTTGCACATTCCCTCCTTCAGGAAAGTGAATCTGTCTTTGCTCTGACCCCCTGGGCATCAGGATGGCTTGTTCATGAATCTGGATTTGAGCTAATCTCTCGTGAAGTCAGACCTGCACTTACTCAAATGGGAGTGTCCACACGCTCCCCAGTGCAGGGTCTGTCCAGGGCAGAGCTGAGGGAAAGCTGAGGGAAGGCTGAAACTCTCAGCACGCACGGCCTCCGAATCTCAGTCCCCACAGTTTCCTAGCCCATGAACCCCATGGCTTCAAACATCAAGTCAGTTGGTCCCCAGTCACGTCACGTATCTGCCATCCTGCTTTTTCCTGCCGACTTCCCATCTGTCCCACCTTGTCCGAGCCCTGCCTAGCAGCTTCACCTCAGGCAGAAAAGCCCTCATCAGAGAAATCTAACCCACCTGCAGTGGGCCTTCCAAGGGGGTGCTGGCCATTAGCAGAGCCCTTATCACCCTGTGGGGACTGTCACTTATTTTTAGCTTCCTCTGCAGCCTATGATTTTCACAAAGAGAAGTCTATCAACTCCAGCAGCAAAGACTGATTCCGGGCACAAAGTAGATCTCAAGGTGGCAGGAGTTCATGAAAAGCCCTAGATATGCAAATACAAGCAACTGTTCCTAAAACAGTTTTATGACTATGTATCTTTGGAGGCATTCTGTTTTAGCGTTACACATAAAGCAGTGTCTGAATAAAGCATTACGGAACTAATACAAGTAAATACAATTCCGGAACAGGAAACCCTGAGAGACTGACTACTGAATCACGGAAAGGCACAGTTTGCAGTCACAGTTTACCTTTCACAATCTGTGTAGGGTGAATCTTCTTTTATTCATTTCCCCTCTTTGCTAGTGGTCCATCTCCACTGTGTGGATGACATAGGGGATTTTTTTTAAGTGAGTGACCCATAAATAGAATTTCAGCCCCACATGGAACCTTTCTATCATCAGAGAAAAGATGAGCACTTTTAATACCAGGCAATGAAAAGAAACAATTTTGCTATGAATTTTGGAAGGATTATTTCCATCCACAGAACTCTGCAATGAAAGGAAGGCTTCTTTAGCTGGCATTATGCAATCCCCCTTCAGCATCATGCATCCCCTGAATCCAGGAGCCACTGTGCAGCAGGGAAGCACAGGACGAGCCCAGCATTAGGTCACTGGCCTGCAGAGCAAGGGCCTGCTCCTAGAATCTGCACACTCTGGTCAGGGAGGCCCGCTCTGGCCCACAGTGCCTGTGAGGGGACCCTGACACTAGTGGATTCCAACATTCCAGCACCTTCCTAAGAGCCAAGCACTCTGTACAGGAAAGGACTTCTACACTATAAACAGTTACTTCGGGAGCCTTTTTGCTTATAAGTATGTGAAAATATACTAAAATTTTATTCAGGGAAATCACACATGTACTTGACCCCATATTTTCTTTTTCCTGTTTATTTACCCCCAGGAAGACAGAAGTATAAGCTGAGTATTCTCAGATTCTTTCCTGAGAAACACTGAAAGGCAGGTCTTTTGGTCCTTGAAAAAATGAACTAAAATTTAAAAGCTGTCATTTATATTCATCCCTAGTTTTAATGAGGTCAGACATAGCCAATGACTGCACAACTGCACATAATATCACCTGGAAATTTACATACAGTAAACAACGCGCGGACAAAATGCGGGTGGACAATATGGTTCTGGTACAAAAATGGAAACACATTTCAATGGAATAGGATAGAAAACCCTAAAATAATACCATGCACTAATGGTCCATTAACCTATGACAAAGGAGGCAAGACTACACAATGGTGAAAAGACAGTCTCTTCAACAAATGGTGCTGGGGAAACTGGAAAGCCACATGTAAAAAAATGAAAATAGATCATTCTTTAACTCCATACACAAAAATAAGCTCCAATGGATTAAAGACCTAAATGTGAGACTAGACTCCATACAACTGCTAGAGGAGAACACAGGCAGAATGCTCTGTGACATAAACCACAGCAACATACGTTTTTTGATCCATCTCCCAGAATAATGGAAATACAAACAAAAATTTTAAATGGGACCTACTTAAACTCAAAAGATTTGCACAGCAAAGGAAACAATAAACAAAACCAAAAGACAACCCACAAATTGGGAGAAAATATTTGTGAATGATGTTACTAATAAAGGATCAGTCTCCAAAATTTACAAACAGCTCATGACACTTACAGCATCAAAACAAACAACCCACTCAAAAAATGGGCAGAAGATCTAAACAGACATTTCTCCAAAGAAGACATACAGATGGCCAAGAGGTACATGAAAAGATGTTCAACATCACTAGTTATTAGAGAAATACAAATCAAAACCACAATGAGGTGTGACGTCACACCAGCCAGAACGGCCATCATCAAAAAATCCACAAACAGTAAATCTGGAGAGGGTATGGAGAGAAGAGACTCCTCCTCCTGTGGATGGGAATGTAAACTGGTACAGCCACTATGGAGAACAGTATCGAGGTTCCTTAAAACACTAAACATAGAGCTATCATAAGACCCTGCAGTTCCATTCCTGGGCATATATCCAGAGAAAAACATAGGATGAGATACTTTTTAATCACTACTGATGTCACAATCTCTATTCCTTGAGTTTTACCACTTTCAGTGTTTAAACTTTCAATAAATGCTACATATATAAGAAGTCAATTGTGAACTTAAACTTGCATGATAGATCTCAAACAGAAATCCACAATAAGAGCGTAAGCAAGAACTGATACAAAGACCGTCAGATCAGAAAAGAAGCTTCTTACCATGTTTATCGATGACACAGGACCAATGCTGTTAACATAGATGTCAACATCAATTACAGTGGGTTTTACTGTGGAGAAAACACAGGTATGTTAGTTAATACTCTGTGCCAGAAAGCGCGCCTCAACTTCCTCTGAGTCACACACTGACAGCTCAACAGCATACGGAAAAGTGGTGGATTTTTCTTTGGGACCTGCATGGCAGTTACAATTTTTAAATGATGAAGGATTCTTACAGTTAGTAAATTTAATTGTGAAAAAACAGGATATTTATACACTGCAAGTTGCCAGTGACAGATGACTATGATACTCTAAAAGTCTTTGTTTAGCTGATTATACGACAGAGAAAACATAAAAAGGTTAAATATAAGACATCACATAAGAAATGTCAAAGTTATGCTATGAAATCAAACCTAAGTAATGAGTAATATTGGAGAAGGAAATGGGAACCGACTCCAGTATTCTTGCCTGGAGAATTCCATGGACAGAGAAGCCCGGTGGGCTATAGTCCATGGAGTCACCAAGAGTCAGACACGACTGAGCAACTAATACACACCCACACAATGAGTAATATCAGGGACAATTCAAGTTATTTATCCATTACTTTGGTGGAACTCAAAGCAAAGATCTGGAGAATACATATACCAGAAGAGATTAAGAAATGTTCATTGTTATCATTATTACGTAAAGACACATACGCATATCACAGATTTCAAATTCTGCAACTCAGAAAAGAATAACACTTCAGTAAATCAAGGAATTACCATTCCAACTATGAGGTAGTAAAATTCATACAACAAAAAACTGTAATATCTAACTGTGCATCAGAGGTAAAATTAGCTCATTTAACCTTAAAGAAAATCAGTTCCCCTCTCCTTGGCAGAAATGGAACTTGAAAGACCAGTAATGAGATTCCCGAAACAAACTCCAAGTCAGGGGTCTGTGCCACCAGAAAGGAGGTGGCTTCCTTTCCCCAGCACTAAGCAACTGATTGGTACGGGGAGAAGAACACCAATTTCAGAGTATTTCTGCTCTGCTGCTGCTGCTGCTGCTAAGTCGCTTCAGTCGTGTCTGACTCTGTGCCACCCCATAGATGGCAGCCCACCAGGCTCCCCCATCCCTGGAATTCTCCAGGCAAGAACACTGGAGTGGGTTGCCATTTCCTTCTCCAATGCATGAAAGTGAAAAGTGAAAGTGAAGTCGTTCAGTCGTGTCTGACTCTTCATGACCCCATGGACTGCAGCCTACCAGGCTCCTCCGTCCATGGGATTTTCCAGGCAAGAGTACTGAAGTGGGTTGCCATTGCCTTCTCCATTTCTGGCCTGGAGGAACATAAATAAGACTCCTGAACCTCTGCATATAAGCAAGGTATTTCTACGGAAACAAGAGTGTTTGTATCAGCAATTATTACAATAAGCTTCCTCCAGTTTTGCTAAATAAGTAATCATTGATGAGTGGCACCTGTCAGCTCAAGTCTGTTGTTCAATTACATACCCAGCAGTCTACAGCCTGAGCCATGTTATTCAGACCTTCATGAAAATAAAAATAATGATAATGAACTGGAGTCAACTATTCTGTCAGCACAACCAAGTCATGTTAGCTTCAGAGCTGTTGGCATTTTGGAAAACACCCCAATATGATTCTATGAACTATGCACATAGTGTTTAAATTTTGTTAAAGGACTATTCAGCATTTTAAACTGAGCTTTGCTAACTACTTTGAACAGCAAGTAGCATCTTTCTTCAACTTAATTGGATTCAGCAAATATTCTGTCTCCAAATGCTGCATAACCTTATTAATGTTATACAAAGGTTGTGTTAAGTCAGTCAGTTGAGGACCTACTTTTTGCAAGAGATTTTTTCTGGTTGTTTCATGGTATTTACCAGACTTTAGGTTTCCAGAGCTTTTAATCTTATTAAATAAAAAGGATCTACAGATGTAAAGCCTTAACAACTTGAAGCGGGAAGTATCAAATAAGTATTAAGTGCAATAGTATAATAAAGGTTTTAAGTGAAGAGTTTGGAAAACACACACACACACACACAAAACCTGGGAGAAAAGCTGTTTTAAGCAACTTCTCCTTTAAGCAGTGTCATGCTAAAGTAAAAAGAATCTAGGAATGTGGCCCTGACAGTGGTACTCAGGAAACAGGGCGGCCACAGGAGGCTCAAGATTTACAAATCAAGGACTAGAGATTAAGCCATAATAAATGATTTTCAACAGCATGTCAAGACCATTCAGTGGGGAAAAAGTATTTACAACAAATGGTGTTATGTAAACTGGATACCCACAAGCAAAAAAATGAAGTCGAACCCTTACACAATATAGAAAAATTAACTCAAAATGGATCAGAAACCAAAAGGATGGTTTGAAACTACAAAATTCTTTGAAGAAAACACAGGAGAAAAGCTTAATGACACTGAATTTGGTAATGATTTCTTATATATGACACCAAAAGCACAGGCAATAAAAGAAAAAGATAAACTGGACTACATCAAGATTAAAAAGTTCAGTTTATATTTTTTTGCATCAAAGGACACAATTAACATAGTGGATTGCTGTTGTTGTTGTTGTTTGTTTGCTAAGTCATGTCTGACTCTTCTGTGGTCCATGGATTGTAGTCTGCCAAGCTCCTTTATTCATGACATTTCCCAGACAAGAATATTAGAGTGGTTTGCCATTTCCCTCTCCAGGAGACCTTCCCGACCCAGGGATCAAAACTGCATTTCCTGCATTGGCAGGCAGATTCTTTACCACTGAGTCACATAGGAAGCCCAACACAGTGGACAGGCAACCTGTATAATGGGAAAAAACATCTGGAAATCATGTATGTTGTAAGTTTGACATCCAAAAAATAAAAAAGACTCCCAAAACTCAACAACAAATAAGCAAAAGAACCTGACTTAAAAATGGGTAAAGGACTTAAGGCAAAAGAGACAAACAATGACCAATAGGCACATGAAAATATACTTAACATTATTAGTCACTGGGGAAAGGCAAATCAAAACAGCTTCGTATCCATTATGATGACTGCTATTTAAATTTTTAAAAAACATAAATTAGCCAATCACAGACACACTGTGCTCCCACTTATATGAGGCAACTACAGTAGTCAAACTCACAGAGGTAGGAGGGAGAATGGGGGCTGCCAAGAGCTGGAAGGCAGAGACAATGCAAAGTCAGTGCTTAAAGGCTACAGTTTCAGCTACACAAAATGAAGAGCTCTAGAGATGGATGGTGGTCATAGTTGCACAATAATCTGAATGTACTAAATACCACTGAGCTGCACACTTGAAAGTGGTTAAAATCGCAAATTTATGTGCATTTTACCAGAAATTTTTTAAAAACATTAAGCTCTGGGTAGTTGGGAGAAGGATGAAGGGTTACACAGATGCAAGAAAGTCAGGAATGAGGGGAGAAGGGATGGCAATTTTCTGAGTGAAAAGGAACAGATTCTATTGAAGAAGAGCATAAAATAGGACTGATGGAGTTGAGTCCTCTGCATTTAGTTCAAAAATGAATTTGCTTTCAAGTTTTCATTTCATTTCTATCTTGGAAATCTATTTGGAAATTCTGTCATGCAATTCTATTTGGAAATCACTATTTCCTAAAAACTCAGAATTTGTATATTTGAGAAGAATCATTCTCATAACCTGTGCAACATAAATGAACACTGCAGAGCTGCCTAGGGTAAGTTTTGCTAAGAGTCAACCACATTTGTTTCCTCGAAAGACTGACGGCACCCAAAGAGGAATTACAGGGACTATACTTTCTACTTGCCTCTGCCACAATACCAATGCGGATTTTTGTTTGGTTGCTGTTCTTTGCCCAATCCTGAACCTTCTCATGGAGAAGGAAATGGCAACCCACTCCAGTGTTCTTGCCTGGAGAATCCCAGGGACGGGGCAGCCTGGTGGGCTGCCGTCTATGGGGTCGCACAGAGTCAGACATGACTGAAGCGACTTAGCAGCAGCAGTGGCTTATGCTTCCCACTCTGGGACACTAAACTACAGTCAAGTCTAATTCCACCGCTGGTGCCCCTACTGGTTTTGCAGGTTTTGGCAGTTTCTGGGGCACAGCCACCATCTTTGAATGCAAGGAGTTAGAGTGTCCTGTCGACAATGTTATCTTGTCTGTCTGGGATGCCCAGTCTTTTCTCTGGACTCCCTCAGCTGTATCATACTAGCCCCGTTAAAGGATCCTCAAAGCAACCAATACTGGTCTTCTCCCTGGGGTCTGACACCTGAGCGTGAGCCTTGGCACCCTGCCCCTAACTTCTGCCTTGGGTTCAAGCATCTGAGCTGCTTCTCAGCTAGGAAATGCTGTTCAGCAATGAGGTCTGTGATGAATTCTCTCCATTTTGCCTTTGGGGAAATCACTGTTGTGCTCCCCTCTGAGGTTCCAAAGCTCCCTCCTGTCCTCACCTGTGAGGGGCTTTCCCAGTGTATGGAAAATTTTCCTCCTTCTCCACAACTCCCTCCCCAGGGCACAGGTTCTCATCCTGAAAGACTCTGTCTCTTCTTTTCCCCTCTTTTCCCCTTTTTTATAAAAACGTATTTTATTTTATTTGAAGGATAACTGCTTTACAATATTGTGTTGGTTTCTGCCATACATCAACATGAATCAGCCATAGGTATATATATGTTCCCTCCCTCGTGAACCTCCCTCCCCCCTTCCACCCCATCCCACATCTCTAGGTCATTACAGAGCCCCAGTTTGAGTTACTTGAGGCATACAGCAAGTTCCCACTGGCTATCTATTTACATATGGCAGTGTATATGTTTCCATGCTACTCTCCCCATTAGTCCCATCCTCTCCTTCCTCCCTCTGCCTTGTGTCCATAAGTCTGTTCTCTACGTCTATATCTTCACTGCTGCCCTGAAAATAGGTTCATCAGTATCATCTTTCTAGACTCCATATATATGCATTAATATACAATATTTGTCTTTCTCTTGCTGACTTACTTCACTCTGTATAATAGGATCTAGGTTCATCTACCTCATTAGAACTGACTCAAATGTGTTCCTTTTTATGGCTGAGTAATATTCCATCGTATATATGTACCACAGCTTCTTTATCCATTCATCTGTCAATGACCAATCTAGGTTGCTTCCATGTCCTATCTACTGTAAATAGTGCTTCAATGAACATTGGGGTACATGTGTCTTTTTCAACTTTGGCTTCCTCAAGGTATATGCCTAGTAGTGGGATTGCTGGGTAATAGGATAACTTTGTTCCTAGTTTGTTTGTTTGTTTGTTTGTTTTAAGGAATCTCCATTAACACACCACTTACACCAATGGACAGATCATCAAAATCGAAAATTAATAGGGAAACATAAGCCTTAAATGGCATATCAAACCAGACGGACCTAATAGAACATTCCATTCAAATGCCAAAGAATACACTTTCTTCTCAAGTGCACATGGGACATTCTCCAGGATAGACCACATCTTGTGTCACAAATCAAACCTCAGTAAATTTAAGAAAATTGAAATCATACAAAGCATTTTTTCTGACCACACTATGAGACTAGATGTCAATAACAGGAAAACAAGCTGTAAAAAACACAAACACATGAAGATTAAAAAATACTTTTATAGATAACAAACAGGTTAATGAAGAAATAGAAAAGGAAAGAAAATTCCTAGAAACAAATGACAATGAATACCTGACGACCCAAAACCTATGGGAAACAGCAAAAGCAGTTCTAAGAGGGAAGTTTATAGCAATATGATCCTACCTCAAGAAACAAGAAAAACATCAAATAGACAACCTAACTTTACACGTAAAACAACTGTAAAAAGAATAACAAAAAACTCCAAAGTTAGCAGAAGGAAAGAAATCATGAAGATCAAAGCAGAAATAAATTAAGGAAACAGTAGTAAAGATGAATAAAGCTAAAAGTTGGTTCACTGAGATGATAAACAAAATTGACAAACAACCAGTCTCATCAAGAAAAAAAGGGAGAAGAATCAAATCAACAAAATTAGAAATGCTAAAAAGAGAGGAACAGACAACGGAGATATACAAAAGATCATAAGAGACTACCACAGGCAATGATATGCCAATAAAATGGACAACCTGGAAGAAATGGAGAGGTTCTTAGAAAAATTAAAACTTCCAAAACTGAACCAGGAAGAAATGGAAATTATAAACAAGCCAATTACAAGCACTGAAATCAAAACAATTTTTAATTAAAAAAAAAAAAAATCTCCCCTAAAACAAAAGCCCAGGGCCAGATGGCTTCACAGGTGTAATCTGTCAAATATTTAGAGAAGAGCTAATGCCTATCCTTCTGAAACTCTTTCAGAATATTGTCTCTTTTTTATCTTTATATTTTGCCCTACCTCATTCTAAGGAGATTGGCTTGCTTTTGTGGAAGTCTGGGATCTTCTGCCAGTGTTCTGAACATGTCCTGTAGGAGTTGCTCCATATGCAGATGAATTTTTGATGTATCTGTGGGGAGGAGGGTGACTTATTCCTCCAGGTCTTGAAGTTATTTCATTGGTGCAATTTTAAACAGAATTATTTTTTAATTTCTCTTTCTATGTTTCATTGTTAGTATAAAGAAATGCAACAGATTTCTGTATATTAATCTTATATCCTCCCACCTAGCTGAATTCATTTATCAGTTTAATAGTTTTTATGCAGACCTTAACGTTTTCTATACCTAGTATCATGTACTCTATATATAGAAAATCATGATTTTAAGTTATCATATTTACTTGGAATTTACATGTTAAATGTTCACATGAAATTAAATACTGCAACAGGAAGACTAATTCTTTAAGGTCTGTTGGAAACTGACAGTCATTACTGGCTGACTCAAGTGGTCAGATGGGCAAAAGGCTGATAAGAGACCATCTAAGACAAGACATTGCTGAAAATAGGCATCTGTTATATCAGAACTTACATTAGTTCACTGAAAGTGGAAAAGCTGAAAGTGACATTGGGAGAACACACCGTTCATATTCACTTAGAAATAAGCAAGAAATAGACAATGACAGACACAATTTAGGCAGAATATAGAGCTGGTCAGTGTTGACAGGGACAGAACTGTGATGTGCAGTGACTGTAGCTGTCCACAGAAGGCAATCCTAATGAGCTACTCCAGACTGGCAACAGTAGGGGTGAGGAATGGAGACCCCAAAGAACGCTGAGCAGTTGTGCTACGTGGGCAATAGGCAGGGGAGAACACTGCCTGGCCATCAGCCTGAAAAGTGGCTCTGTTCTAACCAGTTCCATAATCTTGAAAAGCTTCTTAAGATCTCTGTGCCTTACTCTCCCCGTATCAAAGAGGAGCCGATGGCAGAACCCAATTTATGAAGGGGGCTCAGAGTGAGTGGTTGGACTATTGTCAAGTAAATAGTAGTTACTCAGTTAATTTTTTGCTTTGGCTTCTGGTGGGGGGTGGTCTCTAAAATTATACACAAAAGAAAGCCAACATCTTGCATTTGTCATTCTTTCAAATAATATTTATGCCTAAATGTCATTCTGGTCTCTAAAAGTTTTACTTTTCATAAATTTAAATATACAGATAGAAAACTTTACATTGCAACAAATGAATAGAAAAAAGAGATATAAATAATACCAACTCTCATGCCCACGAAGGTTAAATAGAAGTGCTCTTCAAATACTGGGAATATCTCTTCCAGTCTTCCTCTGCTTTTGAAGAAAGGGAGTGGGGCTCATCTGCTGTTGGTCCCTCCACCTTACTGCCCACTTCCTTTACTTGAACTGAGAGTCCCCCAGGGCAAGGTGATGCATGAGGCAGATTGACTCCCCCACTCCATCGTCAACTTCCCTGTAAGTACTTCCTCCCATCCTTCTGCTGACGCCCACAGACGAAAGTTTGTTAATACATATTAAATGGCACTATAGTAAGAATTTTTCATTTAATTACTATATAACACTATTTTTATTTCCATTTAAGGACAGGAAGCTAAAACATGATTAAGGAAGTGACTTATAGAGGATTCTGCAGCCTCACAGACACAAACTCCCAGAGTTTCACTCTCAACCTCCCAGAGACTTAACTTTGGTAATGAAGCTTAAAGGGATTCTGGGGAACAATGACTTTAGTGCGAGCTTACCACCACCACCATTACTATCACAAATAATCTTTTCAGGCTCTTTGAAAAGTCCAAATACTCTGTCTCCGAGGCTTATATTAACTTAATCTATATGATCTCAATGGAGATGTGTTTTCAAATGCTCTTCTCCAGCTTGGAGAATATTAGGTTATAAGGATGGGTGGATGAAAGGATTTGGGTAAGAGGTTCATAGAATGTGCAAACTTGTTAATATTACATTTTTGCCAAGACCCTAGGTCCATGCAAAAGCATCTGACATAGCTTAGTGCAAGAGAATTTAGACGATGAGTCACTATTATAGGTCCCATTTCAGCTCCCTTAGGGTTCCTACCTGGTCAGTTCTGACCTGATTACAGTGTTTAGAACTAATCCCACCTCCACTAATCCCAGAACTATGGATTCAACTCTAAATTCTCACTTCTCTTCAATCATCCTTTAGATGTGTGATCTCAAGAGGGCCAAGCAGAGCTTACAAAGATCAAGAAAAAAACTGCCATCACCTCAGACCTTTGTCAGACCTGATAGTAACATGGAAAAAGGTAAACAGTGAGATTCCACATTTGCATACTCTCAAATAAAACATTTTACTAAAGCAGGCAATTTGAGAATTCACATTCTCAGAAGAAAGAAAAGAGCGCTGGGGTTAAAGTTCAGAACCATGAAGTTCAGAACCACCAGTTCCAGTGGGTAGGTGCTTCAAAGCTCATATCTACATTTCCAACTATTAAAAGAGTTTGGTGATAAGAATATAAGAGAATTTAAAAAGTACCTTAAAAACTCTTTATAATGTCACAAATTTGACTCTGAAGCAGTCATATGACTTTATGAAAGTAATGTAAATTTTCTGGAACTCATTTTCCCCACTGCAAACTGAGTGTTTGAAGTAAGCTTTCCTTCCAGCCATGGACTGTACTAGCTGCAACAGGAAAGATAACACTATGGACTCCCTTCACAATGGCACTTTCTCCTTTCTACTACCTGACTGGCAATATCAGACTGCATTCATCAACAGGGTTTTCAGTCTGTAGTACACATGAAAAGCTAGCTGCACCACACCTTTAAAAAGTTGAAAGACTGAGGATGACATACTTGGCTGCTGCTGCTGCTGCTAAGTTGCTTCAGTCGTGTCTGACTCTGTGCGACCCCATAGACGGCAGCCCAACAGGCTCCCACGTCCCTGGGATTCTCCAGGCAAGAACACTGGAGTGGGTTGCCATTTCCTTCTCCAAGCATAAAAGTGAAAAGTGAAAGTGAAGTCACTCAGTCGTGTCTGACTCTTTGCGACCCCATGGACTGCAGCCCACCAGGCTCGTCCGTCCATGGGATTCTCCAGGCAAGAGCACTGCAGTGGGGTGCCATTGCCTTCTCCCATCATACTTGACAGATCTCATTGTATGTCAAATTCCTAACAGTGACACCAGCATGATGGCAGAATAGAAGCCTTGATCCTTGTCTGCACAGATAAGTCAATTTAACAATACCTGGACCAACTGCATTTGCAAGGGATCTAAAAGCCATTAAAAGACTGCAGCACCCCAGGTAGACTTGACATCAACCACAAGGGGGCCCAGGAGAAAAATTCAGGTCATGCTCTCACCGAGGCCCTGCTCCCTGACACTGACAGAAACACTGGGTGAAAACGCCCAGGTCTCAACTTCTCCCTGAGGAAGGGAAGAGAGAAGTGTAACCAACACACAGCCAGTGTTCTGGCTCCTGGGAGGACCACCTGGACTGGTTTCTGTCTTGCCTGAACTTAAGCCCTGACAGGATGGGGACACACGGTTGAGGACTACTGAGAACAAAAGCCATTCATAGGTGTGGCCGCTCAGTAGAGTCTGCAGTAAGGCAGACAGACACCAGGGGCAACTCCAGGGTCAAATCAGCAAACCTCTTCAACTGCATCACACACAGAAGCCCAGCAAGTCTGACAGGGAATCGGGATACACACAGAAGCCCAGAGAGCTTGATACCCTGAATCTGTAGACTATATTAGGTAGCACAGTCATTTTCACAATATTGATTCTTCCCAACCAGAAGCATGGAATATCTCCATTTTTTATGTGGTTTTTTCCATTTCTTTCATCAGTGTCTTATAGTTTTTTGTATACAGCTCCTTTGTCTCCTTCAGTTCAGTTCAGTTCAGTTCAGTTCAGTCGCTAAATCGTATCCGACACTTTGCAACCCCATGAATTGTAGCACGCCAGGGCTCCGTGTCCATCACCAACTCCTGGAGTTCACCCAAACTCTCCTTAGGTAGGTTTATTCCGAGGTATTTTAGTCTTTTTGTTGCAATGGTAAATGAGGTTTATTCCTTAATTTCTCTTTTTTCCATTGTTAGTACCTAGGAATACAAGTGATTTCTGTGTATTGATTTTGTATCCTGCAACTTTACTAAATTCACCAATTAGCTCTAATAATTTTCTGAAAGTATCTTTAGGGTTTAGCCCTATGTACAGTATAAAAATATACTGTATATACAAAAATACTGTAGATACAGTATACAAGTATACTCATCTACAATTAGACTTTTGCTTCTTCCATTCCAATCTGGATTACTTTTACTTACTTTTCTTCTCTGATGGCCGTAGCTAGGACTTTCAAAATTATGTTGAATAATAGTGGTGAGCGTAGGCACTCTTGTCTTGTTCCTGATCTTAGAGGGAATGATTTCAGGTTCTCAGAACTGAGAATAATGTTTGCTGTTGGCTTGCTGTATATGGTATCTGTTATGTTAAGGTAGGTTCCTTCTATGCCCATTGTTTGAAGAGTTTTTATCATAAACTGGTGCTGAATCTTGTCAAAAGCTTTTTATGCATCTATTGAGATTATCATGTTCTTTATCTTTCAATTTGTTAACATGGTGTAGCACATTGATTTGCACATATTGAAGAATACTTGCATCTCTGGGACAAAACCACCTTGATCATGGTGTATGATCTTTTTAATGTGTTGTTGAATACTGTTTGCTAAAATTTTGTTGAGGATTTTTGAATTTTTGCTCATCAATGATATTGACATATAATTTTCTTTTTTTGTGATGCTTTTGGTTTTAGTATCAGGGTGATGGTGGCCTCGTAGAATGAGTTTGGAAATGCTCCTTTCTCTGCAATTTTTTTGGAAGAGTTTCAGCCTTGGAAGGTTGAACTTTTCTGACAATCTGTCCATTTCCAATGGCATTCTTAAGACAACTAAAAAAATAAATTTCACAATTCATATGGAAACACAAAAGACCCAAAATAGCCAAAGCAATCATGAGAAAGAAGAATGGAGTTGGAGGAATCAACTTACCTGGTTTCAGAGTATATTACAGAACTATATACAGTCATCAAGAAAGTTTGGGACTAGCACAAAAACAGTAACATAGACCAATGGTACAAGGCAGAAAGCCCAGAGATAAACCCATGTACCTATAATGACTTTATTTTTGACAAAGGAGGCAAGAATATACAATAGGAAAAAGACAGTCTCTTCAATAATTGCTGCTGGGAGAACTGGACAACTATGTGTAAAAGAATGAAATTAGAACACTTCCTAACACCATACACAAAGATAAACTCAAAACTGATGAAACATCTATACATAAGACCAGAATCTATAAAACTCTTAGAAGAAAACATAGGCAGAACACTGTATGACATACATCACAGCAAGATCCTCCATGACCCACCTCCTAGAATAATGGAAATAAAAACAAAAATAAACAAGTGGGACCTAATTAAGCGTAAAAGTTTTTGCAGAGCAAAGGAAACTATAAACAAGGTGAAAAGACAACCCTCAGAATGGGAGAAAATAATAGCAGAATAAACAACTGACAAAGGATGATCTCCTAAATATACAAGTGGCTCTTCCAATTCAATACCAAAAAAACAAACAACCCAATCAAAAAGTGGCCAAAGACCTAAACAGACATATCTTATGACTCACAAGAAGTGAAGTTACTCGGTATTGTGCAACTCCTTGCGATCCCATGGATTGTAAGTCTACCAGACTCCTCTGTCCATGGAATCTTCCCGGCAAGAGTATTGGAGTGGGTTGCTATTTCCTTCTCCAGGGGATCTTCCTAACCTGGGGATGAAACTCAGGTCTCCCACATTGCAGGCAGAAGCTTTACCTTCTGAGCCACCAGGGAAACCCAAAGAAGATATATAAATTGCTAAGAAACACATGAAAAGATGTTCAACATTGCTCATTATTAGAGAAATGCAAATCAAAACCACAATGAGACGTCACCTCACACCAGTCAGAATGGATATCATGAAAAAAAAAATCCACAAATAACAAGTACTGGAGAGGATAGGGAGAAAAGAAGAGAACCCTCTTGCACTTCTGGTGGGAATGTAAACTGATACAACACTATGGAAGACAGTATATATAGACTCCTTAAAAACTAGAAATAAAGCCACCATCAGTTCAGTTCAGTTTAGTCGCTCAGTCGTGTCCAACTCTTTGTGACCCCATGAATCATAGCACGCCAGACCTCCTTATCCATCACCAACTCCCGGAGTTCACTCAGACTCATGTACATCTAGTCAGTGATGCATCCAGCCATTTCATCCTCTGTCGTCCCCTTCTCCTCCTGCCCCCAATCCCTCCCAGCATCAGAGTCTTTTCCAATGAGTCAATTCTTCGCATGAGGTGGCCAAAGTACTGGAGTTTCAGCTTCAGCATCATTCCTTCCAAAGAACATCCAGGACTGATCTCCTTTAGAATGGACTGGTTGGATCTCCTTGCAGTCCAAGGGACTCTCAAGAGTCTTATCCAACACCACAGTTCAAAAGCATCAGTTCTTTGGCACTCAGCCTTCTTCACAGTCCAACTCTTACATCCATATATGACCACTGGAAAAACCATAGCCTTGACTAGATGAACCTTTGTTGGCAAAATAACGTCTCTGCTTTTTAATATGCTGTCTAGGTTGGACATAACTTTCCTTCCAAGGAGTAAGCGTCTTTTAATTTCATGGCTGCAATCACCATCTGCAGTGATTTTGGAGCCCCAAAAAATAAAGTCTGACATTGTTTCCCCATCTATTTCCCACGAAGTGATGGGACCAGATGCCATGATCTCCCTTTTCTGGATGTTGAGCTTTAAGCCAACTTTTTCACTCTCCTCTTTTACTTTCATCAAGAGGCTTTTGAGTTCCTCTTCTCTTTCTGCCATAAGGGTGGTGTCATCTGCATATATGAGGTTATTGATATTTCTCCCGGAAATCCTGAATCCAGCTTGTGCTTCTTCCAGCCCAGCATTTCTCATGATGTACTCTGCATAGAAGTTAAATAAGCAGGGTTACAATATACAGCCTTGATGTACTCCTTTTCCTATTTGGAACCAGTCTGTTGTTCCATGTCCAGTTCTAACTGTTGCTTCCTGACCTGCATACAGGTTTCTCAAGAGGCAGGTCAGGTGGTCTGGTATTCTCATCTCTTTCAGAATTTTCCACAGTTTATTGTGATCCACACAGTCAAAGGCTTTGACATAGTAAATAAAGCAGAAATAGATGTTTTTCTGGAACTCTCTGGATTTTTTGATGATCCAGCAGATGTTAGCAATTTGATCTCTGGTTCCTCTGCCTTTTCTAAAACCAGCTTGAACATCTGGAAGTTCACGGTTCATGTATCACTGAAGCCTGGCTTGGAGAATCTTGAGCATTACTTTACTAGCATGTGAGATGAATGCAATTGTTTGGTAGTTTGAGCATTCTTTGGCATTGCCTTTCTTTGGGATTGGAATGAAAATTGACCATTTGCAGTCCTGTGGCCAATGCCGAGTTTTCCAAATTTGCTGACATATAGAGTACAGCACTTTCACAGCATCACCTTTTAGGATTTGAAATAGCTCAAGTGGAATTCCATCACCTCCACTAGCTTTGTTTGTAGTGATGTTTCCTAAGGCCCACTTGACTTCACTTTCTAGGATGTCTGGCTCTAGATGAGTGATCATACCATAATGATTAACTGGGTCATGAAGATCTTTTTTGTACAGTTCTTCTGTGTATTCTTGCCACCTCTTCTTAGTATCTTCTGCTTCTGTTAGGTCCATACCATTTCTGTCCTTTATCAAGCCCATCTTTGCATAAAATGTTCCCTTGGTATCTCTAATTTTCTTGAAGAGATCTCTAGTCTTTCCCATTCTGTTGTTTTCCTCCATCCATTATTAGAGAAATGCAAATCAAAACTACAGTGAGATACTACCTCACACCAGTCCAAATGGCCATCATCAAAAAGTCTACAAACAATAAATTCTGGAGAGGGTGTGGAGTAAAGGGAACCTTCTTGCATTGCTGGTGGGAATGTAAAGTGATAAAGCCACTATGGAAAAAGTTATGGAGAATCCTTAAAAAGCTAGGAATAAAACTACCATATGACCCCCCCTAGGCATGTACTGTGAGGACACCAAAATTGAAAAAGACACATGTACCCCAAAGTTCATTGCAGCATTATTTACAATAGCTAGTACATAGAAGCATCCTAGATGTCCAATGACAGATGAATGCATAAAGAAGCTGTGGTACATACATACAATGGAACATTACTCAGCCACTAAAAAGAATGAAATAATGCCATTTAAAGCTACGTGGATGGATCAAGAGACTTTCAAACTGAGTAAACTATGACAGACAGAGGGAGAATGCATGAATATGTATGGTTGAATCCCTTCACTATGCACCTGAAAATGTCACAACATTGTTAATTGGCTGTACTTCAATTATAAAAAAAAAAAGAGACAGAGATGATTCTTTAAAAATCTCAACACAATTGGTAAACCATCCTAGTTGTACTTGAAGAAAAATATATAAGACTCAAAAATATTGTAAATGAAACAGGGACATTAAAACTGACATCAAAAACAACAACATTCTGTAAAGCAATTATCCTTCATTTAAAAAGTAAATAAATCTTAAAAAACTGATATCACAAAATAAAAAAGTATTATAAGACACTAATATGAACAATTATAGACCAACAACTGGATAATCTAGAAACTGGATAAATTCATAATAATATTCAGCCTACTAAGACTGAAGCATGACGAAATAAAAAGTCAGGACAATTAATTACTAAGGAGACTGAATTAGTAATAAAAACCTAACACAGAAGAGCCCAGGATCAGACAGCTTCACTGATGACTTCTAGAAAAAGAAGAATTAACAACAAATCTCTCCTAACTCTTCCAAAATTCAAAGAGGAAGAACACTTCTAAACTCATTCTATAAAGTCAGCATCACGATTCTCATACTAACACTAGACAAAAACATGACAAGCAAAGTACAGACCCAATATCTCTGATGAAAAATCCTCAAAAAAATGCGAGTAAACAGAATTCAACAGCAAATTAAAAGTATTATACATCATGACCAAGTAGGATTTACTCTTGAAAAAGCAAGATGGTTCTATATATTAAAAACAATTAATATAATACATGACAGTAACAGAATTAAGAAAAAGCCATGATTATCTCAATTGATTCAAAAAAGAAACATGATAGAATTTCATGTTCATTAGGAAAAGCATTCAACAAACCAGCAACAGAGGGAAACTACCTCATTATATTAAAGTCCATAAAAGAAGACCTCACAGCTAACCTGAAAAGAAGTAAAAAGCATCTATATTGTAAATTATCAGTTTACAGGAAAATGCATTACTTACAGAAACATTATCTTATAAACTGAAAATTCTGAAGATTATACACACACAAAATTCTAAAGATTCCAGAGTGTTATATCACTAGTTTAAAAATTTGTCAAACTTTTGGGATATAGAATCAATAAAAATTTTCTGTGTCTCCATATATTGACAATGAACAATTTTTAAAAGAAATTAAATAAAAAGTTTCATTTATGAGAGCACAGAAAAAATAAGATACTTATTGAATTATTCAGCTAAGGGGGGCAAAGGACTTGCAGGGTGAAAATACTACAAACTATTGCTGACTGAAATTAAAGAAGACACCAATAAATGAAAAGACATCTTGGGTTGATGGAGGGAATGACCTAATTATTTTTAAGATGCCATTATTACCCAAAGTGTTCTAAGATTCAATGTAATCTCTATCAAAATACCAATGACATTTTTGGCAGAAACAGAAAAACCCCTCCTGAAGTTTATATGGCATCTTAAGGAACTCTGAGGAGTAAAGATATTTTCTTAAAAAAAAAAAAAAAGAGGTAGCTGTCTCACACTTCTCAACTTGAAACAACTACAAAGCAACAATAACCAAGACAGCATGGTACCAGCATAAAGATAGATATTAAACCAATGGAACAGAATAAAGAACTCAGAAATAAGCCCTGGTGTACATGGCTAGATAATTTCTGACAATAGTGTCAAGACTACCATCAATATCATTCCAATGGGAAAGGACAGTCTCTTTAACAAACAATTTGAGGAAAAATAGATATCTACATGCAAAAGAATGAAGTTAGACTCTTACCTAACCTCATTTAGAGAAATTAACTCAAAATGCATCAAAGATCTTAATGAAAGGCAAAACTTTAAGATGCCTAGACTTAAAACCATGTGGGAAAAGATTCATGACACTGGATTTGGCAATAATTCCTTAGATGGGATAGCAACAAAGATAGATAAATGGGATTACATTAAACTTAAAAAAAATCACAATAATCAAGTTACCTAAACATCCATCAACTTATTGCATTAGATCTTTATTTATGCACCAAGACTGAATAAAGTGTGGTATACACATACAATGGAGTATTTCTCAGTCTTAGAAAAGAAGGAAATTTTGTCATATGTTACAGCATGGATGAACCTTGATGACATTATGTTAAATGAAATGAGCCAGTCACACAACTCAAAACCTATGGGATCCAGTAAAGCAGTGCTAAGAGGGAAGTTTACAGCAATGCAAGCCTACCTCTAGAAACAAGAGAAACATCAAATAACCTAACATTACACCCAACTAGAAAAACAAGAACAAAAAAAAAAACATCCCAAGTTAGGAGAAAGAAAGAAATCACAAACCTCAGAGCAGAAAAAGATGAAAAAGAAATGAAGGAAATAATAGCGAAGATCAATAAAACTAAAAGCTGGTTATTTGACATGATATACAAAATTGACAAGCCATTAGCCAGACTCATCAAGAAAAAAAGAATATTCAAATCAATAAAATTAGAAATGAAAAAGAAGTTACAACAGACAACGCAGATATACAAAGGATCATAAGAGACTACTATGAGCAACTGTATGGAAAAAAAAAGGATAACCTGGAAGAAACGGACAAATTCTTAGAAAGGTACAATCTTCCAACACTGAACCAGGAAGAAGTAGAAAATAAGAACAGAACAATGACAAGCACTAAAAATTGAAACTGTGATTAAAAAATAAAAATCTTCTAATAAACAAAAGTCCATGGTCAGATGGCTTCACGTGCAAATTCTATCAAAAGTTCAGAAAAGAGCTAACAGCTATCCCGCTCAAACTGTTTAAAAAAACTGCAGAGGAGGGAATACTCCCAAACTCATTTTATGAGGCCATCATCACCCTGATATCAAAAAGAGACAAAGATACCACAAACAAAAATAAAATTACAATATCACTGATGAATATGGATGCAAAAATCTTCAACAAAGTTCTATCAAACAGAATCCAACACATTAAAAGAATCATATACCATGATCAAGTGAGTTATATCCCAGGGATGCAAAGATTGTTCAATATATGCAAACTAATCAATGTGCTACAATATATTAACAAATTGAAAGACAAAAACCATATGATCATCTCAATAGATGCAGAGAAAGCTTTCAACAAAATTAAATGCCTATTTATGATAAAACCTCTCCAGAAAATTGGCACAGAAGCAACCAACTTCAACATAATAAGGGCCATATACAACAAGCCCATAGCAAACATTATTCTCAATGGTGAAGAACTGAAAGCATTTCCTCTAAGATCAGGAACCAGACAAGGGTGCCTTGTTCCTTTACTGCAAACAGTAAAACTCTCACTGTTTGCAGATGACATGATACTACACATAGAAAACCCTAAAAGAAGCTACCAACAACTACTAGAGCTAATTAATCAGTGTAGTAAAGTTGTAGGATATAATTTAATGCACAGAAATCTCTTGTATTCCTATACAATGACAATGAAAAAATCAGAAAGAAATGAAAGAAACAACCCCATTCACCACTGCAACAAAAAGAACAAAATATCTAGGAATAAGCCTACCTAAGGAGACAAAAGATCTATTTGCAGAAAACTATAAGACACTGATGAGAGAATCTCAGATGGCTCAAACAGACAGGGAGATATACCACGTTCTTGGATTGGAAAAATCAATATTGTTGAAATGACTATACTATCCAAAACAATCTAAAGATTCAATGCAATCGTTATCAAATTACCAATGGCATTTTTCACAGAACTAGAACAAAAAATTTCAGTTTGTATGAAACACAAAAGATCCTGAATACCAAAAGCATTACTGAGAAAGAAAAAAAAAATGGAACTTGAGGAATCAATCTCCCTAAATTCAAATTTTACTATGAAGCTACAGTCATCAAGAAAGTATGGGGCTGGCACACAAACAGAAATATAGACTAATAGAACAAGATGGAAAACCCAGAGATAAACCCCCACACCTATGAGCACCTTATCTTTGAGAAAGGAGGCAAAAATATACAATAGAGAAAAGACCACGAGCCTCTCCAATAAGTGGTGCTGGGAGAACTGGTCAGCTACCTGTACATGGACGAAACTGGAACACTTCCTAACACCATACACCGAAATAAACTCAAAATGGATTAAAGCCTTATATGTAAGGCCAGAAACTATAAAACTCTTGAAGGAAAACAGAGAAGTATATTCTTTGACATAAATTGCAGCAAGATAATCTCTGACCCACCTCTTAAATTAATGGAAATGAAAACAAAAATAAACAAATGGGACCTAATAAAGCTTAAAAGGTTTTGTACAGCAAAGGAAACTATAAACAAGATGAAAAGACAAGCCTCAGAACAGGAGAAAATAGCTGCAAGTGAAGCAACTGACAAAGGGTTAATCTTGAAAATATATAAGCAGCTCATGCAGCTAAATATCAGAAAAACTAAGAACTCACTTATAAAAACGGACAGAAGATTTAAACAGACATTCTCCAAAGAAGATACACAGATGGCTAATAAACACATTAAAAGATGCTCAACATTGCTCATTATTAGAGAAATGCAAATCAAAGCTACAATGATATGTCTCCTCACACCAGTCAGAATGGCCATTGTTAAAATCTACAAACAATAAATGCTGGAGAAGATGTGGCAAAAACGGAACCCTCCTGCACCGTTGGTGGGAATAAAAACTGACAGAGCCATTATGGAAGACAGTATGGAGATTCCTTAAAAAATTAGGAATAAATCTACCACATGACCCAGCAATCCCACTACTGGGCATATACCTTGAGAAAACCAAACTCTAAAAAAGACACATGTACCCCAGTGTTCATTGTAGCAATATTTACATCAGCCAGGAACAGGTGGCACAGTAAAGAATCTGCCTGCCAATGTAGGAGATGCAAGAGACACGGGTTCAATCCCTGGGTTGGGAAGATCCCCTAGGGTAGGAAATGGCAACCCACTCAGTATTTTTACCTGAAAAATTCCATGGACAGAGGATCAAAGAGTCAGACACGACTGAGCGCGCACGTGTGCACGCACACACACACACAGAGGACATGGAAGTGCGTAGATGTCCATCTACAGATGAATGGATAAAGAAGCTGTGGTACACTCATACAAACAAATGTTAACTCAGCCATAAGAGGAACGAATTTCAGTCAGCTGTAGTGAGGTAGATGAACCTAGAGCCTCTTATAGAAACTGAAATAAGTCAGAAGGAGAAAAACAAGTATCATACATTAACGCATATACATGGAATTTAGAAAAATGGTACTGATAAACCTAGTAGAGAACAGACTTGTGGGCACAGCAGCTGAAGGTGAGGGTGGGCCAAATTGAGAAAGCAATATTGCCATATACACACTACCCTGTGTAAAACAGTGGGAGCCCTGTCTGGTGCTCGGTAATAAACTAGAGTGGTGGAATGGGGAGAGGAGATGGAGGCTCAGGAGGGAGGTACATATTCATACATACATACATATATATGTATATACATATATATGCATATGTATGTGTGTGTGTGTATGTATAACTGATTCATGTTGTTGTATGGCAGAAACCAGCACAAAATTGTAAAGCAAGTAAAAAAAAAAAATTTTTTTTTAATGCTCTTCCCAGAAAGTCACTGGGAAGTTCAGGTCTTTTGAGCATGAGCTGCCCATTCTCCTTGCCTGACTCCATGTTGAGTACCTGCAATAAACACTGTACTTTCCGTCACCATAAAATATTAATAAATAAAATAACCCAGTCACAAAAAGACAAATACTGTATGATTCCTCTTTAATGTTGTCTAAAGTTGTCAAAAGCCAGTTGTGAAATTTTATGATTCTATTGCAGTTGGCTAAGCCTAAATAGAAACATTTTTCCCCTGAATTATTTTGAATTTATTTCACTTTCCTTTGTAAAAATAAATCTACTTTTACAATTCAATTTTCCAGTACTACAATTAAAGGTTTTTTAATATTTACCTATTCCTGCCTTCCTACTTATCACTCTTTATTCATTCAAAAAGTAATCAAAAGAAGATTATCAAGCGGTATAGGATTCTAGAAGTTGAGGAGTCCATAATCAACATATAAAGCTCCTCCCATCATAGAGCTTAAATCTCTTGGGTTAAACAGATAAGAAATAAGTAAACTGATGCCTAAAGCAGATGTTTTGATAATGGTCAGTACTGTGAACAGAATGAAGCAGGCACTGAGGAAGAGTGACTGTGGTATAGGGATAAGCCCACCTTAGTTACACTGGCTCCTCCCCCAGATTCACTACACCCTACACACGGCCACGCAGCCTTGGCTGGAACTGCTTTCGGATAAGCATACAGCCCAATTACATCCAATGAGTTATAAACATTTAGAGTTCCAGAAAGAGAGACTGGGAAGATATTTTAGTCAAGAAATTTTCAAAACTGATGAAAGACTTCACAGCATAGATTTAAGTAATTCATCAAAACCCAAGAATCTTGAATATAAAGAAAACTATTACCTAAACAAGTCTTTAGCAAACTGCTGAGTAGCCATTAAAGGAAAAAAAAAAAAAAACCTTAAGAGCAGCCAGTGAAAGGTAAATTATATACAGAAGGAACATTATGGCTGTTACATCTTAAGAAATAATGGAGGATAGAAAACAATGGTATATGATTTTTAAAGCATTAAAAGAAAAAAATGTTATCCTATAATTCTATACACAAAAAATGTTCTTCAAAAATAAAGGGGAAGTAAAGTATCAGATGTGTATATGCATGTACTTACTTACTGGCACCTAAGAGTTCTTTCATCTAACTGTATTATTCAATAAAACTCAAATATGGTGGTAGGAATAGCACCTTCTAATTTTCACAACCAACTTGGTATTTCACAGGACAAAACTGAGAAGAAAAGTAACCAGATTCCAAAGACCAACCCACTCAATTTCAACACTGATGGATTGTGGCTTATGGACTGCTATCAATACCCAAGCTGTATAACTGGGATTCTTTATGTGCCCAGGAGACACATCAACCCAGTGTGTGTCTGGGGAGCTTCTGTAGATGTCCAAAGCACCTGCAGTAGAAACTGAGGACAAAGCCAGGGTCAGAGTCCAACAGAGTCTTGCTCAGAGGATGTTTCAAATTGCCAACATCCGTTGGATCATAGAAAAGCAAGAGAATTTCAGAAAAACATCTACTTCTGTATATTGACTATGCCAAAGCCTTTGACTGTGTAGATCACAATAAACTGTGGAAACTTCTTAAAGACATAAGAATACAACACCACCTTACTGGCCTCCTGAGAAATCTGTATGCAGGTCAAGAAGCAACAGCTAGAATCGGACATGGAACAATGGACTGGTTCCAAACTGGGAAAGGATTACGTTAAGACTGTATATCTTCACCCTGCTTATTAAACTTATATGCAGAGTACATCAGGCAAACGCCAGGCTGGAAGAAGCACAAGCTGAAGTCAAGGTTGCCGGGAGAAATATCAATAACCTCAGATATGCAGATGACACCACTCTTACGGCAGTAAGTAAAGAGGAACTGAAGAGCCTCTCGATGAAAGTGAAAGAGGAGAGTGAAAAAGCTGGCTTAAAACTCAGCATTCAAAAAACGAAGATCACGGCATCTGGTCCCAATCACTTCATGGCAAATAAATGGTCAAACAGTGACAGACATTTATTTTCTTGGACTCTAAAATCACTGCAGGTGGTGACTGCAGCCATGAAATTAAAAGACACTTGCTCCTTAGAAGGAAAGCTATGACAAACCTAGACAGCATATTAAAAAGCAGAGACAGTACTTTACCGACAATGGTGCATCTAGTCAAAGGTATGGTTTTCCAGTAGTCATGTATGGATGTGAGAATTGGACCATAAAGAAAGTTGAGTGCCAAAGAATTGATGCTTTTGAACTGTGGTGTTGGAGAAGACTCTTGAGAGTCCCTTGGACTGCAAGATCAAACCAACAATCCTACAGGAAATCAGTCCTGAATATTCATTGGAAGATGCTGAAGCTGAAGCTCCAGAACACTGGCCACCTGATGTGAAGAACTGACTCATTAGAAAAGACCCTAATGTTGGGAAAGATTGAAGGCAGGAAGAGAAGGGAATGACAGAGCATGAGATGGTTGGATGGCATCACAGATTGGATGGACATGACTGTGAACAAGCTCTGGGAGTTGGTGATGGACAGGGAAGGCTGGCATGTTGCAGTCCATGGGGTCGCAAAGAGTCAGACACAACTGAGTAACTGAACCAAACAGAACTGAAATATGTCTTCAGCCAGACAAAACCTGGGATAATTTATTCACTGGAGATCTGCACTATAAAAAAATTAGAAGAAATTCCTCATAAAATTAAATAAATTTTAACATCAGAAAGAAGGAATGAGGAACACCAGAACAAAACTGGTAGTCATTACCAGACGATTTAGTTCAATCCAAACCTACTATGGTCTGACTATGACAAAATGTTATATCAGGGGGAGCATAAGGAGAAGTTAGATGAATTGCCTTTGAAACTCTTACAATGAAGTAAAGAAAATAAGATATATAGGTCTGAGTAGAGAACAAAGTTGAAAGTGATATATTTATTAAAATTACATGCGTATTATAGAGTTTATACCACGGTCTGCAGAGAAAGCTCAATGTACAGCGTGATCTTTTGAAGTGAGGCTACAGTAACAGAAACAAGTAACCTAGGCAGTCAAACAGCAGGAACAGCTGTAGAGAAATCACTAAATACAGAGTGGGGCCATTAACATGATCCTTATCCTTAACTGGGATTTAACACACATGAAAGAAAGAAGGGCAAATATGTTGGACGGAAGGCTTACTATAAAAATTATTATAAATGTTTCTCTGAATAAGAAGTTTAACTTTCACGTTTAAGAATTTTTAACAAAGGAAACAAGGAAAGGCTCTGCATCACTATGGATTTTATCTAGATGGTTCTGGCTATAATGGAAATACTATAAGGATCAGATATGTAATTACCAGGCCAGTTGGAACTGATTTTAAAAGCTGTCCATGTGAACTTAGAGTCTGACAGCGGAGCCATGAACCTCAAATATCTAGAAGTAAACTGCAAATATATATCTAAGTGGTGGTCAAGGTCAAAGTAATAGATTTGGGAAAAGAAATGTTAATACATAGGGATGATGGCTGAAGCCACAAATATCAATGTTACTATCAAATTAAAGATAATTTAAAAGAGAAAGAGAAGGAAATGAAAGAAGTTACAGAGAATTCAACATATACTTGAGGACTTCAAGTCTCTTCATTCAACAAGAGTACTACACAGAAGATCTATAGGGTAACAGAAGACTTGAATAACACTATAAAATCACAAGATGTCGCAGACTTCTCGGAGAAGGCAATGGCACCCCACTCCAGTACTCCTGCCTGGAAAATCCCATGGACGGAGGAGCCTGGTAGGCTGCAGTCCATGGGGTCGCTGAGGGACGGACATGACTGAGCGACTTCACTTTCACTTTTCACTTTCGTGCATTGGAGAAGGAAATGGCAACCCACTCCAGTGTTCTTGCCTGGAGAATCCCAGGGACAGGGGAGCCTGGTGGGCTGCCGTCTATGGGGTCACACAGAGTCAGACATGACTGAAGTGACTTAGCAGCAGCAGCAGCAGCAGACTTTTATAAAACAGTAGCAGAATACATATTTTTAAGGGCATAAAGAACATTCTAAATGATAATGTATGAGCTAGACCATAAAACAAACCTTGACAAATGTAGAAGAAATGAAGTTATTCAAAGTATGCTCTCTCCAATCATAATGGAAATATATCAGAAATAACAAAAAAATCTTGATAAATATACACTACTAAATAAACAACGGTAATTCCAATCCTGTATGTACATTTGTGAGAAATCAAAATATTTGTCCACACAAAATACACAAATATTCATATCAACATTATTCAGACTAGCCAAAGGTGAAAATAAACAAAATGCTTTACTAAACTTTATTATTATAAATTAATGAAGGGATAAACAAAATATAGCATAGCCATACAATAGAATATTACTCAGCAATACAAAATTAAATACTGATATATTGTATCATAACTAGATCTTAGCATAAGTTTTTTATCACGCTAAGTAAGAGAAGTCAGAAACAAAAGTCCATGTATTTTATGAGTTTCATCCAAGTTCCAGAAAGGACAAATCCAAACAGATATAATCCATACAGATATACAGGCTGATGGTGGCCCAGGCTCAAGGACAGGAGGTGGGAACAATGGGGAGTGACTGCTAATAGGTACTTGTTTCCTTTTAGGGGTGATTACAATGTTCTAAAAAAATCATGGCTACATATCTCTGTGAATATCTAAAAACCAGTAAATTATATATACACTTTACTTGGATGGATTTTGTGCTGTAAGGATTATATACAGTAAGAACAAAGACTAAAACACTTTCAGACAATACTGAAAGAAATCATTACCAACATATTCATATTGACAGAATAGCTAAAGAAAGTCCTTTAAGTAGAAGGAAAATGATAAAAGACAAAAATACTTATTTACACACAAAAAGGGAAAGCACTTAAAATAAGAATGATATGAGTGTGTAATTAATATATAATTGAATCTATTTTTTGGAGAAGGAAATGGCAACCTATGCCAGGATTCTTGCTTGGAGAATTCCATGCACAGAGAAGCCTGGCAAGCTACAGTCCATGGGGTCTCAGAGTCAGACACAACTGAGCAACTATCACTCACTCACTTAATCTATTTAAGAGATAAATGTCTGTTTATGGAAAAATAACAACAATATATTGTAGCATTCATAACATATGTTTAAGTGAAATAATGACCACAACTCCATAAAGTCTATTAGAAAAGAGACAGAAATATGTAACTGTAATATTTTTATACTATGTGTGAAATAGTTTAATATTACTTGAAGGTAGACTATGACTAAGTTAAAGATGTATACTACAAATCTTTAATACAACCACTAAAAAAGTAAAATAAAAGTTTATAGCTAATAATAAAGCAAATAAAATGGAAACATAGAAAGAGGGGAAAAGCAACAAGGGACAGGATCTACAGCAAATCAATAAAAATATGACAGACAAATCTAACCACACCAATAATCACATTAAATGCAAATTGCCTAAAGACTCCAATTAAAATGCAAATATTTGAAGAGATTGGTTCAAGATGGCAAAATAGAAGGACACGTGTTCACCTTTTATTGTGAAGAGCGCTGAAATCACAACTAATTGCTGAACAACAGGAAGACTCTGGAATGCACCAAAAATGAATCCCCTCATCCAGAGAATAAGAAGAAGCCATGATGAGACAGTAAAAGGGGCACAATCATAATAAAATCAAATCCTGTAACTGCCAGGTGGACAAACCACAAAAATGGACAACAATTATACGACAGTTCTCCCACTGGAGCAAAGGTTCTGAGACCCATGTCAGGCCTCCCATCCTGAGGATCCAGCAATGGGAGCAGGAATCCCCGGAGAATCTGACTTTGAAAGCCAGTGGATTCAATCACAGGACTTTCACAGAACTAAGGAAAACAAAGACTCCATTCTTGGAGGGCACACACAAAGTCTTGTGCTTGCCAGCAGTAGTGATCCCACAGGAGACTGAACCACACCTGTCTGCTAGACCACTGAAGGGTGTCCTGCAGGGAATGGGGGCTGCTGTGGTTCACCCAGAGGACGAGGGTTAAGGCAGAAAAAGTTCTGGGAAACATTAATTGGTGTGAGCCCTCTCAGAGGCCTCTATTAACCCCACCATACAGCCTGTATGCTTCAGTGCTGGCTCACTTCAGGCAAAACAATGAACAAGGAGGGAACACAGCCCTAATGATCAGCAGAAAAGTGGATTAAACTTTTACTAAACACAGCCCTAGTCACCAGAGTAAGGTCCAGTTCCACCCACCACAAGTCCCTCCCATCAGAAAGCGTGCACAATCCTCTTAGCCTCATGCACCAGAGGCAGAGAGAAGAATCAAGAACTACAGTCTTGCAGTCTACAGAATGAAAAGCATAATCACAGAAAGTTAGACAAAATGAATAGGCAGAGGATTATGTTCCAGATAAAGGAATAAGATAAAATCCAAGAAAAACAACTAAATGAAGTGGATACTGGCAACCTTCCAAAAAATAATTCAGAATAATGATAGAGAAGATAATCCAGGATTTTGGACTGGGGTGGGAAATGGAAGTAAAGATTGAGAAGATGCAAGAAATGTTTAACAAAGACCTTCAAAAAACTAAGATCACGCATGGCATCTGGTCCCATCACTTCATGGCAAATAGATGGGGAAACAATAGAAACAATGACAGACTTTATTTTCTTGAGCTCCAAAATCATTGAGATGGTGACTGCAGCCATGAAATTAAAAGACGCTTGCTCCTTGGAAGAAAAGCTATGACCAACTTAGACAGCATATTGAAAAGCAGAGACGTTAGTGACAAAGGTCCGTCTAGTCAAAGCTCTGGTTTTTCCAGTAGTCACGTATGGACATGAGAGTTGGACCATAAAGAAAACTGAGCACTGAAGAATTGATGCTTTTGAATTGTGGTGTTGGAGAAGACTCTCGAGAGTCCCTTGAACTGCAAGGAGATCCAACCAGTCCATCTTAAAGGAAATCAGCCCTGAATATTCATTGGAAGGACTGGTGTTGAAGCTGAAACTCCAATATTTTGGCCACTTGATATGAAGAATTGACTTATTAGAAAAGACCCTGATGCTGTGAAAGATTGAAGGCATGAGGAGAAGGAGACAAGAGAGGATGAGATGGTTGGATGGCATCACCAACTCGATGAACATGAGTTTGAGTAAACTCCAGGAGTTGGCAATGGACAGGGAAGCCTGGCGTGCTGCAGTCCATGGGGTCGCAAAGAGTGAGACATGATTGAGCGACTGAACTGAACTGAGAAGAACTAAAGAACAAACAAACAGAAATGAACAATAAAATAACTGAAATGAAAAATACAAAAGAATAAATCAATGGCAGAATAACTAAGCCAGAAGAACAAATAAGTGACCTAGAAGACAGAATGGAAGAAATCACTATCACGGAACAGAATACAGAAAAAAAGAGAAATGTAAACATCCTAAGAGACCTCTGGGACAACACTAAATGCATCAAAATTCACAATATCAGGGTGCCAGAAAAAGAAGAGAGAACCTGAGAAAATAATTTTAGAAATAATAACTGAAAACTTCCCTAACACGGGAAACAGTCAACCAAATTCAGGAAGCACAGAGTGTTTCAGGCAGGATAAACCCAAGGAGGAACATGCCTAGACACATAGTTATCAACTAGACAAAAATTTAAAAATATTAAAAGCAACAAGGAGAAAATGACAAATAACATACAAGGGAACTGCCATAAGGTTATGAGCAAATCTCTCAGCAGAAAATTCACAAAGAAAGTGAAACTGAAAGTCGCTCAGTCGTGTCTGACTCTTTGCCACCCATGGACTGTCAGTTCAGTTCAGTTGCTCAGTCACGTCCGACTCGTTGCAACTCCATGGACTGCAGCACACCAGGCCTCCCTGTCCATTACCGACTCCCGGGGTTTACTCAAACTCATGTCCATTGAGTCGGTGATGCCATCCAACCATTTCATCCTCTGACATTCCCTTCTCCTCCCACCTTCAATCTTTCCCAGCATCAGGGTCTTTTCTAGTAAGTCAGTTCTTTGCATCAGATGACCAAAATATTAAAGTTTCAGTTTCAACATTAGTCTTTCCAATGAACATTCAGGACTGATTTCCTTTAGGATGGACTGGTTGGATCTCCTTGCAGAGATCCATGGAATTCTGTATTCCATGGAATTTTCCAGACCAGAATATTGGAGTGGGTAGCCTTTGCCTTCTCCAGGGGATCTTCCCAATCACAGGATCAAACCCAGGTCTCCCGCATTGCAGGTGGATTACCAGCTGAGCCGCATTCACAAAGGAGTGGCACAATATATTTAAAGTGATGAAAGGTTCAGTTCAGTTCAGTCGCTCAGTCGTAAGGACATACAACCAAAAATATTCTACCCAGCAAGGCTCTCATTCAGATTTTACAGAGAAAACCTTATGGGCAAGCAAAGACTAAGAGAATTCAGCAACACCAGACCAGCTTTGCAACAAATGCTAAAGAACTCCTCCAGGCTGGAAAGAGACTAGTAACTTAAAAAATATCTTTAACATATATAGACTACTATATCAAAACCTCATGGAATAGCAAACCCCAAAACTACAATACATACACACACAAAAGAAAAGGGAAGCCAAAGACACACTAAAGATGGTCATCAAAACACAAGAGAGGAGAACAAAAGAGTAAGGGGAATAAAAGACATACAAAAACAAACCCAAGTCAATTTTTTTAAATAGCAAAGGGAATACACATACTGGGATATATTGATAAATACCTTAAATGTAAATGGATTAAACAGGCCAACCAAAAGACAAGACTGGTTGAGTGGATACAAAAGAAGATGCATATACATGCTGTCTACAAGAAATCCATCTCAGACTTAATGGACATGAACAGACTTAAATTGAAGGGATGGAAGAAGGTATTCCACACAAATGGGAATAAAAGGAAAGCCGAAGTAGAAATACTCATATCAGGAAAAAATTAGACTTTAAAACAGACTGTTATGAGAGACAAAGAAGAACACTACATAATGATCAAGGGATCAATCCAAGAAGATATAACAACTGTAATTACATATGCAACTAACACAGAAGCACCTCAATATATAAACAGATATTAAAAGCCATAAAGGAAGAAAGTAAAGAGGAATCAGCTTGTGTTACTTCACAATAACAGTGAGGGACTTTAATGCCCCAATTCATCAATGGACAGATCATCTAGAGAAAAAAAATCAATAAGGAAACAGGCTTTAAATGACCCATTAGACCAGATGGACTTGACATTATAGAACATTCCAACCAAAAGCAGCAACATATACATTCTTCTAAAGTGCACACAGAACATTCTTCAGAATTGTCAACATGCTGGGCGTCAGAATGAGCCTTGGTAAATTTAAGAAAGCTGAAATCATATCAAGCCCATTTTCTAATCACAGTGCTATAAGATTAGGAATAAACTACAAGAAAAAAAAAACTATATGAAAACACAAACCCATGAAGGCTAAATAATAAACTATAATTCATTTCAATCCTTATCAAATTATCAGTGGCATTTTTCACAGAACTAGAGCAAAAACAGTTAAATTTTTTATGGAGACACCAAAGACCTCAAATAGCCAGAGTAATCTTGAGAAAGAAACATGGGGCTGGAGGAATCAGGTTCTATGAGTCCAGACTATACTACAAAGCTACAATTGTCAAAATAATATGACCCTGGCACAAACACAGAAATACAGATTAAAGGAACAGGTTAGAAAGCACAGAAATAAATCCACATACCTGTGGTCAATTATGGGCTTCCCTGGTGGCTCAGTGGTAAAGAACCCTCCTGCCAGTGCAGGAGCTATGAGTTCAATCCCTATGTTCAGAAGATCCCCAGCGGAGGAAAGGTCAACACACTCCAGTGTTCTTCCCTAGGAAATCTCATGGACAGAGGAGCCTGGCAGGCTACAGTCCATGGGGTTGCAAATGAGTCAGACATGACCTACCGACTGAACAACAACAAGATGGTCAATCTATAACAAAGAAGGTATGACTACACTGTGGTGGAAAGACACTCTCTGCAACAAATGGTGCTGGGAAAACTGGACAGCTACATGTGAAAAATAATAAAATTAGATCATTCTTTAACATCATACAAAAATAAGCTCCAAATGAATTAAAGAACTACGTGTGAGAGTGGACGGTATCAAACTCCTAGAGGAAAACATAGGCAGAACACTCTGACATAAACCGTAGCTATATCTTTCTCAATTCATATACTAGAATAATGAAAATAAAAACAAAAATACACAAATGGTACCTAATAAAATTCAAAAGTTTTTGTACAGCAAAGGAAAACATAAAGAAAACGAAAAGACAACTCACACACTGGGAGAAAATATGTGCAAATGATGTGACTGACAAGGAATTGGTCTCCAAAATTTACAAACAGTTCATGAAGTTAAATACCACTAAAACAAACAATCCAACTTAAAAAAAAATGGGCAGAAGACCTAGACATTTCTTCAAAGAAGACATGTAGGTGGCCAAAAGGCACATGAATATATGTTTAACATAACTAATTATGAGAAAAGTGCAAACCAAAACTACAGTGAGATATAACCAGCCAAAATGACTCTCATAAAAAAATCCAAAAACAATAAATGCTAGAGAGGTTGTGGAGAGAAGGAAACCTTCACACACTGTTGGTGGGAATGTAAATTGGTACAGCCATGGTGGATAACACTATGGAAGTTCTTTAAAAAATTAAAAAGAGGGCTACCATTTGACCCTGCAATCCCACTCCTGAGCATGTATACAGAGAAAAACACGGTCTGAAAGAATACATGCACCCCAGTGTTCACTGTAACACTGCTTACAATAGCCAAAACATGGAAGCAAGGTAAATATGCATTGACAGAGGAATGGATAAAGAAGATATGGTGCATATATATAATGGAATACTACTCAGCCATAAAAGAATGAAATAATGCCATTTGCAGCAACATGCATGGACCTAGAGATTGTCATACTGAGTGAAGTCAGAGAAAGAAAAATATCCTATGATATTCCTTATACGGGGAATCTAAAAAGAAATAGGGCTTCCCTCATAGCTCAGTTGGTAAAGAATCCACCAGCAATGCAGGAGACCCCGGTTCAATTCCTGGGTCAGGAAGATCCACTGGAGAAGGGATAAGCTACCCACTCCAGTATTCTTGGGCTTCCCTGGTGGCTCAGCTGGTAAAGAATCCACCTGCAATGCAGGAAACCTCAGGTTCAATCCCTGAGTTGGGAAGATCCCCTGGAGAAGGGAAAGGCTTCTCCAGAATACCACTCCAGTGGGTATTCTCCAGAATACCCACTCCAGTATTCTGTCCTGGAGAATTCCATGGACTATAAAGACCATGGGGTCACAAAGAGCTGGACACAACTGAGTGACTTTCACTTTCAAAAAGAAATAATACAAATGAACTTATCTACAAAGCAGAAACAGACATAAAGAATGAACTTATGGTTACCAGGGGGGAAGAGATAGATAGGGAGTTTGCGATTGACATGTATACATTACTATATTTAAATGGATTATCAACAAGGGCCTACTGTATAGCACAGGCAACTGTGCTCACTGTTATGTGACACTGGATGTCAGGGGAGTTTGGGGGAGAATGGATATATTTAAATGTTGGCTGAGTTGCTCTGAAACTATCACAGCATTGTTAATCAGCCCTAATCAACTATCAGTTCGGTTCAGTTCAGTAACTCAGTCATGTCCGACTCTTTGTGACCCCATGAATCACAGCATGCCAGGCCTCCCTGTCCATCACCAACTCCCGGAATTTACCCAAACCCATGTCCATTGAGTCGGTGATGCCATCCAGCCATCTTATCCTCTGTCATCCCCTTCTCCTCCTGCCCCCAATCCCTCCCAGCATCAGGGTCTTTTCCAATGAGTCAACTCTTCGCATGAGGTGGCCAAAGTATTGGAATTTCAGCTTTAGCATCAGTCCTTCCAATGAACACCCAGGACTGATCTCCTTTAGAATGGGCTGGTTGGATCTTCTTGCAGTCCAAGGGACTCTCAAGAGT
>NW_011494796.1:2368142-2401069 GCF_000754665.1 Bison bison bison | reverse complement strand
CAGCTTTAGCATCAGTCCTTCCAATGAACACCCAGGACTGATCTCCTTTAGAATGGGCTGGTTGGATCTTCTTGCAGTCCAAGGGACTCTCAAGAGTCTTCTCCAACACCACAGTTCAAAAGCATCAATTCTTTGGCACTCAGCTTTCTTCACAGTCCAACTCTCACATCCATACATGACCACTGGAAAAACCATAGCCTTGACTAGATGGACCTTTGTTGGCAAAGTAATGTCTCTGCTTTTCAATATGCTATCTAGCTTGGTCATAACTTTCCTTTCAAGGAGTAAGCGTCTTTTAATTTCATGGCTGCAATCACCATCTGCAGTGATTTTAGAACCCAAAAAAATAAAGTCTGACACTGTTTCCACTGTTTCCCCATCTATTTCCCATGAAGTGATGGGACCAGATGCCATGATCTTAGTTTTCTGAATGCTGAGCTTTAAGCCAACCTTTTCACTCTCCTCTTTCACCTTCATCAAGAGGCTTTTTAGTTTCTCTTCACTTTCTGCTATACTCCAATGTAAAATTAGAAGTTTAATAAAAAGGAAATATTCTTAGATTGGATTAAAAAAGCAAGACCCACCTACAGGGTGCCTACAAGAAGCACACTTTTAACCCAATGATAAATACGGGTTAAAAGTAAAATGACAGAAAGACATAACCCATGCTAACACTACTCAAAAGAAAGCTAAATGTCTACTTTAATATCAAAGTAGATTTCACAGCAAATAATATTGCCAAGTATAAAGGTATTCATCTACTAAACTGTATAGTAATTAGACCCCAATTAAAATAAATAAATTTTTAAAAAGATAAATTGGTAAGTTTATCAAGAAGACATAAATATCCTAAATGCTCTTACCCCTAATAACAGTATTTCAAAATGAATGATTCAGACACTTTCAGAACTAAAAAAGAAAATCAACAGATCCATGGTTACTGCCAGAGACTTTGATCATCTACTCTCAGTATTTGATAAAAATAGTTTAAAAAAATCAGCAAGCAGGATTTTTCAAAAGTCTCAACCAACTTCATTCACTTAACTGAATTAAAGAACCCTCCATCTGACAATAGCATAATATACATTCTTTCCAAGTGTACATCAATATAGATCATACTCTGAGCTATAAAACAAGTCTCAAATATAAATGAATTCAAGTTATACAAAGTATGTTCAGTGACCACAGTGATAATAAATTATAAATCAATATATTAAAGGTATCTGGAATAATCTAAAGTGTTTGAAAAATGAATACTACATGTCTAAATGAATACCACATATGGATCAAAGGAAAAATGCTGTTGTTGCTGTTCAGTCACTCAGTCATGTCCAGCTCTTTGCAACTCCATGGACTGCAGCATGCCAGGCTTCCCTTTCCTTCACCATTTTCCAAAGGAAAAATCAAAATGGGAATTAATAGGTATTTTTTTTTACTGAATGTAAATGAAATAAAAATATTGAAATCCCTGAGATGCTGCTATAGCAATAATTAGGAGGAAATTTATAGCACTAAACACTAAAATTGGAAAGAGGATATTAAAGTAATGATGTCAACTTCTGTTTTAAGAAACTAAAGATAGAGCAAATCAGGAGTTACATCAGCATCGTGGTATATGTAATGAGATGTCCTCTTTGTCTCTCTTCTTAAATCTACAACCAATAACTCACAATTCAATAAAGGTACCTCTGCAAACACACCAGGCCACACCAGTGCAATGGGGGTGCCCATAAACCTGACAACACCAGACATGGCAGAGGCAGATTAGACCCAGCTCCTCCCATCCTCCATCTCCCACCCAAACAAGCCTGTGACTTAGGAGACCCCTTGCAGGTTCAAAGTAAAGGCATGTAAAATGATATTCCAAGTAAATTGCAGCCAAAAGCAAGCAGGGTCAGTTCAGTTCAGTTCAGTCGCTCAGTTGTGTCCGACTCTTTGCGACCCCATGAATCGCAGCACTCCAGGCCTCCCTGTCCATCACCAACTCCTGGAGTTCACTCAAACTCACGTCCATCGAGTCAGTGATGCCATCCAGCCATCTCATCCTGTCGTCCCCTTCTCCTCCTGCCCTCAATCCCTCCCAGCATCAGAGTCTTTTCCAATCAGTCACCTCTTCGCATGAGATGGCCAAAGTACTGGAGTTTCAGCTTTAGCATTATTCCTTCCAAAGAACACCCAGGGCTTATCTCCTTTAGAATGGGCTGGTTGGATCTCCCTGCAGTCCAAGGGACTCTCAAGAGTCTTCTCCAACACCACAGTTCAAAAGCGTCAATTCTTTGGTGCTCAGCTTTCTTCACAGTCCAACTCTCACATCCATACATAACCACTGGAAAAAGCATAGCCTTGACAAAACAGACCTTTGCTGGCAAGCAGGGTAGCCATACTCAAATCAGACAAAATAGACTTTAAGTCAAAAAAAGCTAACAAGAGACAAAGATGTACAGTATATAATTATAAAGAGGACAATTCATCAAGAAGGCATAATAGCTATTAATATAAATGCAACTAACATAAGAACACCAAAATATATAAAGCACTTACTAACAGACACAAAGGGGAAAGTTGACTGCAACACAACTTTAACACCCCACCAATGGGTAGATCATCCAGACAGAAAATCAACAAGGAAGCGGTGGCCTGACATGGAACATTAGGCCAGATGAAATTTGACAGATTTGTACAAAACATTCCATCCAAAAGCAAAAGAAAAAAAAAGGAGAAAAAAAACAAAAACAAAAGCAAAAGAATGCACGTTCTTCTCAAGTTCACATGGAACTTCCTCAAAAATAGATATGTTAAGACATCAAACAAGTCTCAATAAATTTAAGGAGAATAAAATCATTTCAAACATCTTTCTAATCACAATGGTATAAAACTAGAAATCAACTATAAGAAGAAAGCCGGAAAAGTCACAAATATGTGGAGAATGAACAACCTGCTACTGAACAACTCCTGGATCAAAGAAGAAATCAAAGGAGAAATTTAAAATACTTGAAGGCAAGTGAAAATGGAGAATTAAACATATTTACAGGATGCAACAAAAGAGTATTAACAGTCAGGTTTATAGCAGTACAGACCTATCTCAAGTAACAAGAAAAACATCAAATAAACAATCTACCCTTTCACCTAAAGGAGCTAGAAAAATAAGAATGAATGGAAGCCCAGACTGAGCAGAAGGAAGAAAATAATAAAGATCAGAGCAGAAATAAATGAAACACAATCTAAAAAGACAACAGACAAGATCTATGAAACTAAGAGCTGATTCTTTGAAATGGTAAACAAAACTGACAAATCTTTAACTAGACTTAGTAACAAAAAAGGAGGCAAGGCTCTAATAAAACCAAAAATGAAAGAAAAGAAACAATAGATATCACAGAAATACAGAAAAATATAAAAGAATATAATGAACAGCTACATGCCAATAAATTAAACAACCTAGGAGAAATGGACAAATTATTAGAATTACACAACCTTCTAAGACTGAATCATAAAGAAATAGAAAATCTGAATAGTCTGATCACTAGCAAAGAGACTGAAACAGTTATCAAAAACTTCCTCCATCAATTCTGGTTTCCTTGATGTGTATACCCAGCAGTGGGATTGCTGGGTCATATGGCAGTTCTATTTCCAGTTTTTGAAGGAATCTCCACACTCTTCTCCATAGTGGCTGTACTAGTTTGCATTCCCACCAACAGTGTAAGAGGGTTCCCTTTTCTCCACACCCTCTCCAGCATTTATTGCTTGTAGACTTTTGGATCACAGCCATTCTGACTGGCATGAAATGGTACCTCATTGTGGTTTTGACTTGCATTTCTCTGATAACGAGTGATGTTGAGCATCTTTTCATGTGTTGGTTAGCCATCTGTTATGTCTTCTTTGGAGAAATGTCTGTTTAGTTCTTCCATCCATTTTTTAATTGGGTCGTTTATTTTTCTGGAATTGAGCTGCAGGAGTTGCTTGTATATTTTTGAGATTATTTGTTTGTCAGTTGCTTCATTTGCTATTATTTTCTCCCATTCTGAAGGCTGTCTTTTCACCTTGCTTATAGTTTCCTTTGTTGTGCAGAAGCTTTTAATTTTAATTAGGTCCCATTTGTTTATTTTTGCTTTTATTTCCAATATTCTGGGAGGTGGGTCATAGAGGATCCTGCTGTGATTTATGTTGGAGAGTGTTTTGCCTATGTTCTTCTCTAGGAGTTTTATAGTTGCTGGTCTTATGTTTAGACCTAATAGCCAGGACATGGAAGCAACCTAGATATCCATCAGCAGATGAATGGATAAGAAAGCTGTGGTACATATACACAATGGAGTGCTACTCAGCCATTAAAAAGAATACATCTGCATCAGTTCTAATGAGGAGGATGAAACTGGAGCCTATTATACAGAGTGAAGTAAGCCAGAAAGAAAAACACCAGTACAGTATACTAACGCATATATATGGAATTTAGAAAGAAAAACACCAATACAGTATACTAACGCATATATATGGAATTTAGAAAGATGGTAATGATAACCCTGTATGTGAGACAGCAGAAGAGACACAGACGTATAGAACAGTCTTTTGGACTCTGTGGGAGAGGGAGAGGGTGGGATGATTTGGGAGAATGGCATTGAAATATGTATAATATAAGAAATGGATCACCAGTCCAGGTGTCGATGCAGGATACAGGATGCCTGGGGCTGGTGCACCGGGATGACCCAGAGGGATGGTATGGGGAGGGAGGTGGGAGGGGGGTTCAGGATGGGGAACACCTGTATACCCGTGGTGGATTCATGTTGATGTATGGCAAAACCAATACAATATTGTAAATTAATTAGCCTCCAATTAAAATAAATTTAAATTAAAAAAGAAAAATAAAAGAAAAAAAAACCTCCTCCAAAAACAAAAGTCCAGGACCATAAGATCCACAGGTGAATTCTAAAAAACATTCAAGGAAGATTTGATACCTATTGTTCTCAAATTTTTCCCCAAAATTGAAGAACAGGGAATACATGCTAACTAATTTTACAAAGCCAATATTACCCTGATACCAAAACCAGACACAGACAACAACTAAAAAAGGAAATTACAAGCCAGTATCTCTGATGAACACAGATGCAAATATCCTCAGTAGAATATTAACAGAGAGAATACAACAATGCAGTAAAATGATCATACACTATGATGAGGTGAAATTTACTTCAGGAATGCAAAGATGGTTCAACATCCATTTATCAGTGTGATACACCACACACACACAAAAAAAAAGAAGAATAAAAACATGAGGATCATCTCAATAGATGCAGGAAAAGTGTCTGGCAAAATTCAACATCCATTTATGATAAAAATCCTCAATAAAATGGATATAAAATGAATGAGCTTCAACATAGTAAAAGCCATACAATGACAAACCACAGCTAACACCACACTCAATGGTGAAAAACTGAGAGCTATCCCTTTAAAATCAGAAAAAGGACAAGGATGTCCACTCTTGCCGCTCTTACTCAACGTAATGTAGTAAGTCAGAGAGCTTAGACAAGAAAAAGAAAAAAAGGCATCCAAATTCTAAAGGAATAGTAAAACTCACTATTTGTAGATGACATGATTTTATATATAGGAAATCTCAAAGACTCCATCAAAAAACTGAGATAATAAAGTTGCAGGACACAAGATCAATATATAAAAATCTGTCTTATTTCTATATGCTAACAATGAGAAGGAGAAATTAAGAAAACAACGTACAATCATGACAGAATAAAATACAAAGAAATTTAACAAAGAAAGTGAAAGACCTACACACTGAAAAGCTTAATGAAATTGAAACATGACAAATAAACGAAGAGATATTTCATGCCCATAGATTCGAAGAATTAACATAACTGAAATGTCTATATACCTAAAGTAATCTGCAGACCTAATGCAAGTCCTATCAAAATATCAATCGCATTTTTCACAAAGTTAGAATAAATAATTATAAAATTGCATGGAAATACAAGAAATTCTGAGTAACCAAAGAAATTCTGAGAAAAAAGAATATAGCTGGAGCTATCACACTCCCTGTTTTCCAACTATACTACGAGTTATCATAGTCTAAACAGCATGGTATTGGCAGGAACACAGATAAACAGTCTACAGAACAGAACTGAGAGCCCAGAAATAACCCAGGCGTATATGGATAACTAATTTACAACAAAGTAGCAAACAACATACAATGGAAAAAGATAATCTCTTCAATAAATAGTGTTGGGAAAACTAGAGAGCTACATACAAAAAAAAAGAAAAAACATGGACTGAGACCGCTATCTCACACCATACACAGAGATCAGCTCAAAATGAATTAAAGACTTGAAAGGAAGACCTGAAATAATAAAACCAGAAGAAAGCATAGGCGGTATGCTCTTTGACATCATTCTCAGTAAAATCTCTCAAGATATGCCTCCTCAGGCTAGGGAAACAAAAGCAAAAATAAACAAATGGAATTACATCAAACTAAAAAGGCACAGCACAAGGAATAATCAACAAAACAAAAAGACAAGTGAATAGGAAGATATTTCCAAAGCATATATCTAAGAAGGTGTTAATATATAAAATATATAAAGAACTCATACAATTCAAAACCAACAAAAACAACTTGATTAAAATATGAGCAGAGGAACTGAATAAACATTTTTCCAAAGAAGATATACAGGTGGCCAACATGATTTTCAACATCACGAATTAATGGGGAAATACAAAGCAAAACCACAAGAAGGTATCACCTCATGCTGGTTAGATGGTTAAACTGGCCATTATCATTAAGCAAGAAATAACAAATGTTCGCAAGGATATGGAGAAAAGTGTTGGTGGGGATGTAAACTGCTGTAGCCACTATGGAAAACAGTATGGAAATTCCTCAAAAAACTAAGATATCCCATTCTTAAGTATATATCCAAAGAATACAAAAAGCACTCATTCAAAAATGTATGCACTATGTTCACTGCAGCATTATTTATAGTAGCCAACATATGGAAACAAGTGCTCATCAACAGATAGGTGGATAAAGAAGATATAGCATGTGCATACAGATGGATACATACATATATACATATACACAATGGAATACTACTCAGCCTTAAAAAAAGATGAAATCTTGGAATTCTCTGGCAGCCCAGTGGTTAGGACAATGTGCTGTCACTGCTGCAGACTCAAGTTCAATCCCTGGTCAGAGAACTAAAATCGCACAAGCTGCAGGGCATAGCCAAAATAACAGATGAAATCTTTCCATGTGTGACACCATGGATGGGCCTTGAGGGTATTCTGCCTAGTGAAATAAGTCAGACAGAAAGACAAGTGTTGTATGATTTCACTCATAATTGTAATCTTTAAAACAAATGCCAGAAATAAATTCACACCTACAGTCAATCTTCAACAAAGAAGGCTGCTGCTGTTGCTGCTGCTAAGTCGCTTCAGTCGTGTCCAACTCTGTGCGATCCCATAGACGGCAGCCCACCAGGCTCCCCTGTCCCTGGGATTCTCCAGGCAAGAACACTGGAGTGGGTTGCCATTGCCTTCTCCAACAAAAAAGGCAAGAATATATAATGGAGAAAAGACAGTCTCTTCAGTAAGTGGTGTCGGGAAAGCTTGAAAGCTACATATAAATCAGTGAAGTTAGAACACTTCATACATATGCAAAAATAAACTCAAAATGGCTTAAAAGTTATGACCAACCTAGATAGCATATTCAAAAGCAGAGACATTACTTTGCCAACAAAGGTTCGTCTAGTCAAGGCTATGGTTTTTCCTGTGGTCATGTATGGATGTGAGAGTTGGACTGTGAAGAAGGCTGAGAGCTGAATAATTGATGCTTTTGAACTGTGGTGTTGGAGAAGACTCCTGAGAGTCCCGTGGACTGCAAGGAGATCCAACGAGTCCATTCTGATGGAGATGAAGCCCTGGGATTTCTTTGGAAGGAATGATGCTAAAGCTGAAACTCCAGTACTTTGGCCACCTCATGTGAAGAGTTGACTCATTGGAAAAGACTCTGATGCTGGGAGGGATTGGGGGCAGGAGGAGAAGGGGACGACAGAGGATGAGATGGCTGGATGGCATCACTGACTCGATGGACGTGAGTCTGAGTGAACTCCGGGAGTTGGTGATGGACAGGGAGGCCTGGCGTGCTGCGATCCATGGGGTCACAAGAGTCGGACATGACTGAGTGACTGATCTGATCTGATCTGATTTGATGATATCATTAAACTTGTAGAAGAGAACATGCACAGAACATTCTCTGATATATGTCGCAGCAATGCTTTCTTAGGTCAGCTTCTTAAGGCAATGAAATAAAAGCAAAAATAAATAAATGAGACCTGATAAAACTTTTAATCTTTTGCACAGCAAAGGAAACTATAAAAAAAAAAATGATAGAGCAACCAGAATGGGAAAAAATATTTGCAAACACTGTGACCAACAAAGGATTAATTTCTAATATATACAAACAGTTCATACAATCAGTAACATAAAAAAAAAAAACAATGAAAAAATGGGCAGAACACCTTAATAGATATTTCTCCAAAGAAGATACAAAGATGACCAACAGGCCCATGAAAAGATGCTCAACATGGCTAATTATTAGAGAAATGCAAATCAAAATCACAATGAGGTATCCCCTTATATCTATCAGAATGGCCATCAACATAAAGTCTACAAATAATAAATTCTGGAGAGTGTGGATAAAAGGGAATCCTCTTACACTACTGGTTAGAATGTAAATTGGTGCAGCCACTATGAAAAACAATATGGAGATACCTTAAAAAAACAAAAAATAGAGTTGCCATAAAATCCAGCAATCCTAACTGTGGGCATATATATGAAGAAAACTCTTAATTCAAAAAGATGCATGCACCCTAGTGCTCACAGCAGCACTATTTACAAACAGCCAAGGCACTGAAACAACCTAAATGTCCACTGCCAGATGAATGGACACATATGTGGCACAGATATACAAAAGAATGTTCCTCAGCCACAAAAATCATGCAATGACGCCATCTGCAACAACACAGACGGACCTGGAGATTATCATACCAAGTGAAACAAGTCAGACAGAAAGACAAATACCACAGGATACCACATACATGTGCAGTCTAAAATACGATACGAAAGTGCTTATTCACAAAAGATAAACAGACTCACAGACACAGAAAACAAACTTACTGTCACCAAAGGCAAAAGGGGGTGGAAGAGGAGTAAATCTGGAGTTTGAGATTAGCAGATAAATAGTACTGTATGTAAAATAAACAACAAGGTCCTATATTCAATGTCCAGTAATAAACCACAATAAAAAAGAAAAAAAATAAATTATCAGAAAAAACAACACAAACACACACACGCGGATACTGAAAACAGAGCAGTGGTTACCAGAGTCAAAGGCAAGCAGAGAGTGAGACAGGCAAAGGGGATCAACGTGAAAACTGTGACTATTGCATCTGAATCTGCCCTCAAATGTGAGTTAGTAGGTGAATGACCTCATCAGCATCGCTCAATAATACTTTATAAGAGTGTCTGTGAGATCTCTTGGATCGGGATATTAGTTACAGAATGAGGCAATGCTGACACTCAACAGAAGTCTCAATGTAAGACAGGCTGTCACAACAGGGCAGCTCACAGACCAAGCTGAAACTGCAGTCGTGACAGCGTGTGGGTTTGGGGACACAAGGCACCGGTTACTTTCTGTTCTCTCTACAGGCCAGGACTTACAGGCTATAACTCTTACAACAGGACTCGGATGTCATTTTAATTATTCCATTTAGAGATGGAAACCTCTATCATTGAGGTCAGGGAGTCTGCTGGTAACTGTTAGAAGAACCCACTGAATTCAGATTTTTTCTCACTCAAACACTCTCTAATCTACATGAAGCTAATCTGCTCAACTTCTGCAGTAGTAATGAATAAACATAAGAAATAAATAATTTGTTAGTCTATAAGCTGAACTGCATATTCAAATCAAGTGCAATCACTAGATTATTCCTAGGGACACGTGACCTGAGTTATTTAGCAAATTACACAGGAGAAAAAATGAAACACTTATACATTGAAACCTCATTCTATGTTCTCTATAAGAAAAAAAAAAAAAAAAACAGCTTAGTAAAAAGCATTGTTACCAAACTGCATGCATACGGTCTTGTCTTACACAGAATGAAGTCTTAGGTAAGCGTGCCATGGGGGTGAGGTATGTGTGTGAAGGCGGGGAACACACAGGGAAGGGTCGCCTGCCAGCGTGCGTTGGGGTGAGGTAATGGCCCTTCACTCAGCATCCTCCTGATACCTAAACATTCTCTCCAGGAGATGACAGGTATAATTTCTCCAGAAACCTTGTTCTCCACCTCCTTTATGCATTTGAATTAACTCTGTGAGCGAGAGTTGGCTAAGGCTACAGTAATAGCTCTTGCTTCAAGCACAGCAATTAAGAGTGCCTGCTTCCTCTCCTCCCACATCTGTGCTGAGAGGGGAGTGAATACACTTGAATTATTTTCTGGATACACAGTAATTGCTCGGAAATGACAACTCACCCGTCTGTAGAGTATGCTGTGCTTTTTTAGGTGAGGAATACCCAGGCTAACCTAAATGTTCAGTTGAGACAGTCATCTGCTGTGCCACAAGAAAGGAAAAAGATAGTTTGGCTTGAGTTAGAGCAGTCGTCCAAAAATCAGTGCCCTGGTGAGGCAGTCAGACAGTCACCTACCAGTGTGCTGTGCTTTAGGGACCTCAAAGTATTCCCCACCCTACCTCCAACTCCCTCTGCCTTTGACATACAAGCACCTGCCCATCAACATCGTACTTCATTCCTCTGAATTTCTTAAAATATAAAACCCATCAGGATGAGGGACAATTCTACAGAACCAATGTAAATCATAACTCCTAAATATTTAATTTTTGTATGGCCCTTCACACATTTCCTTCACACATTTGACTATGTCAAAGCCTTTGACTGTGTGGATCACAATAAACTGTGGAAAATTCTGAAAGAGATGGGAATACCAGACCACCTGACGAGCCTCTTGAGAAATCTGCATGCAGGTCAGGAAGCAACAGTTAGAACTGGACATGGAAAAACAGACTGGTTCCAAATAGGAAAAGGAGTATGTCAAGGCTATATATTGTCACCCTGCTTATTTAACTTATATGCAGAGTACATCATGAGAAATGCTGGGCTGGAAGAAGCACAAGCTGGAATCAAGATTGCCGGGAGAAATATCAATAACCTCAGATATGCAGATGACACCACCTTATGGCAGAAAGTGAAGAAGGACTAAAAAGCCTCTTGATGAAAGTGAAAGAGGAGAGTGAAAGAGTTGGCTTAAAGTTCAACATTCAGAAAACCAAGATTATGGCATCTGGTCCCATCACTCCATGGCAAGTAGATGGGGAAACAGTAGAAACAGTGTCAGACTTTATTTTTCTGGGTTCCAAAATCACTGCAGATGGTGACTGCAGCCATGAAATTAAAAGACGCTTACTCCTTGGAAGGAAAGTTATGACCAACCTAGACAGCATATTAAAAAGCAGAGACGTTATTTTGCCAACAAAGTTCCGTCTAGTCAAGGCTATGGTTTTTCCAGTGGTCATGTATGGATGTGAGAGTTGGACTATAAAGAAAGCTAAGCGCACAAGAATTGATGCTTTTGAACTGTAGTAGTGCTGGAGAAGACTCTTGAGGGTCCCTTGGACTGCAAGGAGAGCCAACCAGTCCATCTTAAAGGAAATCAGTCCTGAATATTCATTGGAAGGGCTGATGTTGAAGCTGAAACTCCAATACTTTGGCCATCTGATGTGAAGAGCTGTCTCATTTGAAAAGACCCTGATGCTGGGAAAGATCAGTGGCAGGAGGAGAAGGGGATGACGCAGGATGAGATGGTTGGATGGCATCACCAACTCAATGGACATGGGCTTGGGTGGACTCCGGGAGTTGGTGATGGACAGGGAGGCCTGGTGTGCTGCAGTTCATGGGGTCGCAGAGTCAGACATGACTGAGCGACTGACCCAAACTCACACATTTCAAAATTCTCTGAAATTCAGTGATCAATCTCAAAGCCTTGGCAGGGCTTGGTAGGAGTTGTTGCATTTACACAACCCAGGAACCAGGGGAGGAAGAGATGGGAACTTCCTCTGGCTTTTCATGGGCTGAGCCAGGCCTGTCTCAGAGATATTCAATTCATATTTCTACAGTAACACAGTTATGCTCATAATTTTTCACTGCAAGATGATAAAAGAAAACCATGATAAGGCTTGCTTTAAAAATTATACTTTAAAGTCCAGTTATGATTTATTTTGTTTTTTAACACAGATATTCTGCAACAGAACCAACTGCTATCCCATGGGGGATCACATTCCCATCATTTAGTAATTTCCCTTCTTCCTACATTACTGAGAACATGACCCCAGCAAGGGCAGCAGCTCCTCATACAGGGCTCCACGCAGTCTGCCTGGGTCACGGCAGTGCCTGAGTCGGTGCCAGGCTGCCACAGCCACTCCACAAGCCCGAAGGAAAGAAAGGCCAGTGGCGTCTGCTCTCTGGCTTTGACCCCAGTGGGGCCCACAGGCACCCTCAACCAGGAGCAGTTGGGGGGGCCTGTCTTCCCCCACTGAGGCATGTCCTCACCCATGCCATCAGCTTCTTCTCACACAAGATGCTCCTCGATCCACATTTAGAAGAAGTTCTCATTAAACTCAGAAAATAAGCTTTAGGAAAGCAAGGAAAAGACATCCAGATGTGCAAACACCTGAAGAAGAGGGACAAAAATAAATCCCTCTGGCTATGGACACAGCCAAGAGGAGAAGTCTCAAATGTTCTGCCTGAATGAAATAAGCCTGTGGGTCATCTCTATGCATTGTGCATGTCTTCATCGTGTTCATTCACCTTCCAAAGGCAATTCTATTTTTCCCATTTTGCACAGACTGACAGATTATGGACAGGGAGGCAATTTGTATTCTACACGTGGAGAAATTAATTAACAACACTGCCTCAGTCAGGCTTCCTGCCCCACTCTCTCACGGCCTCATACCTTACGTCTTGTAAACAACGACACTGCTGACCTTGGTAGCACTGGCCTGTGTGCCCACTTGGCCATGGGCCACTTTTGTCCACCTTAGTATTTAAGAAGTCTTTGGAGACTCCTGGCTGCTGCTGCCCAGAGAGAATGAACATGTCTGCAGTTCCCACAGCTCCTTGAGTCTTCTTCCAGCTTCCTCGGTCACACCTTATCCACCCTGGGTTCAGTGACCAGTGTGAGCAGCAAGACACTATAATAATCTATTTTCAGGAGAGTGCCTCAAATTTCTTGAAACCCTGAAGGGGAAAAATCTTACTGAGGTTGTTAAACCTTCTTTTTCACAATTGTCTTATTAAAAGGTTTATCCTCCTCCAGCCTTATTGAGGCCACCTGACAAGATTTGTTGCTGAGATAAATGACACCCTGCATAGCCCTGAACTAGCAAAGGACACAGCTGAAGTATTACTTAGAGTGATGGATAGTTAAAGATGTGGAGCTAAAACAGATACATCCACAATTTAGAGAAGTGAGGAAAGACAATAGTTGGGAAAATAGTATTTTTAAAACACAAGGATCACAATTTGTATTATGAAAACTATTGTATTTGTATTATGAAAACTAATTACAGTAACATGTGGACATGTTACTTCTATGTAACATAAATGAGCCTCTGTGATTCTATTTGCTGTTGAGCCATTTTTTTCCTGATGTTATATCTTTGTTGATGCAGTTGGACTACGTATGCTGGGAGATGGCAACATAAACCAACGCATCTAAAGTTAGGAATTAGGAACTGTGTCCTAGGGGACAGTTCTCAGCTGCAGACTTGTGAAAAGCACACAAAAATGTTACAGAAAGTATTTCACGGTTATACCACATTACGCCATCCTCAGGACAGTCCTTTAAAATTTAATAATCCCATTGAAAAGATGAAAAATTGATGCTAGAAGAAATCAAAGGAGAAGTACTTGGTCCAGCCTGGCAGGGAGGTGAGGGGGTGTAGGCCATAGATGAAAACATGAAGGCTAGAAGGGAGGCAGGAATGTGCCCCACACAGGAAACAGGAGGCGGGTAAGGGAATCACAGGCTGGAGAGAGAATGCAGATGAAGAAGACGGGAGGCTAGGTGTCCATGGGAGGTGTGACCCATCAAAGTGGAGGCAAGGGCCAGAGAGAGGCTTACCTCGCTCTGTCATCTGAAGGCGCTTAGACTTTATCCTACAAACAAGTGGCATTTTCAAGGAGCTTAAGCCAGGGAGAGCCTTAACAGGCCTGCTTTACTCCAAAGTGGGAACAACATTACCAATCCTAGATGCTACCTGAGAACCCCTTCTTCTCCCGCTCCCACTCAGAAGAACCTCAGTGAAGGCAGTGTCAGGGCAGCTCCCCACCTGTCCACAGGCCAGGGCTACGTGCAGAGTGGATGCCCAGAAAATGTGGGCTGGCTGGCTGAGGGAGGCAGGAGTGATAAGGAAGAGGAGCAAATAAACTGGTAATTACAACAAGCAACTGATAAATCCATGCACAACACTGCACGGATTAAACTGACTGAACCTTGATAAGGAGACACAATGGCTACAACAAACAAAATATTCTGCATGTGAATTAAAATAGTGTGAAGAGAAATTCATATATTTGCAGTACATTATCCCTTAAAGCCCTTCTAAACCATGAATTAAAATGGTGTCTAATTCGGTATCTTTTGAATACCAAAGAGTTACAGGGGAATTGTGTCCCTGGGCAGTTACTGAGTCTCAGCGAGTTGCTGGATTCTGCCATTCAGATGTTATTTAGCATCTACATGAGACAGGAAGAGGAGTCCTAAGGAACCCAGAGATTCTCAGGTCACTCTGCTGCCCCAGGGCCATGACGGTGTGCATGGTGAACTTTCAAGTCATGAAACCAAAGAAGAGCATCTGCTATATAGTTTTTATATGTAGTTGTTTTTTAAATCTTTTTCACGCAAAAACCACACAGCTCTTCCCATATATGAAGATGACTTCCAAGGACCAAATGACATGAGGCTTTAGAAGAGCTGCCTTCTAAAAAAGAAATATCCGTTCTTTTCATTATGCTGTTTCATTTGGAAAATTCATGATTCTTTATGTAATAAAGGAAAAATGAAATCTTTTAATTGTGATTTCTGCTTGCTTGCTGCACATGACAAAGTCTTAGTATATTCCCTTCAAAGTGTTGTCATATGAGTGTGTAATGGGGAATCCAATTTTGAATGGGCTTGCCTTGCAATTTCTATAAATACAGCAGTGATCTAACTACAGTCAGAGAGATCTGGGTTGGATGCCAAACTCACCCACTTTCTATCCGTGTCCAACTTTCCCTCTCAGATGATGAACGTGGTACTGAATAACACCATGTATGGAAGGCCCTTTGCTGAGTTCTAACACAAGATAAGCAAAGGACTATTGGACTAAACTTACCCAGAAGGGCAAAGGGTGAGTCTTATTTATCCTTGTGCTAAGGTCAAGCACAGTTTGAAAATTAATGAGGAAATTTTCTCATTATGATTTTCTCAAATTTTTCTCATTCTCAAAATGAGTAACATTTTCTCAGTCTTCCCTTTCCATATAAATGCATAATTGCTGCACACTTTCCATACTGGGTAGGCCTTTTATGTAATTATGATGGGAAAATTGTGGTCACAATTGAATTTATGAACCCGTGCAATAGTAATTTGATGTATTGCTCACTAAATAAATACCTTAAAACAAGAAGGAAGTTTAAGAGTATTTTGTTCCCCTGCTTCATCATACGGAAGAGGCAACTGAGACACAGGAAGGTAGTAAGACAGCTCCAAGACTGCATAGGACATGCATCTCCAAGACCCCTGCACATTACAACATATGGATTTTGAAATTCTATGCTTACTGGGTGGGACTGGTGTAATTCTATGTCCTGATACAGATAAACTGGAGAGTAAGCCTCAAATCTGGAAAAACACAGGGACAGCAGCTAGGGTAGTATGAGGGCTGGCAAGCTGCAGGACTCTAAATAAAACTGAGCTCCAAGGAGAAGAGGGAAACAGGCCATAGTCCAGAATGCACTCTACGAAAAATGTGTCCGCAACAACCTCAGCGTTCTGACCATCACCATCAACAGGCATGCATCTCTCTCCTGGCCAAGAACACTATTCTTGTCTTGGTCTTTTTTAATCTATCAATTGTTAAATCAAAAAAAAAAATATGATAGAAAAACTAGACAGAAAATTGGCAAAGATATAAAACTCAACAAAACCATTAAACAACAAGATTCAATTCCTCCAGTAACAGAAGAACACAAATTCTTTACAAGCACCCATGGAACAGTCACAAAAAAACGTATCCCAGGTCATAAATTAAATAGCAACAAATGATAAAAATTTTTTAACTTAAAAAGAGTATGTTCTGTAACCACAATGGAATTAAGCTAGAAATTAGTAATAGATAACAGAAAAACTTCTAGACATTTGGAAATAAAAAATATACTTCTAAATAGTACATGAATTAAAGGGGAAAAAATCTCAGGGGTAGTCAAAAATACATTGAACTAAATGAAAATGAAAACACAAACATCAAAACCCATGAGATACAGCTAAAATAGTACAGAGCAGGCAGCTTAGAGCACTAAATGCTTACATTAGAAGTCTCAAGTTGAGACTCTAAACGCTACCTCAAAGAAGAAGAGCAAAATAAATCCAAGCAAGAAGAAGAAAGTAAATAATAAAGATTCAAAGCAAAATGTAATAAAAATGAAAATAGAAAAATAATGAAACAAAAGTTGGTTCTTCAAAAAGGTCAGTGGAACCAACCTGCAGCAAGATGACAAAGAAAACAATGACAACACAAATTACCAGTATCAGGAATGAAGCAAGGAATATTATTGTTGGCCCCACTGATATTAAAAGGATTATAAAGGATTAGCAAATAGAATACAGCAACATATAAAAAGAGTTTTTAAAAATATTTGTTCTTAAACATGATAACTAGGTGGGGTTTATCCTAGGGATGCAAGGCTGGTTCAATATCTGAAAACCAACCAATGTAATTCACCACACAGCAGGAGCCCTACATATAAACCTTCAAATTGCGAACTTTCAAAAATGCAAGTGTGTATTCCATCAACATTAGGCATATGTGAAGTTGCAGCTTTCCCTCAGTCTTCTGTTGCTAACGATCTTTCAGTTCTACAGTCTCCCCGCTTCTCATACTCCTCCAGGCAGTAATGTTTTCTTGCCTGTTCACTTGATGTCACGCCCTGTATGCCACCTGTTGTACTGAACTACTGTGCTTCTCAAGGTACTGTACTGTACTGTAAGATTAAAATTGTTTTATTTGTGTGTGTGTTTGTTTTTTATGTATTATTTGTGTGAAAAGTATTATAAATCTATTGCAGTACAGTACTATATAGCCAATTGTGTTAGTTGGGAACCTAGGCTAATACTGCTGTACTTATGAACAAACTGGGCTTATGAACACACGCTCAGAATGAAACTTGTTCATAGGTAGGGGACTTGCTGCCTTAAAAAAAAAAAAAAAAAGCACACTGTGTATCAATTAATGCAGAAAACGCATTTGGCAAAGTTGAACACCCATTCCTGATTTTAAAAAAATTATTTCAGAAAGTTAGAGAGAGATGGAACTTTCCCAACTTAGTGAAGAATATACATAAAATATATCCAGCTAACATCACACTTAATTGTGAAGACTGAATACTTTTCCTCTACTATCTGGAACAAAGCAAGATGTCCACGTACACTACCACTATTCCTGTAGCATTGGAAGTGCTAGCCAGTGAAAAAAGGCAAGAAGAACAGTAATAAGAGGCATACAGATTGGAAAGCAAGAAATAGGTCTCATTTGCAGATGATATGATGATGTACACAGAAATTCTCAAGGAATCTATCAAAAAAAAATTTCCTAAAATTAGTAAGTGAGTTTGGCAAGTCAGAGGACACAACATTAACTTATATAAGATAACCATATTTCTGTATACTAGCAATGAACACAGGGAAAAATAAATTTTAAAATATAGCACTATTTACAAGCACTCCAACACTGTGAAACACTTAGGTGAAAATCTAACAAAATATTTTTAGAACTTGTATACTAAAATCTGCAAAACACTGAATGTAAGAAAATAAACAAGATCTAAATAAACAGAAAGATATATCATGTTTATGGATTAAAATACTCAACACAATAAAGATGTCAATTCTTCCCAAACTGATATAAAGGCTTAACATGAGATATTTTTTTGCACTTACAGATAAGATAGCTCAAAAACTAATATAGAAAATATGTACTAAAATAATTTTTAAAAATAAAGTGACTGAATTAATTCCACCCAATTCCAAGACTTATTATACATAGCTGCAATAATCAAGACTGCAGATTGACACAATAGACAGATAAACGGAAGAAATTAGAGAAACCAGAAACAGCCCACAGAAGTTGAGCCAACTGACTTCTGATAAATGTGCAACATAAGTCAAAGAGGAAGGATAGTTTTTTTCAACAAGTGATAATAAAGTAACTAGAGATTCATAAGTGAAATTGAATTCGCTCAGTCGTGTCTGACTCTTTGCAACCCCATGGACTGTAGCCTACCAAGCTCCTCTGTCCATGGGATTTTCCAGGCAATAGTACTTGAGTGGATTGCCATTTCCTTCTCCAGGGGATCTTCCTGACCCAGGGACTGAACCCAGGTTTCCCGCATTGTAGACAGACGCTTTACCGTCTGAGCCATCAGGGAAGATTCATAAGCAAAAAGAAAAGAAACAAACGTAGCTATAAACCTCACATACTGATTTTCTATAACAATTAATTCAAAGCTGAAAATGAATTAAATGTAAAACATATATTAAAACTTTTAGAAGAAAAGAGGAAAAAAATCTTTAGGAGCTAGGGATTTATGAAGAGCTATTAGACATTACTCGAAAAGTATACATTCCCACTGTTGGCGGGAATGTAAACTGATGTAGCTACTATGGAGAACAGTATGGAAATTCCTTCAAAAACTAGGATTAAAACTACCATACGACCCCAAAACCCCACTATTTGGCATGTACCCTGAGGAAACCATAACTGAAAAGACATACATATCCCCATGTTCATTGCAGCACTGTTTGTGACAGCCTAGAAGGACAGCAGAGAAGGCAATGGCAACCCACTCCAGTACTCCTGCCTGGAAAATCCCATGGACAGAGGGACAGGCTGCTGTCCATGCCTATCGTGGACAGTATGGTAGGCTGCTGTCTATAGGGTCGTGTAGAGTTGGACACGACTGAGCGACTTCACTTTCATTTTTCACTGTTCATGCACTGGAGAAGGAAATGGCAACCCACTCCAGTGTTCTTGCCTGGAGAATCCCAGGGACGGGGGAGCCTGGTGGGCTGCCGTCTCCGGGGTCGCACAGAGTCGAACACGACTGAAGCACCTTAGCAGCAGCAGCAGCAGAGGGACAGCATAGGGTGGGAAGTGGGAGCGGGCTTCAGATGGGAAGGCACATATGTACACCTATGGCTGATTCATGCTGATGTATGGCAGAGACCAACGCAATATTGTAAAGCAATTATCCTCCAATTAAAAGTAAACCAAAAAAATACTTGCCGCACACACAAAAAGTATATTCCATAAAAAGAAAATAAGTAAATTGGACTTCCTCAATATTAAAAACTTTTCTTCTTTGCAAGACCCTACTAAAAGGATGGGGGGAAAAAAAGCCATACAAAGAGGGAAAAATATCTGAACACTTCATCTGGCAAAGGAATCATATCCAGACTATAGGAAGAACACTTAACAAGGCAGGAGAAAAAAATAAATAAAGCAAAATACCCCAATTTTTAAGGCAGCAACTAATATGAGGAGACATTGTGATGAAGAAGATATACTATTGGCAAATAAGTGCATAAAGAGAATTCAATACCACTAACAATCAGGAAAATGTAAATCAAGACAACAAGGCAATATCAAACTATTGGACATACACATAGTAGAGCAGCTGAAACAAAAACCTGTGACAGTACCACCTGCTGCTGAAGTTACAGAGAAACTAGATCTCTCACACCTTGATGGTGGGCTCGAAAATGGTATATAAACTTTAGAAAAGAGTTTGACAGCTTCTTTAAAAAAATAAACCAATATTTATCATAGGACCTGGCAATCATATTCCTGGGCATTTATCCCAGAGAATAAAACCTTACATCCACACAGATACCAGGAATAGAAGCAACATACTTCAATGTAATAAAAGCTATATATGATAAACCCACAGCAAACATTATCCTCAATGGTGAAAAACTGAAAGCATTTCCCCTAAACTCAGGAACAAGACAAGGGTGCCCACTCTCACCACTACTATTCAACAGTTTTGGAAGTTTTGGCAACAGCAATCAGAGCATAAAAAGAAATAAAAGGAATCCAGATTGGAAAAGAAGAAATAAAACTCTATTTGCAGATGACTAGATCCTCTACATAGAAATCCTAAACATTCCACCAGAAAATTACTAGAGCTAATCAACGAATACAGTAAAGTTGCAGTATATAAACTTAATACACAGAAATCCCTTGCATTCCTATACACTAACAATGAGAAAACAGAAAGACAAATTAAGGAAACAATTCCATTCACCACTGCAATGAAAAGAATAAAATACTTAGGAATATATCTACCTAAAGAAACAAAAGACCTATATATAGAAAACTATAAAACACTGATGAAAGAAATCAAAGAGGATACAAATAGATGGAGAAATATACCATGTTCATGGATTGGAAAAATCAATATAGTGAAAATGAGTATACTACCCAAAGCAATCTATAGATTCAATGCAATTCCTATCAAACTACCAACGGTATTTTTCACATAACTAGAACAAATAATTTCACAATTTGTATGGAAATACAAAAAACCTCAAATAGGCAAAGCAATCTTGAGAAAAAAGAATGGAATTGGAGGAATCAACCTTCCTGACTTCAGGCTCTACTACAAAGCAACAGTCATCAAGACAGTATGGTACTGGCACAAAGACAGATATATAGATCAATGGAACAAAATAGAAACTGCAGAGATAATTCCATATACCTATGGACACCTTATCTTTGACAAGGAGGCAAGAATATACAATGGAGAAAAGACAATCTCTTTAACAAGTGGTGCTGGGAAAACTGGTCAACCACTTGTAAAAGAATGAAACTAAAACACTTTCTAACACCATCAGTTCAGTTCAGTTCAGTCGCTCCGTCGTGTCCAACTCTTTGCGACCCCATGAATCACCTCCCTGTCCATTACCAACTCCCGAAGTTCACTCAGACTCACCTCCATCGAGTCAGTGATGTCATCCAGCCATCTCATCCTCTGTCGTCCCCTTCTCCTCCTGCCCCCAATCCCTCCCAGCATCAGAGTCTTTTACAATGAGTCAACTCTTCACATGAGGTGGCCAAAGTACTGGAGTTTCAGCTTTAGCATCATTCCTTCCAAAGAAATTCCAGGGCTGATCTCCTTCAGAATGGACTGGTTGGATCTCCTTGCAGTTCAAGGGACTTGCAGTCCAAGAGTCTTCTCCAATACCACAGTTCAAAAGCATCAATTCTTCGGCACTCAGCTTTCTTCACAGTCCAACTCTCACATCCATACATGACCACAGGAAAAACAATCGCCTTGACTAGACGGACCTTTGTTGGCAAAGTAATGTCTCTGCTTTTGAATATGCTATCTAGGTTGGTCATAACTTTCCTTCCAAGGAGTAAGCGTCTTTTAATTTCATGGCTGCAGTCACCATCTGCAGTGATTTTGGAGCCCCAAAAAATAAAGTCAGACACTGTTTCCACTCTTTCCCATCTATTTGCCATAAAGTGATGGGACCGGATGCCATGATCTTAGTTTTCTGAATGTTGAGCTTTAAGCCAACTTTTTCACTCTCCTCTTTCACTTTCATCAAGAAGCTCTTTAGTTCTTCTTCACTTTCTGCCATAACAGTGGTATTATCTGCATATCTGTGGTTACTGATATTTCTCCCAGCAATCCAGCTTGTGCTTCCTCCAGCCCAGTATTTCTCATGATGTACTCTGCATATGAGTTAAATAAGCAGGGTGACAATATACAGCCTTGACGTATTCCTTTTCCTATTTGGAACCAGTCTCTTGTTCCATGTCCAGTTCTAACTGTTGCTTCCTGATCTGCATACAAATTTCTCAAGAGGCAAGTCTGGTGGTCTGGTATTCCCGTCTCTTTAAGAATTTTCCAGAGTTTATTGTGATTCACACAGTCAAAGGCTTTGGTATAGTCAATAAAGCAGAAATAGAAACTCAAAATGGATTAAAGATCTAAACGTAAGACCAGAAACTATAAAACTCCTAGAGGAAAACATAGGCAAAACACTCTCCAACATAAATCACAGCAGGATGTGTGACCCACCTCCCAGAGTAATGGAAATAAAAGCAAACATAAACAAATGGTATGTAATTAAACTTAAAAGCTTTTGCACAACAAAGGAAATTATAAGCAAGGTGAAAAGACAGCCTTCAGAATGGGAGAAAATAATAGCAAATGAAGCAACTGACAAAGAATTAATCTCAAAATATACAAGCAACTCCTACAGCTCAATTCCAGAAAAATAAACAACTCCATCAAAAAATGGACCGAAGAACTAAACAGACATTTCTCCAAAGAAGACATACAGATGGCTAATACACACATGAAAAGATGCTCAACATCACTCATTATCAGAGAAATGCAAATCAAAACCACAATGAGGTACCATTTCACGCCAGTCAGAATGGCTGCTATCCAAAAGTCTACAAGCAATAAATGTTGGAGAGGGTGTGGAGAAAAGGGAACCCTCTTACACTGTTGGTGGGAATGCAAACTAGTACAGCCACTATGGAGAACAGTGTGGAGATTCCTTCAAAAACTGGAAATAGAACTGCCATATGACCCAGTAATCCCACTGCTGGGCATACACACCGAGGAAACCAGAACTGAAAGAGATACACGTACCCCAAGGTTCATCGCAGCACTGTTTATAATAGCCAGGACATGGAAGCAACCTAGATGTCCATCAGCAGATGATTGGATAAGAAAGCTGTGGTACATATACACAATGGAATATTACTCAGCCATTGAAAAGAATGCGTTTGAATCAGTTCTAATGAGGTGGATGAAACTGGAGCCTATTATACACAGTAAAGTAAGCCAGAAAGGAAAATATCAATACAGTATATTAAAGCATATATATGGAATTTAGAAAGGTGGTAATGATAACCCTATATGAGAGACAGCAAAAGAGGCACAGATGTATAGAACAGTCTTTTGGACTCTGTGGGAGAAGGCAAGGGTGGGATGATTTGAGAGAATAGCATTGAAACATGCATATTATCATATGTGAAACAGATCGCCAGTCCAGGTTCAATGAATGAGACAGGGTGCTCAGGGCTGGTGCACTGGGATGACCCTGAAGAATGGGATGGAGAGAGAGGTGGGAGGGGGGTTCAAGATGGGGAACACATGTACACCCATGGCTGATTAGTGTCAATGTATGGCAAAACCACTACAATACTGTAAAGTAATTAGCCTCCAAATAAAATAAATAAAAAATAAATAAACAATAAAGCTTCTGAAGCATAAGAAAATATTTTCATGTTATTAGTGCAGATAATATTTTAAAGAAATGATCATTATGTTCAACTATATTAAAATTCATAGAGTTTATATTTCAAAATATACCTTGGAAGTGAAAAAGTAATACATAGATTGGAGGAAAAAGAACTGTGTGCTTACTAATGCATTGCTACTGCTGCTGCTAAGTCGCTTCAGTCATGTCCAACTCTGCGACCCCATAGACGGCAGCCCACCAGGCTCCCCCGTCCCTGGGATTCTCCAGGCAAGAACACTGGAGTGGGTTGCCATTTCCTTCTCCAATGCATGAAAGTAAAAAGTGAAAGTGAAGTCTCTCAGTCATGTCCAACTCCTAATAACCCCATGGACTGCAGCCTAACAGGCTCCTCTGTCCATGTGGTTTTCCAGGCAAGAGTACTCACAGTCATTTTATTTGTAATAGACAAAAACTGGGAATAACTAATATGTTCCTCAATAAACATTAAAAAACTATGATCCATCCATAGCATGGAAGATTACTTAGCAATAAGTAAAACAAACTATTGATACATGCAACAACTTGAATGGATCCCAAAATCACTTTGCTGAGCAAAGAAAAGCCAATCTCAAAAAGTCATGTACTAAATGACTGCACATAGGCTCCATTCTCAAAATGACAAAATCATAGAAATAAAGACTAAATTAGTGGTTGACAGGTTAGAAATTTTGGAGGAGTGAAACAGATGAGACTCTAAAGCAAGAGCAGGAAGGGAAACTTCATGGTAATGAAACCGTTCTGTATCTCAATTATAGTATCATTACACAGATCCGCATGTGACAATGTGGAGCCATGTACACACACTCTCCCAACGTCAACTCTTAGTTCAATACCCATGAATTGCGTGACTCTGCACTACCTTTGCAACTTCCTGCAAATTCATAATTATTTAAAATAAAACCTTTAAAAATATATCACACTATGTTTCCTACTAAAATAGCAAACATCGTCACTCACTTCCAATATCTGGCCTCAGCTTCTTATCATATTCTCTTAGCAACTTGTTCAGAATAAGAGTCACATCTGTGTCTTGGGATTTCGGAGCCAAGACCCACTTCTGGTTTAATGATGAATCTTCATATTCATCTTCTTCCACCTTCCTGGTCCTGTAATTACAGCACAAAGTGTGACATGTAAGTTGTAGCAATGATTCCAGGAAACGTCTTAAGCTTTGGCCCACCCAAGCACCACTGAAATAGGTAGAAAATCCCCAGTACACTCAGTCCATTCAAAAAATTACCTCTAAAATCTTAAAAGTAAAACAAAACACACAAAAAAAGAATCCAATAAGAAGAATGCCAGTGCTATTAACGTAACATGATCCTTTCATTAAATGTCATTAAAAAAGTCCAAGTCCATGTTAAACCATAGACATCATAATAAGTAATCCAATACATGAAGGCCAACAAGCAGAGAGTCAGCCTTCCTAATATCAACCTTGAGATCTTCTGAAGGTCAAGGCAAAAACAACTTGCAGCTTCCACTTCTCATTTCCAAGACCTCATTTTAGCTTAAGGTGAACAGCTTCTGCAGAATGCACTCATTGAAAATAGTTGAGTCTGACTCTGTGCTTCTCATGGAGCACCTTTGGTCTAGGCAGACATAGGGACATAAGGAGATGATATCCTTGGCCAGCACCCATGTGGCGTGCCAAGGAAGAGATATTGGTTGGTAAATACTCTCTGGTGATTTCACATACCTCCTACCACACAAACTGATTCACCTCGTACAGAGTAGGCTTGTTATTGTTCAGTCACTCAGTTGTGTCAGACTCTTCACGACCCTGTGGACTGCAGCCCACCAGGCTTCTCTGTCCTTCACCATCTCCCAAAGCTTACTCAAACTCATGTGCATTGAGTCAGTGATGCCATCCAACCATCTCATCCTCTGTCATCCCCTTCTCCTCCTGCCTTCAATCTTTCCCAGCATCAAGGTCTTTTCTAACGAGTCAGCTCTTCACATCAGGTGGCCAAAGTATTGGAGCTTCAACTTCAGCATCATATTCAGGATTGATTTCCTTTAGGATGGACTGGTTGGATCTCCTTGCAGTCTAAGGGAATCTCAAGAGTCTTCTCTAACACCACAGTTCAAAAGCATCGGTTCATTGGCACTCAGTCTTCTTTATGGTCCAACTCTCACATCTATACATGACTACTGGAAAATAGCTTTGACTATATGGACCTTTGTTGGCAAAGTAATGTCTCTGCTTTTTAATATGCTGTCTAGGTTTGTCACAGCTTTTCTTCCAAGGAGCAAGTCTCTTTCAACTTCATGGCTGTAGTCATCACCTGCAGTGACTTTGGAGCCCAGGAAAATAAGGTCTCTCACTGTTTCCATTGTCTCCTCATCTATTTGCCATGGAGTGATGCCATGTCTTCATCTTTTTGAATGTTGAGTTTTAAGCCAGCTTTTTCACTCTCCTCTTTAGCCTTCACCAAGAGGCTCTTTAGCTCCTCTTCTCTTTTTGCCATAAGGTCGGTGTCATCTGCATCTCTGAGACTATTGATATTTCTCCTGGCAATCTTGATTCCAGCTTATGCTTCATCCAGCCCAGCGTTTCTCATGATGTACTCTGCATATAAGTTAAATAAGTAGGTTGACAACATACAGCCTTGACGTATTCCTTTCTCAATTTTCAACCAGTCCAGTGTTCCATGTCCTTTTCTTACTGTTGCTTCTTGACCTACATACAGGTTTCTCAGGAGGCAAGTAAGGTGGTCTGGTATTACAAAAATTAAAATCTTTCTAACATGTCTTTAGCATCTGGCCCTTTAATAGATGAATCCAAATGAATGCTGAGCATCAGAATCTGTCCCAAGAAGGGCTGAGCCTGACAGCCACCTCTCCCGGGTGTACTTGAATGGAAATGCCTCAAAATGGCAAGGTAGTTTCTTTAGTGAGTGAGGCCATCTCAGCAGCTCAGCAATTTGGGCCTGAAAAGAGCACAGTTTCCTCTTCAAAGTAGCACTTCCAGGAGGCCTGCCATTTACCAATGCAAAAAAGCCTGTCACACACACACACAAAAAAAAACAAGCAAACTTCTTCCCTCATGGCTTGTCAGTGTGTGCACCATAATGACATATCTTCCTTCACAAAAGATAACAAAATAGAAAACAGAACATTGCACTGAGGTTTATTTGTCCTGATTAAGTATAAGCTGATTTCTGTTTAGCTTTTCAGATGGGACCTAAAAAGGCAACAACCTCACAAGGCAGTTGGCTTCTGGGACATATATTTTTACATTAATTTTTGTCATTGTTCACTCGCTCAGTCGTGTCCAACTATCTGTGACCCCATGGACTGCACCATACCAGGCTTCCCTGTCCTTCACTGTCTCCTGGAGTTTGTTCAAACTCACGTCCATTGAGTTGATGATTCCATCCAACCACCTCATCCACTGTTGCCCCCTTCTCCTCCTGCCCACTATCTTTCCCAACATCGGGGTCTTTTCCAAAGAATCAGCTCTTCGCATCAGATGGCCAAAGTCTCCAATGAACATTCGGGGTTGACTTCCTTTAGGATTGACTGGTTTGAGCTCCTTGGGAGCTCAAACTCTCAACAGTTTGAGCTCTCAAGAGTTTGGGACTCTCAAGAGTCTTATCCACCACAATTCAAAAGTATCAATTCTTCAGCTCTCAGCCTTCTTTATAATTCAGCTCTCCAATCCATACATGACTACTGGAGAAACCATATTTTTGACTATACGAACCTTTGTCAGCAAAGTGACATAGGTTGTTCATAGCTCTTATTCCAAGAAGCAAGCATCTTTTAATTTCAAGGCTGCAGTCACTGTCTTCAGTGATTTTGGAGCCCAAGAAAATAAAATCTGTCACTGTTTCCTTTTTCTCCCCATCTATTTGCCATGAAGTGATGGGACTGGATGCCATGATCCTCGTTTTTTGCACGTTAATTTTTAAGCCAGCTTTTACATTCTCTGCTTTCACCTTCATCAAAAGGCTCTTTAGTTCCTTTTCACTTTCTGCCATTTGGGTGGTATCATCTACATATCTGAATTTATTGATATTTCTCCCAGCAATCTTGATACCAGCTTGAGATTCATCCAGCCTGGCATTTCACATGATGAACTCTGCATATTGGAGAAGGAAATGGCAACCCATTCCAGTATTCTTGCCTGGAGAATTCTATGGACAGAGGAGCCTGATGGGCTGCAGTCCATGGGGTCACAAAGAGTCAGACACAACTGAGCAACACACACATACACACACTCTGCATATAAGTTAAATAAGCAGGGTGACAATGTACAGCCTTGAATGTACTCCTTTCCCAGTTTTGACCAGTCGGTTTTTCCATATCCGGTTCTGACTGTTGCTTCTTGACCTGCATACAGGTTTCTCATGGGACAAGTAAGGTGGTATGGTATTCCCATCACTTTAAGAATTTTCCATAGTTTGTTGTGATCCACAGTCAGAAGGCTTTAGCATAGTCAATGAAGCAGATGTTTTTCTGGAATTCTCTTGCTTTTTTATGATCCAACAGATGTTCACCATTTGATCTCTGCTTCCTCTGCCTTTTCTAAATTTAGCTTGTGTATCTGTTCTCAGTTCTTGTACTGTTGAAGCCTAGCTTGAAGGATTTTGAACATTACCTTGCTAGCATGTGAAATGAGTACAATGGTGCAGTAGTTTGAACATTATTTGGTATTGCCCTTCTTTGGGATTGGAATGAAAACTGACCTTTTCCAGTCCTGTGGCCACTGTTAGGTTTTCCAAATTTGTTGGCATATTGAATGCAGCACTTTAACAGCATCACCTTTTAGGATTTGAAATAGTTTAGCTGGAATTCTTTCACCTCCACTAGCTTTGTTCATAGTAATGTTTCCTAAGGCCCTCTTGACTTTATGTGCTAGGATGTCTGGATGTAAATTTTCAGTATAGTCTAAATTATCTGTAGGTTTCCCTGGTAGCTTAGTGGTAAAGAACCTTCCTTCTAATGCAGAAGACACAGGTTGGATCCCTGGGTTGAGAAGATCCACTGGAGATGGAAACGGCAACTCATTCCAGTATTCTTGCCTGGGGAATCCCATGCACAGAACAGCCTGGTGGGCTACAGTCCATGGGGTTGCAAAAGAGTTGGACACAACTTAGCAACTAAACAACAACACAATATAATATTATAATATAACCATAATATATAACATCTTTAAAATCTTATGTATATGTCATATGGTATGTACGAGTCTTTTAATGAGTGTTAACTAGCTTTAACATAGATCAGAGCAGTATCAGCCTAGTTCTGTATGAATATATACACATACATGAAGTTTTGATAATAGTATATGGCATATATCTTGAAGATTGAATTCATTTAACTTTTCCCTTGGCTAAGATCCCCTGGAGAAGGAAATGACAATCCACTCCAGTACTCTTGCCTGGAAAAATCCCACAGAGGAGCCTGGTAGGTTAAAGTTCATGTGGTCACAAAGAGTTGGACACAACTCAGTGACTAAATGATAACAACAATATTAAACTATAATTCTATTTCTTGACAGAAAGCTTAGAATATATACATCATCCATAGGAACTATAAATTGCCATGGATTTTTTGCACTGAATATTCACCATCAATAGGAACTTAAAAAAATTGGGACTGATATTCAAGAAGTGATATGTTTCATTTAATTACTGGTAAGACTTTTTACTTTTATAAATAACATTATCAAATCTAAAATGTTACAGAAGAATATTTAATTTATCAAGAATATTAATTGTATCATCTTTAAAAGAAGTGGGTTGAAGAAGGACATGGATTGCTGGGAGCCAACCACTGCCCACAGGCCTGGCAGCTCAGTCCACAGCAAAGGCACTCGGGACACTGTGGGCAGAGGGACAGCTCACCTGGGCAGGATCACGTGTAGCACCCTCAGGACTCCTTCCAAGTCGCCCACAGTGCAGCCCTCTGCCCCTCTGGGGTCTCTCTGTCTCTCCCCTCCTGCCCTCCCCCAGAGACAGCTTCCTAGTACAGACCAGACCATGCTTTCCACGCTCTGCATCTTCTCTTGCCCCAACACTCATATGTACACAGAAGCACACTAACTCTTCATCAGTTCTCTGTATGCACAGCATTGGTTTCTGAAAAATACTTTGAGCTACTTCAATAACAGGTATTATAATGTGACTAATTCTCCCTCTAGCGGTGAAGTGGTGATGGGTGTTTTCCTGAAATTGCGTAAGCTTCCTGGTTCACGGTAGGTGAAGGGGGAGACAAAGAAAAGAACAACAGCAACATCTTCTTCAGCACCTTCCCTTCAGAAGGTGAAATGGGGCACCTGCAGTTCTGTGGCTGGGTTGGGGGGAGACCAGGCAGGCACAGGCTGAGATGCTCTGGGCCAACACTGGGCTCCTCCCAACCCTGAAGCCTCATCAGTTTGTGCAGGACTTCAGAAAAGGAAATCAAAGCTTCTCAGCACTAGGGCCAGACCACCAGCCCTACAGAAAAGCTTCCCTTTGTAGAGAACCCAATCTCATCTCAAGGACTCACCAGAATATGAATAAAACAAAAATGTTCTGTTGTTCTAAATTCCAAGTTGGCTATATTCACGAGTGTTCTGTTATCAGGATTGTTGGATCCTAAATGCCATCATTAGCTTTTTCTTAAAAACAAATTGGCAATAAACTTACAGTTCAGCCCTCAGATGGTATTTTCATGTCTTACACCTTCTCTTCAACTGCAAGGGCAGAGACAAAGCTGGATGTATCCGTAAAGATAAAAAGGAGCTCCTAAACTTCAGACGGCACTTAGGCATTCACTTAAGGTGTCACTAAGCCCCAGGTGTGACTGAGTGTTTTTAATGTAGGATAAGCTCTTCCAAGGGTGTCAGAATGGGGTGCTTTGCTCTCCACAGAGCTGCTAACCTATCACCACACACCACAACTGTCAGAACTTTCTCTGGGGCTTGTAAACACCAGGAAGGCAGGCCAGAGCACAAATGACAACTCTCTCAGAATTAATAACAGTTTTGAAAAGTGAGGGCTCCCCTGGTGGCTCAGATGGTAAAGAATCTGCCTGCAATGCGGGAGACACAGGTTCGATCCGTGGGTCAGAGAGATCCCCTGGAGAAGGGAATGGCAATCCACTTCAGTATTCTTGCCTAGAGAATTCCATAGAGAAGAGGAGCCTGGTGGTCTTCAGTCCAAGGGGTCACAAAGAGTCATACAGGACTGAGTGACTAACACTTGAAAGGTGATGCTGGTCACTGGATTACTTCACATGTCTGTAACCCATTCAAAGAGCAAAGATAAAAGAAGAGGCATAAAGCAATAACATTAGTTTAAAACTTGGATTATTTTCAACAGATATGAAACTTCTATTATCAACCCAGACAAAGAATATATTAAAGTTGTTACATCTGCCTTGGCAAAATGGAAGAATGAAGAATACCCAGAGACTGTATGTGTCTTTAGGAACCCCTAGACACCTGAGTGCTTCAGACACCCAGGTATCTTCCTACTAAGCACATAAAGTAATGAGAACAATAAGCAGATTTCCTTCTAACATATTAAGTATCTATAGATCTTAACAGTTGATTTTCTAACCTGCAACTGCAGGTCACTTCATCCAGTCAGTAGCAGTAGGAAATTCAATTAGACATAATCTCAGATTGAGATATGACCTGGGACATCTACATTACGCCTGGTGTTGTTTGTTTCTAAACAGAGATACATCCAAGCAGGGTAAGCCTCGGAGAGCACACTTCCATTTCCTTCCCAGCTCGTTCCTTAGACAGGAAGCAACTTCAGTTGAAGGACCAAGGAGTGTGCTGCCTGGCTGAGAGAGTTTCCAGTGAGTCTGCCTTCCCCAGCACATACAATTCACCTTTCTTACTCTCAACTCTTTGCAAAGAGCAGCAGTTTGTGGCAGGGAGGAACAGGACTCTCTTCCTCACAGTATAACCCTTCCAAATTCACATCTTGTAGGATTTGTTAATGTGCCTTCCTAGGTCCTCAGGGGGCTTCCCTCAGTGGCTCAGTGGTGACGAACCCGCCTGCCAATGAAAGAGATGCAGGTTCAATCCTTGGTTCTGGGAGATCCCGTGGAGAAGGAAATGGCAACCCACTCTAATATATCTGCCTAGGAAACCCCATGCACAGACAGAGCCTAGTGGGCTACAGTCCATGGCGTCACAAAAGTCAGGCCCGACTTAACAAGTTCCTCAGTACTTCATGGATTTGAATGAACATGCAAGACTTCCCAGCACTGCACGCTGACACTTGCAGAGCTTATGACCCACAGGAAGGCTCTCAAGCTCCCCGACCTAGGAAACGAAGAGGGTATCAAAAGTGTTTGGGGAGTTGAGGTGCTTGGAGATTCTTGGGGTCATGAGGGGAGAAGAAGGAAGGCAGGTGCTCTAATTTTTAAAGCACGGGGCAATCTCTAGGCTCTTGACCAGAGATCAAATCCGAGACAGAATTAAAGGAACCAAACCCAGAATCTCCATTTATATTTACAGCAACAGGGTTTAACCCTTCTGGTCCCACTGTCCTTCCATCCTCATGAGTCATCTTCATCTCTTCCTGAATTACTTTTAAGCTCCCATCAGCCGGTTGGTGTGCTGGGAGGAAGGGTAAGGGTGTCTATGGTAAGGTAATTTCCCACAGGTATTAGGTAGAAACCTCATTATCAACTTCAGAATGCTTGCTTCATACGGGGAGGTTTGTGCATGCTGCTGCATGTGAAAACGGCTCATACGGAAGGGGTGCTTATGTGTACCGTGCGTGTGTTCACAGAACCTGGGAGGGGAATCCTTTCCGAGAAGCAGAGCTCCTGGCTGCCCACCATGCCCCCATCCTCCTCCGTCTGCCTCCAACCCTGCTACTCCTCATAAAGACAGGTTTAAACCGGGTCGCTCGGAAACCTGACTCCGGGGTCCCGGGAGATTTCAAGGAGGGAAACGATACAGAACGTTGATGTGTGTGTGTGGAACATACAGAATACAGAATGTTGGTGTGTATCTGTGTGTGTGTATTCGCGCGCCCGGGGGCGCGCGCGGAACCCTGAAACACTTGGGGGAGGGGGAGGAGCGAGATAAAGAGGTAGACACCGGCTTCCCCCAGTGATGCTGGGCTTCGAAATCCCTTAAACCCACCAGACCTTACAAGGTTCAGGAGAAGAGCCCATTAGTCTCGGAGTCCCCGCGCTTCAGGCTGCAGAGAAGGCTGCGGTCGCCTAGCCCGGAGAGGCAGACGGCCGTGGCCGAGGGAGACGGGACAGGTAAAGCGCCTGCGACTCCCCGTCTCCTGCCCGCTCGGCCCCGGCGGG
>NW_011494796.1:2351167-2367597 GCF_000754665.1 Bison bison bison | reverse complement strand
CTCCTCGAGCGGGCAGCGCCTCCGAGGCGGCCTGGGAGGGGAGGAGTTCCCCCAATTACACGCTCGACAATTCGCGAGGCCAAGAGAGGTTTCAATGGACCCGGAGCGTGAGGCCGGGAAGGGGGCAGGGAGGCTCTGGGATCCCGCCGGGAGCCTAAGAGAGGGTCCTAGAATCGGCACCCCTTGGGTTTAGAAAGATCCCTGCGTCTAGAAAGACCCCTTGGTTTAGAAGTCCGGAAAGGATGCGCTCTTTCAGGCACTTCAACACCGCATTGTGGTTCTCTGCGCTCCCAGACCTCCCAGAACGTCCCCACCTAGGCGCCCTGGCGAAGGCGCGAGATGGTCGGCTGAGCAACCCGTCGTGTTAAATCGACTGAACCCCTTCAGCGCACTGCTGAGATTGTGCATGGAAAAGTGGCTTGCTGGGCAGTACTTTGAAAACAGCAACCCCCGAGTGTACCTTTCACACACAGAGCGACTAATACATACCAATGAGCAGCAGTAGTGAAAGAGAATGTTGAAGGTTGGAGACCAAGACCTCCTTCATTAGTAATAACCATTCAGAATGTAAATCTTTCACCATATTACAAATCAGCATACCTTAGACTACATTCACTAAGAAGTTGGCTTTTATATTGGAGAAAAAAATAGGTCTTAGAAAGTATTTTTTTTTATTCTGAACTACTGTTCATAGAATTATAAGGATATGATATTTCTTTAATATATTGTCAAACAGCTGAGTTCATAGGATATATGCAAGGGTAAGTAGGAAATCGGAAAAGGCAAATGGCACCCCACTCCAGTACTCTTGCATGGAAAATCCCATGGACGGGGGAGCCTGGTGGGCTGCCATCTATGGGGTTGCACAGAGTCGGACACGACTGAAGCGACTTAGCAGCAGCAGCAGCAAGTAGGAAATTGCCTGTTTTTTTTCCTCTTTATTTCTGAGTTCACCAACATGAATGTGGTTACAGAGTAAAGTTGTTGATAATGAGGATATATAGATATATAATAGATACATAGGGGCTTCCTGGGTGGTAATAGTGGTAAAGAACCCACCTACCAGTGCAGGAGACGTAAGAGATGTAGCTTCAATTCCTGGGTCAAGAAGATCCCCTGGAAGAGGGCATGGCAACCCACTCCAGGATTCTTGCCTGGAGAATCTGGACAGAGGAGCCTAGTGGGCTACAGTCCATGGGGTCGCAAAGAGCTGGACATGACTGAAGCAACTTAGCACACACACATAGATAAATAGACAGATAGATATAGGTATATATAGGGAGTTTCTCAAGTAGGGCTAGTGGTAAAGAACCCACCTGCCAGTGAAGGAGATGCAAGAGACCATTCACTCCCTGGGCAGAGAAGATCCCCTGGAGGAGGGCATGACAACCCACCCCAGTATTCTTGCCTGGAGAAGCCTATGGACAGAGAGAATCCCATGGAGCCTGGCGGGCTATGGTCCATAGGGTCGCAGAGAGTCAGACATGACTGAAGCAACTTACATAAAGTGTGTATACAGATACACTTTAACAGTCAAGCCCTTGGCCTTCTTTGCATTGTCATCTTCCTATCTCTGTCTGTCTCTGTGCCTTGAGCTTGCTCCAGTTCATCATTTCCCATGGTCCTTATGACATTCCCCACTGCCTTCCACATCTTTCTCACTCAGGTCATGACACGAAGAAGACTCCCAATCTTCCTACATTCTGCCACTTTCAACAGCTTCAACACTTCTTCCAGCTTCAAGGGAATATCAACATTTATCATACTCTAATATTTCTGGAGAAGGCAATGGCAACCCACTCCAGTACTCTTGCCTGGAAAATCCCATGGGCAGAGAAGCCTGGTAGGCTGCAGTCCTTGGGGTCGCTACAAGTCCGACACAACTGAGTGACTTCACTTTCACTTTTCACTTTTATACGTTGGAGAAGGAAATGGCAACCCACTCCAGTGTTCTTGCCTGAAGAATCCCAGGGACGGGGGAGCCTGGTGGGCTGCTCTCTATGGGGTCGCACAGAGTCAGACATAACTGAAGTGACTTAGCAGCAGCAGCAGCAGCTCTAATATTTCATTTTCTCTATCCAACAATGAAGTTGAGTGTTTCAGAAATCAGTTAGATGATGATCTATTTGTTAATTGCTTTTGAAATATGTTGTCTCCAAATACTTGTGTGTGCTGTGAGAAAGCAGCATGTAGAAAGAAACAGTTCATCTATGCCTCAGTTTTAAACACAGTAATAGGAACTTGAGTAAAATAACTATTAGACATTGATAAATGAACTAATTTTAACTCTCACAACACTATACCCATTTCAAAGACGGATGAAACACACAGAGAAATTGTTATTCCACAGCTAGGAAGTTGAGGACTTGGAGTTAACACCCCAGCAGCAGATGCCAACATCTCTTAATCACTATGTCATACTGCTTCTCAGATGAATAGGAGCTCAGTAAACATTTGTTGCTTGGTTCTTCGACCAATATTTCAGACTCCTTGCTGTATTCTGTATTATTTGAACATGACTACAGATGCTTTCAAGTTGTTTGTAATAGAAACAGACGGATACTTGAATATATTTGCAAAATTTCAGTATAATGGCAAGTGTCCAGGGAAGTTTTTACAATACAAACAGTGGAAAAGAAAATGTGATGCGTTTTTTACATCTCTTTATTGTTTATTCTTTTCCTTTCTTGCATATTTTCAATCTGTTATCATGATCTCTTCCGGCTCTTGACTCCATTTATTAGACTTATCCGGTCAGCTTGACAGGCTTGAATATTTTACCATAGAAAGCACCCCCTTCCATGGTGCTGTCTGAAAAAAGATTTTTTTTTTTTTTTTAAAGCTAAGTGAGTTGAGGAAAGGCAAATTCAAAGCAAGCTTCCTGGGCAGAAGTGTGAAAGCAAAATTCAAGGTCAAGAATCTACACTCTTCAAAGGAAAATCTTTCTGGCTTTGATTTTCCTGCTTTGCCCAGCTTAATCAGCATGGGGACAGGGGACCGTGTGGTGGGGCAGGCGGGAAAGGGAGGGGCAGATAGTGAGAGAAGGAGGAAGGTGTGGGGGGTGGGGGTTGCCGCGGGAGAGGGGGGCGTCGAATATGCTTTATGGAGCATGTGCAGTGCTCACTCTCCGGTTTTTTGTAGGGATTTTATTGCCTCAGCCCTCTCTGTCCTCAGCTCTAAAGAAGCTGACAATTCGGTTCCACTTGGGCGAGCAGCATTTGCATTCCATTCCCCTAGTTAGTAGGAAAGGGGAAATAAAAAGTAACCTGAGAGGTAAGGGTTGGAGCACATGCACTTCTGAGAGTATGGAACACTCTCCAGTGATGTGTGCTGTCTGTTTCAAGTGTTGGCATCTGATCCAGATTCAAGGCTTCCGGGGAAGACCTGGGGTGGCCGCTGCGTCTGGCTGGAGACTGGAAGGAAGAGCCCTAGATGGTGGCGAAACTGGATTACCTGTACTTGAGACCATCTTGTAGCTTCTCCAACAAATACTTCAGAATCCCTTGCCTAGCCTGACTTCACCTCCTACAGGTGCAAAGAAGGTGGCCAGCTATGGAGGATAATTGAACTGCTGCATCAGCTGGTCTTATTTTTTACTGCTTCTGGGTTTTCTCTTTGAATAAAATCTCTCACACTCTCAAAAGTATACTTCTGAATTGCATTACGATGTTTCGTGTTTTTTTTTTTTTTAAGTTCTTGCTCAGCTTTTAAATAATTTTGTTAATTTATTTTTAGTTGAAGGATAATTGCTTTACAGTATTGTGTTGGTTTCTGCCAAACATTGGCCTGAATCAGCCATAGGAATACCTAAGTCCCCTACCTCCCACCTCCCTCCCCACCCCACCGCTGTAGGTTGTTTTTATTGAAGAGGGCAACCAGATGAGACAGTTGGGTGGCATCACTGACTCAAAGGACATGAATTTGAGCAAATTTTGGGAGATAGTGAAGGACAGGGAAGACTGGCATGCTGCAGTCCATGAGGTCTCAATGAGTCAGACATGACTGAGTGAATGAAAAACAGCAACAATACACACAAACAAAATGCACTCACCTTAAATGTATGGGTCAATGTATTTTTACACATGTATATACCATATGTATAAGAATAGCATGTGTTTATAGCCCAGATTAAGATAAAAAACATTTTCCCAAAGCCCTCTCCTGGGCGCTAAGCTAGCTTTGCGGCCAACACTAACTCTGGTAATCACTATTTCATGTTCCATCGCAATGGACTGGTTTTGCCTGCTCTTGAATCTCACATGGAATTGTGTAGTGTGTCCTATATTACCTCTGGCTCTCTCGTCCAACATAATGTGTTCTGGATGTATCCACAATGTCACAGGTAGCAAGCATCCATTACTTCTTGTTCTGCATGTATTATTTCACTGTGGTATTCAGTATGGCACACAATATTTAGCTGACATGAACATACTCGTGCATGTCTTTTGGTTTGGCATATGTGCTGATTTCTCTTGGCTATCTGACCTAAATGGACTTTTTAGATCACAGGGAGGGCTTTTTTGTTTAGTGATAATAAACATTACTAGAGATTTCAAAAGTAGCAGTATCCATTACCACCCATTGTCTGTGTATGAGCTCCATCAGTTCAGTTCAGTTGCTCAGTCATGTCCGACTCTTTGCGACCCCATGAACTGCAGCACCCCAGGCCTCCCCTTCCATCACCAACTCCCAGAGGTTACTCAAACTCATGTCCATTGAGTTGGTGATGCCATTCAACCATCTCATCATCTATTGTCCCCTTCTCCACCCGCCTTCAATCCTTCCCAGCATTAAGGTCTTTTCAAATTAGTTAGCTCTTCGCATCAGGGGGCCAAAGTATTAGAGTTTCAGCTTCAGCATCAGTCTTTCCAATGAACACTCAGGACTGATCTCCTTTAGGATGGACTGGTTGGATCTCCTTGCAGTCCAAGGGACTCTCAAGAGTCTTCTCCAACACCACAGTTCAAAAGCATCATTGAGCTTCGTATATAACTGTAAAATGTGACCTCCTCATCCTGAGGTGGGAGATAGATGTGCGCCTGAGCTGGGCACCTGGTGTTTGTTCGAGTGGAATAAAACCAAGCCTTTGTTCTCACCCAGGCACTTCAAGGACAAAGCTAGCGGCAAAAGTTGAGTTCTGCTAAAGAGATAAGATGCCCACTCCTGAGGTCCAGGAAGACTTCCCTGTCTGCACATGTGCAGGAAGGCTTCTTAGGGGTCAAAAAGGGAGAGGGCCCACCCTATTATAAGTGTGTACATGTACCCACAGGCCTCTACATTGAAATCCATCTTAGAAAAAAGTTGTGCAAGCATCTTGCGGAGGGTCCTAGGACTAGTGAGATGTGAAGAAAAAAACAAGATAATCGGCCGAAGGTAAACAAGACCCAGAAGGACCGTCCAATGTAAGTGATTTAAATCAACTATTTAGTGCCTTCCTCACTGAGGACACCCACACTCCTCTCTGGTTATGTTCCTCCCCATTCAGGATGCCTGCATTCCTCACTGGGTGTGTATTTCTGCCTTGCTTGTGTCTTGAATAAATAGTCTCTCTGTGTACTCTCCCATACATTGTCCTGTGCCTCTAATCATAAACTTTGTACCTGTTTTTATAGTTTTTACCTCCTTGAGACATTCTTGCTTTCAAATGGAGGAAAGAGCCAGGGAAATTTGCTTCTGCCCTCTCAGCCCTGGTAGTCTCGTGGCTAGAATACCTGGTTTTCATCCAGGTTACCCAGGTTCAATTCCTGGGCAGGAAACTAAGGCCTCCCTTCAGAAATGCTCACTGCCGTCTCTCTGAGATCAGTTTTGTTTGGTTATAGCCATTCTGATATTTCATTCTGGCTTTAATTTCATTGAGCTCCTTTCAAAGTCGTGAAAGTTGCTCAGTCGTGTCCGACTCTTTGCAACCCCAGAGACTATACAGTCCATGGAATTCTCCAGGCCAGGATACTGGAGTGGATAGCCTTTCCCTTCTCCAGGGGATCTTCCCAACCCAGGGATCGAACCCAGGTCTCCGCATTGCAGGCGGATTCTTTACCAGCTGAGCCACGAGGGAAGCCCAAGAACACTGGAGCGTGTAGCCTTTTCCTTCTACAGTGGATCTTCCTGACCCAGGAATCAAACCAGGGTCTCCTGAATTGCAGGTGGATTCTATAATATCTTCTTTTAGAAAGTATCATTCACGTCTCTTTCCCATTTTTAAGCTAGGCTGTTTGTCTTCTTTTTGTTTGTAGAAGATTCTGGAATTTTTGATATGAGTCTTTTAATGTGTGTGATGAATATCTTCTGTCAGTTGATGGTTTGCCTTTGTTCTCTGCAAATAGTCTTTTAATAACCTTATTGCTTTGCATGCTAGTTAGCAAATCATTGCCTATCCAGAGGTTATAAAAATAGTCTACTGTGTTTTCTTCTAGAAGCTTTAGAAGAAAGCTCCTTTTAGGTCTAAGCTTCATTTTGAATCAATTTGAATATATGGTTTAATTTATGAGTCAATATTTTATTTACTTCCATACTGATAACCAATTGATTTAACGTGATTTATTTAAAATGCTGTCTTTTTACCACTCAGTTTGTATAAATCATGTGACCATATATGAATGCATTTTTATGAGCTGTTCCCTTGATCTATTTGTCTATAGTTGCCACACTGCCACTTTTTTATTACTATAACTTTAAAAATTGTTCTTAATATCTACTTTTTAGTACTCTGAATTTATCCTTTTGGCTCTTCTTCATTCTGCATTTCTGAATGTCAGCTTGTAAAGTTTCCCCAAATCTTAAAAGACTACTTAATATGAAATATTCACAAGTTTAAAAAGAAATGTGTAAGAATCATATGAAAATTTCCATATATTATAATCTACAGTCCACAGTCTAATTTTGTTCATTGTTCCAGTTATATCTTCAATATCATTTTCTCCCCACTGGTCCAAATTCCTATACAGGATAACACAATTATTGCCAGTTATCATGCCTTTTAGTCTGCTTTTAATCTAGGGCAATTGCTTGGCCTTTCGTAGCATCATGACAGTTTCCATAGAGACAAGTGATTTTATAGAATGCATCTCAGTTTGAGTCTGTCTGCTGTTTCCTCATGATCAGATTCAGGTTATGTATTTTGGGCAGAGATAGGATGTAAGTAATGTTGCTTTTCTCAGAGCACCATAACACGGGCAAGTAATGCTGGTTTGTCCAACTGCGGGTCATGTTAATCCCTTGGTTAAATTAGTATCTGCCAGCCTTCTCCCCTGTGAAGCTGCTTTTTCCTTCTTATATTGTTAAATATTCTTTGGAGGGGATTCTTTAAGAATATTTAAGCATTTTAGTTTTAGCTTTCATTGATGATTCTTGTCTGCTAGCTGTAAAATGGAGAACTGCTAACTCAATTGTTTTTTCTGCATGTATGAATTGGTATTTTATGGTGAGGAAGCACTACCCTGCTTCCTCTATTACTATTTTTGATATGAACTCATGACTTGTCTTACTCAATGCATTTTAATCTCTCACTGTTCTTATTTATTGTTATACTCAAGGTATCCAAGGTTTAAAGAGCAGAGGCCTCTTTAACCTGACGCCTGGCTCCTTTTAGCATGTCTCCAATGTATTTGTTTTATTTATTTTTTAGTTGAAGATAATTGCTTTCCAGAATTTTGTTGGTTTCTGCCAAACATCAGCATGAATCAGTCATAGGTATACATATGTACCCTCCCCCTTGAAACTCCCTCCCATCTCCCTTCCTATCCCACCACCCTAGGTTGTTACAGACCTCCTGTTTGAGTTCCCTGAGTCATATAGAAAATTCCTATTGGCTACCTATTTTACACATGGTAATGTAAGTTCCATGTTACTCTCTCCATACAGCTCACCAACTCCCTTCTCCACCCACCCCTGTCCCTGCCACGTCCATGACTGCATTGCTACCCTACAGAACTGGAGCCTATTATACAGAGTGAAGTAAGCCAGAAGGAAAAACACCAATACAGTATAATAACGCATATATATGGAATTTAGAAAGATGGTAACAATAACCCTGTGTAAGAGACAGCAAAAGAGACACTGATGTATAGAACAGTCTTATGCACTCTATGGGAGAGGGAGAGGGTGGGAAGATTTGGGAGAATGGCATTGAAACATGTAAAATATCATGTATGAAACGAGATGCCAGTCCAGGTTCGATGCACGATACTGGATGCTTGGGGCTAGTGCACTGGGACGACCCAGAGGGATGGTATGGGGAGGGAGAAGGGAGGAGGGTTCAGGATGGGGAACATGTGTATACCTGTGGCGGATTCATTTTGATATTTGGCAAAACTAATACAATTATGTAAAGTTTAAAAATAAAATAAAATTTAAAAAAATTTCATCAGTATCATCCTCCTAGATTCCATATACATATTAGTATACAATATTTATCTTTCTCTTTCTGACTTACTTCACTCTCAGCACATCCACCTCGTTGGAACTGACTCAAATGTGTTCCTTTGTATGGCTGAGTAATATTCCATTGTATATATGTACCACAGCTTCTTTATCCATTCATCTGTCAGTGGACTCTACGTTGGTTGCTTCCATGTTCTTGATACACTGTCTTTTTCAACTTTGGTTTCCTCAAGGGATATGCCTACTAGAGGGTCATATGGTGGATTTATTCCTAGTTTGTTAAAGAACTCTCCGTACTGTTCTCCATGAGGCTGCATCAATTTACATTCCCACCAATAGTGCAAGAGGGTTCCCTTTCCCACAGCCTCTCCAGCATTTATCGTTTGTAGACTTTTTGAAGATGGCCATTCCGACTGGTGTGAGGTGATGTTTCATCACAGTTTTGATTGGCATTTCTTTAATAATGAGTGACATCGAGCATCTTTTCATGTGCTTATAAGTCATCTGTATGTCTTCTTTGAAGAAATGTCTGTTTAGGACTTTTTCCCCAGTTTTTGATTGTGTTGATTGTTTTTCTGGTATTGAGTTGTATGAGCTGCTTGTATATTTTAGAAATTAATCCATTGTCAGTTGTTTCATTTGTTTTTATTTGCTCCCATTCTGAGGGTTGTCTTTTCACCTTTTTATAGTATCTTTGCTGTGCAAAAGCTTTTAAGTTTAATTAGGTCTCATTTGTTTATTTTTGTTTTTATTTCCATTATTCTAGAACATGGGTCATAGAGGATCTTGCTTTGATTTATGTCATCGAGTGTTCTGCCTATGTTTTCCTCTAAGAGTTTTATAGTTTCTGATCTTATGTTTAGGTCTTTAATCCATTTTAAATTTATCATTGTGTATAGTGTTATTAGTTCAGTCGCTCAGTTGTGTCCAACTCTTTGCAACCCCATGGACTACATGCAACACACCAGCCTTCCAGGTCCATCATCAACTCCCAGACCTTCTTAAACTCATATCTGCTGCATCAGTGATGCCATCCAAACATCTCATCCTCTGTAGTTCCCTTCTCCTCCTGCCTTCAATCTTTCCCAGCATCAGGGTCTTTTCTAATAAGTCAGTTCTTTCGCATCAGGTGGCCAAAGTTTTGGAGTTTCAGCTTCAGCATCAGTCCTTCCAATGAATATTAAGGACTGATTTCCTTTAGGATGGACTGGTTAGATATTCTTGCAGTCCAAGGGACCCTCAAGAGTCTTCTCCAACACCACAGTTCAAAGGCATTAATTCTTCAGGGCTCAGCTTTCTTTATAGTTCAACTCTCACATCCATACATGATTACTGGTAAAACCATAGCTTTAACTCAGTTCAGTTCAGTTCAGTTCAGTCGCTCAGTCGTGTCCAACTCTTTGCGACCCCATGGATCACAGCACGCCAGGCCTCCCTGTCCATCACCAACTCCCGGAGTTCACTCAGACTCACGTTCATCGAGTCAGTGATGCCATCCAGCCATCTCATCCTCCGTCGTCCTCTTCTCCTCCTGCCCCCAATCCCTCCCAGCATCAGAGTCTTTTCCAATGAGTCAACTCTTCGCATGAGGTGGCCAAAGTACTGGAGTTTCAGCTTTAGCATCATTCCTTCCAAAGAAATCCCAGGGCTGATCTCCTTGAGAATGGACTGGTTGGATCTCCTTGCAGTCCAAGGGACTCTCAAGAGTCTTATCCAACACCACAGTTCAAAAGCATCAATTCTTCAGTGCTCAGCCTTCTTCACAGTCCAACTCTCACATCCATACATGACCACTGGAAAAATCATAGCCTTGACTAGCCGGACCTTTGTTGGCAAAGTAATGTCTCTGCTTTTTAAAATGCTTTCTAGGTTGGTCATAGCCTTTCTTCCAAGGAGCCAGAGTCTTTTAAAAAATTCATAAAAACTGATCTTTTCCAGTCCTGTGGCCACTGCTGCGTTTTCCAAATTTGCTGGCATGTTGAGTGCAGCACTTTCACAGCATCATCTTTTAGGATTTGAAATAGCTCAACTGGAATTCCCATCACCTCCACTAGCTTTGTTTGTAGTGATGCTTCCTAAGGCCCACTTGACTTTGCATCCCAGGATGTCTGGCTCTGGGTGAGTGATCACACCATTGTGTTTATCTGGGTCATGAAGATCTTTTTTGTACAGTTCTTCTGTGTATTATGGCCACCTCTTCTTAATATCTTGTGCTTCTGTTAGGTCCATACCATTTCTGTCCTTTATTGTGCCCATCTTTGCATGAAATGTTCTTTTGGTATCTCTGATTTTCTTGAAGAGATCTCTAGTCTTTCCCATTCTTTTGTTTTCCTCTATTTCTTTTCATTGTTCACTGAAGAAGGCTTTCTTATTTCTCCTTGCTATTCTTTAGAACTCTGAATTCAAATGGGTACATCTTTCCTTTCCTCTTTGCCTTTAGCTTCTCTTCTTTTCTCAGCTATTTGTAAGGCCTTGTCAGACAGCCATTTTGCCTTTTTGCATTTCTTTTTCTTGGGGATGGTGTATGGTGTTAGGAGGTGTTTTAATTTCATTCTTTCATATGTGACTCTTCAGTTTTCCCAGCACCTCTTATTGATGAGTCTGTCTTTTCTCCATTGTATGTTCTTGCCTTGTCAAAGATAAGTTCCTCATAGGTGTGTGGGTTTATCTCTGGGCTTACTCACTTATTCCATTGGTCTATGTTTCAGTTTTTGTAGCAGTACCATACTATCTTGATGACTGCAACTTTGTAGTATAGTCTGAAGTCAGGACAGTTGATTCCTCTAGCTCCATTCCTCCTTCTCAAGATTGCTTTGGCTATTCAGGATCTTTTGTGTTTCCATATGAATTGTGAAAATTTTTGTTCTAGTTCTGTGAAAAATGCCATTGGTAATTTGATAGGGATCACATTGAATCTGTAGATTGCATTTAGTAGAATAATCATTTTATTAATATTGATTTTTCCTACCCAGGAACATGAATCTCTCTCCATCTGTTTATGTTGTCTTTGATTTCTTTCATCAGTGTCTTATAATTTTCTGTATATGGTTCTTTTGTCTCCTTCAGTTCAAGTCAGTCACTCAGTCATGTCTGATTTTTTGTGACCCCATGGACTGCAGCATGCCAGGCCTCCCTGTCCATCAGCAACTCCCAGTGCTTACTCAAACTCAGGCCCACAGAGTCGGTGTTGCCATCCAACCATCTCATCCTCTGTCACCCTCTTCTCCTCCTGCCTTCAGTCTTTCCCAGCATCGGGATCTTTTCCAATGAGTCAGTTCTTCACATCACGTGGCCAAACTATTGGAGCTTCAGCTTCAGCATCAGTCCTTCCAATGAATATTCAGGACTGATTTCCTTTAGGATGGACTGGTTGGATCTCCTTGCTGTCCAGGGGACTCTCAAGAGTCTTCTCCAACACCATAGTTCAAAAGCAGCAATTCTTCAGCCCTTAGCTTCCTTTATAGTCCAAATCTCACATCCATACATGACTACTGGAAAAATCAAAGCTTTGACTAGACGGACCTTTGTCAGCAAAGTAATGTCTCTGCTTTTTAATATGCTGTCTAGGTTGGTCATAGTCTTTCTACCAGGGAGCAAGCATCAATTTCACGGCTGCAGTCACCATCTGCAGTTTTTTTGGAGCCCAAGAAAACAAAGTCTGTCGCTGTTTCCATTGTTTCCCCATCTATTTGTATTGAACTGATGGGACCAGATGCCATGATGTTAGTTTTTTGAATGTTGAGTTTTAAGCCAGCTTTTTCACTCTTCTCTTTTGCCTTCATCAAGAGGCTCTTTAGTTCCTCTTCTCTTTCTGCCATAAGGGTGGTGTCATCTGCATATCTGAGGTTATTGATATTTCTCCCAGCAATCTTGATTCCAGCTTGTGCTTCATCCAGCCCAGCATTTCGCATGATGTACTTTGCATATAAGTTAAATAAGCAGGGTGACAATATACAGCCTTGACATACTCCTTTCCCATTATGGAACCAGTCTCTTGTTCCCTGTCCTTTTCTAACTGTTGCTTCTTGACCTGCTCTCAGGAGGTAGGTAAGGTGGTGTGGTATTCCCATCTCTTGAAGAATTTGTTTCCTTAGGTAGGTTTATTCCTAGATATTTTATACTTTTTTTTTTTTTTTACAATTGTGAATGGATTGATTCCTTAATTTCTGTTTCTGATTTTTCATTGTTAGTATATAGGAATGCAAGTGATTTCTATTCATTGATTTTGTATCCTGAAATTTTGCTAAATTCACTGATTAGCTCCAGTAATTTTCTGATGGTATCTATTTCTGAGCACATCCTTACTTTCTCGTACAAGAGGTTTTTCCAGGCTGACTTATAATTTCCTTTTCTCAGCCCTTAAGTCATACTTTCTCCCTGGTTTCTTTTAATTAAAAACAATACTTATTACTTTTAATTAAAAACAATACTTATATTTAATTAAAAACAATACTTATAAAATTTTAAGCAAAAGAAGACGAGGGTGCCAATGGATAAGATGGTTAGATAGCATCATTGACTCAATGGACATGAACTTGAGCAAACTCCAGGAGATAGTGGAGGACAGGGAAGCTGGAATGCTGCAGTACTTGAGATCACAAAAAGAGTCGGACAAGACTTAGCAACTAAACAACAGCAACAACAATATTTAGAAAACAAGATTTAATTGTTTTAAAACATCATTTTTTTGAACTTAGATGTGAGAAATACCTCAACATAGTTCTAATTTTCATTTTTCTTGTTATGAGTAGTATTGAACATTTTAAAATATTTGTGGCTAATTTCTGTTTTAGGAAATTATCTCTTCATGCCCTTTGCACTTTTTTCTGTAAGATTTCTTCATATCTTGTCCTCAAATTTTGAGATTTTCTGATTTTCTGCAGTATATGTTGCAAGTAATTTCTTCCCATTTGTCATTTTTCATTTGATTTGTTTGTATTTTTCTCATCCTACAAATTTAAAATGTTCTCCTGTAGTCAGATTTATCAGTATTTTATTGCATCTCTATTTAAATACGTAAATAAATAATAGTTGGAAACCTTCCCCATACACTCAAGTTATAAAAACATTCACTCATGATTTATTCTGATCACTTACATATCTCTAATCCATTTGGAGCACATTCAGATGTATTATGTGAGGCATGTTGTATTTTGACATTTTCCAGCTTGTTATCCAGATCTCCACACACTACTCATTCAAAAGTTTAACTTTGTGCTCAGTTGCTCAGTCATGCCCAACTCTTTGCAACCCGATGGACTCTAGCCTCCCTGGCTCCTTTGTCCATGGGATTTCCTGGGCAAGAATACTGGAGTTGGTTGCCATTTCCTCCTCCAGGGGATCTTCCTGACCCAGGGATTGACCTCAAGTCTCCTGCATATCCTGCAGTGGCAGGTGGATTCTTTACCACTGAGCCACCTGGGAAGTCAAAATTTCAACTTCACCCTACTATTTTTAAATACTTTTTCATATACTAAATGTCTACATATATTATAGAATTAGTTATTATTCATGCATATAAATGTTTATTTTATATTACTTTTATAGCCTACTTGCTTCTGAATTCTCCTGAGGTCTGAGTTAATTGATCATTGATTCTCTAGTGTTCTCCAGTTTTTAATCACAGTATCTACACATAGATATCACAGTATCTACAAATGACAAATTCAATGTCATCCAATTTTATGCTTTCAGTATTTCATTTTTGTCTAATTCCAGGAGCTAATAATTTAAGTATGATGATAAAGAATAGAGAAAGTAGTGGAGGAAATTTCTTATTTCAAATCACAGTGAAAAATTCTCTACGGTCTCTTAATGAGACAGAGAGAGAGACAAACAGATAGAAGAGGAAAGAAGACACGCCCATAAATAATTATTATTGAGTGTTTTTTTTTAACGAATCAGAAATTAGTATTGAAATTTGTCATATATGTAGCATCAGTGGGGTTAATCAAATGATGTTTCCCATAGATGATTAATAACAGAATTAAATTATTAAATTTCCTAATATTGAATTCTTCCACAATTGAAAATAAACTGAGACTTTTTTTCATTTTCCATGTTCTTAAACAATTTATTTAAGATGAAGTTCTAAGGTCTCCGAAAGGTTAGTGAAATTCCCCTATGAAGACATCTGGGCCCTTTGTGTGTACCTGTGTGTGTGTGTGTGTATGTGTGAAGTTTCTTTTAATAAAGTTCTCTTTTTTTCTTCCATGGCAATTTGACCTCCTTAACTTTGTATCTATAATAGAGTCAATTTTAGTAAACTTAAGAAACTGTCCATTTCATCTATGTTTCAATATTACTGAACAAAGGTGTGCTAAGTAGTCTTTTATGACTGCTGCTTGCTTTTCTTGGTTTTATGTAATTTGTTTCTTATTTTGTGTGTGTTACCCCCTTTTTTCTTCAGTGGCTTATAAACTTCATTTTGTTAATCCCCAGACTTTTGATTCATTGTTTCCACTGTTTTTATATGTGCTATACAATTAAATTTAGCTTTCTATCTTTATTTTACTTACCTTGCATTTTCTTTTGGTTTGTTTCATTTTTCTACTTCTAGATTTGTGAGTGGGAATTTAATTATTTTTTAATTTCCGTTTGTATTGATATAAATGTTTAAGAAAATGAATTTTCTTTTGATGTGCCTTAAATGCACACCATAAATTTTTATGTGTAATTTTACATATTACTTTTGAGTTTTAGAAATTTTGACAATTTTTGCATCTCCCTTCAACCTTGTGTTATTTAATAGAAAAATTTTTAAGTTTCCTGTTAGAAGAGAATTTTTAAATTTTATTTTTATTTTCTAGTTTTATCATCAGAGATTTATCATCAGATATTTATCTTTATTTATGAAATATCTACTTTATAAATATACTGATATTTCTTAATATTACTAAATAAACTAATATGAGATTAATTTTGTGACTGGTCCTTGTGAATTTGAAAAGGAAGTCTAGTCTTAGTTATGAGATGTAATGTCAAAATAATCATAAGGCCATTTAATTTTTTTGTATCTTTACTTACTTTTTCTTCTCTTGCCTTATTTTATCCTAATATTAAAATCTTTAACATATATGTATGTATATGTATGTATATTAGTATATATACATATATACAATATATATATGTATGTATATATATTGGTCTCCTTTCATCTTCTGTTATTTCTACTTTGTATCGGTGATAGCCATACTTTTTGGTGTATTTCTAGTTGTTCTGTTATATCTTTGCTTTTAAATGTGTTTTGCTGTGTTAAATCTCTTTATAACTGAATGTTACCATGCCTGATGTTAGGATTTCAAGCTCTGTTTTCTTCTAGTTTTCATTTGCCGGGTATATATTTGCCAATACTTTCTTTAGCCTTTTTGGATCACTGGGTTCTGTGTGTGTGTTTTTCTGTATTGCAGAGTTGAGTTCTGCTTTATGAACCTATTTAAAAATATTTTCCTTTTGATAGAAGAGGTAAGTTCTTCACTTTTATGATAAGACTTTATTTGGTACCAGGTCTCATCTTTCTCTATATATCTTCTTTGCTGTTTTGGATTTCAGTTTGGGAACACAACAAGTTTTGCAGTTTTGTTCTGGTGTTTGCAATCCTTTTTCTTGTCTAACCTTTCAGCAGTTTGTCTGTTTTGAATGCCCTATGCTGACTTTTACCTGCTGTCTCTACAGCAGTCAATGGACTGGCTTCATTTCCCCCTTTCTCCGCTGCTTCCCTGTTTTCCCCTTTCCCTTCATTTTCTCCTTCCTCCGCTTACCAGCACAATTCTTTGTGCTCTGTCACAGCATTCAAGATTGTGCCCTATACTTCTGTCCTCGTTCCGGCCTTTTCATTTTGGATCCACAATTAAACATTAAAGTTTCCCTGAGGCTTGCCAGGATTAAGTTACAAACGCTTTACTCCATCAAAAATAAGTATTATATAACATATGATTTGGCAACCCACTTCAGTACTTTTGCCTGGAGAATCCCATGGACAGAGGAGCCTGGTAGGCTATAGTCCATGGGGTCGCTAAGAGTCAGACATGACTGAGCAACTTCACTTTCAC
>NW_011494796.1:2346712-2351067 GCF_000754665.1 Bison bison bison | reverse complement strand
GGTGGGCTGCCGTCTATGGGGTCACACAGAGTCGGACATGACTGACGCGACTTAGCAGCAGTAGCAGCAACATATGATTTTATATTACATGTATAACATAACACACAAGAATATGTTAACTCTAATCAGGCAGCTGCTTTCTGATATATCCAGGAATTCATGTTTATCTTTTATTTTATTCATACACACTGCTTAGTCGCTTCAGTCGTGTCTGACTCTGTGCGACCCCATGGACTGTAACCTACCAGGCTTCTCCATCCATGGGATTCTCCAGGGAAGAACACTGGAGTGGGGTGCCATTTCCTTCTCCAATTCATGCACACTAGGTGATTTTTAATTGCTTTGTGTGTTCAGTGTGAGTTTGGATTTATCAGCATGTTTGCAACATTTTTGCTCACATTTCTTTCTTTTCTATCAAAGCTTCTTTCTAGGATCTCCTTCCACCATCTAGAATTCCTTTTAATGAGGATCGTTTGGCATCCTCAGATTTTTATTAACCTAAAAATGTCACCACTGTGTTTTCCTTCTTAAAATATAGTTATCCCAGGTATAGAATTCAATTTGAAAGTTATTTTCTCTTAGTTGTCATTGTTCTCTGGTCTCTCATATGATATGGAGAAGGTATCAATTTAACTTTATTTTGGTCTTTCTTCCCTCTGCATGTTTTTGAAAGTCACTGTAACTTTTAATTAAACTTTAAAAAAAATTAAAGAATTGTAGAGTCAACACAAACTTGTAAAAATGATACAGAAAAATCCCACACAACTTTTATTAAATTTCCTCCAAATGTAACAACTTAAAAAACTGTGGTACAATATCATAAGCAAGATATTGGCATTGATATATCAAGACAATGGACAGTTCCATCACTGCTAAGGTCTGTCATGTTGCCCTTTTACAGCCAAACCCACACACTCCCATCTCCCCGGTATATCCACTCTTTAGTCTTGTGTCATAATTTACACCTCAGAAACCTTGATCACCTTTCCCTTCCGGAAGAGGGGGGTGACTCAAATGCCATGGCCTGCTCTTGCTACATTACACTCTGCCTCTCAGCCACAGCTGTGGCCTCCTGGGCGATTCCCTGCAAACTGAAGGGTGAAGGAAAATGACCCTAGCCTGGTTTCCAGGTGATTCTGCACACCATGTAGGCAGCACCTGAAAGCAGAGAGCAGAAGCACTATAACCGCTCTCTGGGACACCCCTGAAGCACAAGGAGAAGGGGGATCCTTTGACTCAACGGAACTACAAGCAATATGTCTCGTCCATTTTGCCTAGAAGGAAAGAAGTCTAGAGGTATGAGTCTATTCTTTGTCATGGGCTTTGGCCAGTGGTGTGGCTGGATGGTCAAAGGTTTGGAGAGAACACAGTTGGAATGGTGGTGAAAGGGCGGCCTGAGGAAGGAATATGTGGAGAGGCCTTTCTGTGTGCATAGAAGGAAGATGTGTCCTTTATGAATGCTCCCCAACAAATGACTTCAGCAGAGATGAGGTTTAATAGTTAACTAGACAGTTTGGCCCATGCTTGGGATGCTAGTCAGCCTCTTTATCCACCCTGTCATAGCCCAGTGGGCCTCATGAGCAAAGTGGCCGTGGTAGCAGGGACTGAGTATTTGCCTAGGCCTAGCAATGCGGACTTCCCTCAGTATGGCTGGCCTGGCTGTGGCCCCTGCTGAGGGCCCAGCATGCCAGCATCAGAGGGCAACACCGAGGCCCCAGAATGGCACGGTTCCTCATGGTGAGCAGCCAGCTACCTGGTGGCCAGACGGTTAAACTGGAGTGGTTCCATCACAAAAGGGGTACAACTTCACTCTTAATGGAAGAGATGCTTACTCTGGATATGCAGTTACTCTTCTGCCAAAACCACTTTCTATGGACTTAGAGAATTCCTTTTCCACCCCAGTGTTATTCCATACACCACACACCATTGCTCTGATCAAGGAACTCATTTCATAACAAATAAAGTGTGACAATGGGCCCAACTCATGGACTTCACTGGTCTTACTATGTTTTCCCTTATCCTCCAGCAGCCTTCTTGATAGAACAGAGAAATAGTGTTCTCAGCTGAATATCCATGTTTCTCCCAAGTATACGTTGGCATGCCAAGGTCCCCCTGTGATGGTATTGGGAAACCGGGCCTTTGTGCCGTGAGTGTGACACATGAGTGTGAAACGAGTCATGAGTGTGGAGCCCTCACCATGGGGTTAGTGCCCTTAGGAAGAGACTCCTGAGAGCTTGCTTTCTCTGTTTCTGCTCTCTCCCGTGTGAGGATACAACAGGAAGACCACCATTTGAAGACTGGAAATCGGGCCCTTGTCAGACACGGGGTCTACCTTGACCTTGGACCTGCCATCCTCCAGAATTTTGTGAAAGGAATGTTTGTTGTTTCAACCACCCACTCTATGGTAATTAGTTACAGCAGCCTTCAAAAACTCACCTGTGACACCAGCCAAGTGGCAATACCTAGAAAAAATTCGGTTCCTATCTCCTGATTTTATACTCTGCTGATCTAGAAGTCTCAGTTCCAAAGAGGCGAGTGCTTCCACCTGGGGGCATGGCAAGGATTCCGCTGAAAACAGAATAAGACTGGCCATCCATTTGGAGCTCAGGCCTCTGGATCTACAGGCCAAACGAGAGATCGACTCTGCTGGCTTGGTGATTAACCCTGACAACCACAGGGAAATTGGAGTGCTGCTCCACAACAGAGGTTAGGAAGAGTATGTCTGGAATGTAGGAGATCTCTTAAGGAGGCTTTTAGTATTTTCATGTTCTGTGATGAAGAACGTCAACAATTCAGCAGAAACTCACCGAAATGCATCTGGGTCAGCCTGTCAGGTAAACCACCATCACTAACGGAAATGTTTGCTGAGGGTAAAGTGAATATGAAATGATTAGTGGAAGGTGGCATTTGTAAATACTAGTTATAATGATGTGACCAGTTTAAAAAATTAGTCTAACAGGTATGAGTATTTCTTATTTTGCTATAAATATGCTTTTATGTGGAGAAAGCAATGGCACCCCACTCCAGTACTCTTGCCTGGAAAATTCCATGGACAGAGGAGGCTGATGGGCTGCAGTCCATGGGGTCGCTAAGAGTCAGACATGACAGAGCGACTTCACTTTCACTTTTCACTTTCATGCACTGGAGAATGAAATGGCAACCCACTCCAGTATTCTTTCCTGGTGAATCCCAGGGATGGGGGAGCCTCAAGGGCTACCATCAGTGGGGTCCCACAGAGTCGGACAAGATGAAGCAACTTAGCAGCAGCAGCAGCATGCTTTTGTGTAAATAAAAATATTGTTGTTTTCTTCCTTCTATTCAGTTGAGTTGGTTCAGTCACTCAGTCTTGTCCGACTCTTTGCGGCCCCATGAATCGCAGCACGCCAGGCCTCCCTGTCCATCACAAACTCCCGGAGTTCACTCAGACTCACATCCATCGATGTGGTGATGCCATCCAGCCATCTCATCCTCGGCCGTCCCCTTCTTCTCCTGCCCCCAATCCCTCCCAGCATCAGAGTCTTTTTCAATCAGTCAACTCTTTGCATGAGGTGGCCAAAGACATGGACTTTCAGCTTCAGCATCATTCCCTTCAAAGAAATCCCAGGGCTGATCTCCTTCAGAATGGACTGGTTGGATCTCCTTGCAGTCCAAGGGACTCTCAAGAGTCTTATCCAACACCACAGTTCAAAAGCATCAATTCTTCAGTGCTCAGCCTTCTTCACAGTCCAACTCTCACATCCATACATGACGACTGGAAAAACCAGAGCCTTGACTAGATGGACCTTTGTTGGCAAAGTAATGTCTCTGCTTTTGAATATGCTATCTAGGTTGGTCATAACTTTCCTTCCAAGGAGTAAGCATCTTTTAATTTCATGGCTGCAATCATCATCATCAGTGATCCTGGAGCCCAGAAAAATAAAGTCAGCCACTGTTTCTTCTGTTTTCCCATCTATTTGCCATGAAGTGATGGGACCAGATGTCATGATCTTCATTTTCTGAATGTTGAGCTTTAAGCCAACTTTTTCACTCTCCTCTTTCACTTTCATCAAGAGGCTTTTTCGTTCCTCTTCACTTTCTGCCATAATGGTGGTGTCATCTGCATATCTGAGGTTATTGATATTTCTCCTGGCAATCTTGATTCCAGCTTGTGTTTCTTCCAGTCCAGCGTTTCTCATGATGTACTCTGCATATAAGTTAAATAAGCAGGGTGACAATATACAACCTTGACGTACTCCTTTTCCTATTTGGAACCAGTCTGTTGTTCCATGTCCAGTTCTAACTGTTGCTTCCTGACCTGCATACAGATTTCTCAAGAGGCAGGCCAGATGGTCTGGTATTCCCATCTCTTTCAGAAT
>NW_011494796.1:2339597-2346430 GCF_000754665.1 Bison bison bison | reverse complement strand
AGTGATCACACCATCATGATTATCTGGGTTGTGAAGATCTTTTTTGTACAGTTCTTCTGTGTATTCCTGCCACCTCTGCTTAATATCTTCTGCTTCTGTTAGGTCCATACCATTTCTGTCCTTTATCGAGCCCATCTTTGCATGAACTGTTCCCTTGGTATCTGTAATTTTCTTGAAGAGATCTCTAGTCTTTCCCATTCTGTTGTTTTCCTCTATTTCTTTGCATTGATCCCTGAGGAAGGCTTTCTTATCTCTCCTTGCTATTCTTTGGAACTCTGCATTCTGATGCTTATATCTTTCCTTTTCTCCTTTGCTTTTCCCTTCTCTTCTTTTCACAGCTATTTGTAAGGCCTCCACAGACAGCCATTTTGCTTTTTTGCATTTCTTTTCCATGGGGATGGTCTTGATCCCTGTCTCCTGTACAATGTCACGAACCTCATTCCATAGTTCATCAGGCACTCTATCAGATCTAGTCCCTTAAATCTATTTCTCACTTCCACTGTATAATCATAAGGGATTTGATTTAGGTTATACGTGAATGGTCTAGTGGTTTTCCCTACTTTCTTCAATTTAAGTCTGAATTTGGAAATAAGGAGTTCATGGTCTGAGCCACAGTCAGCTCCTGGTCTTCTTTTTGTTGACTGTATAGAGCTTCTCCATCTTTGGCTGCAAAGAATATAATCAATCTGATTTCGGTGTTGACCATCTGGTGATGTCCATGTGTAGAGTCTTCTCTTGTGTTGTTGGAAGAGGGTGTTTGTTATGACCAGTGCATTTTCTTGGCAAAACTCTATTAGTCTTTGCCCTGCTTCATTCCATATTCCAAGACCAAATTTGCCCGTTACTCCAGGTGTTTCTTGACTTCCTACTTTTGCATTCCAGTCCCCTATAATGAAAAGGACATCTTTTTTAGGTGTTAGTTCTAAAAGGTCTTGTAGGTCTTCATAGAACCATTCAACTTCAGCTTCTTCAGTGTTACTGGTTGGGGCATAGACTTGGATTACTGTGAAATTGAATGGTTTGCCTTGGAAACGAACAGAGATCATTCTGTCATTTTTGAGATGGCATCCAAGTACTGCATTTCGGACTCTTTTGTTAACCATGATGTCTACTCCATTTCTTCTGAGGGATTCCTGCCCGCAGTAGTAGATATAATGGTCATCTGAGTTAAATTCACCCATTCCATCCATTTTAGTTCACTGATTCCTAGAATGTCGACATTCACTCTTGCCATCTCTTGTTTGACCACTTCCAATTTGCCTTGATTCATGGACCTGACATTCCAGGTTCCTATGCAATATTGCTCTTTACAGCATCAGACCTTGCTGCTATCACCAGTCATATCCACAGCTGGGTATTCTTTTTGCTTTGGGTCCATCCCTTCATTCTTTCTGGAGTTATTTCTCCACTGATCTCCAGTAGCATAGTGGGCACCTACTGACCTGCGGAGTTCCTCTTTCAGTATCCTATCATTTTGCCTTTTCATACTGTTCATGGGGTTCTCAAGGCAAGAATACTGAAGTGGTTTGCCATTCCCTTCTCCAGTGTACCACATTCTGTCAGACCTCTCCACCATGCCCGCCCATCTTGGGTTGCCCCACGGGCATGACTTAGTTTCACTGAGTTAGACAAGGCTGTTAATAATAGTTAATTTTATGTCTCATTATTTAGGTTATAAGATACCAAAGGATAAGTGAACAGTACTCAAAGACTTCATGTTCTCTTCTGGAGAAAGTGTTAGCATGTTTTGGGTTGTAGGTATGTTACATACATGTGTGCTCACTCGTGTCTGTCTCTTGGTGACCCCATGGACTGTAGCCCACCAGGCTCCACTGTTCATGGGATTCTCTAGGCAAGAATACCCGAGTGGATTGTCATTTCCTCCTCCAGGGGATCTTCCTGATGCAGGGATTAAACGTGTGTCTCTTGCATTGCAGGTGGATTCTTTACTCCTCTGCCACCTGGGAAGCCTCTGTAGGTAGGTTAGTTGTATCATACACATCTCTTTAAACCATATTTATTTAATCTCCAAATAAAGACAGTAACAAAGTTACTAAAATGTAGGTATGTTAGTTGCATCATTTTAGGCAGATATACAACTTTGTTACTGTCTTTATTTGGAGATTAAATACGGTATAAGAGATGTACATGGGTGCCAAATTGATGAGGGGAAGACTGTAAGCAGCATTGTGATTTGTCAGCTTGGTTAGGCTACTGCCCCCAATTATTTAATCAGACAGGCATAAATCTAGGTGCTGTTGTAAAGGAATTTGTAGGCATAATTAAAATCCCTAATCAGTTGATTCAAGTTAAGGACATTTTCCTCAGTGGGCCTTGATCTAATCAGGTGTAAAGCCCTGAAAAATGGGTTGAAACTTTCTGGAGAGAGACAGAAACTGAGAAAGAGAAAAGATTCCCACCTGTGGGCAACATCCTCGCCCAATGTCCCTGGAGTCCCAGCCTGCTCCTGACGGTCCCTTCCTAATGGCCCGCTCTGCAGACTTTGAACTTGCCTAGCCAGGTCCCGCAGTGTGTGAGCAATACCGATGTATGTCAGTTACACACATCTATATATTTATAAATCTATATCTGTACCTCTTATAGGTTTTCTTCTCTGGTTTATTGCTGAAGAATATAAAATCATGTCAAAGGGGTCACAAAAATATTCAAACTACTTCCTCTAACAGCCAGTGCTTAGGAGTTCAGAAGAGTGGTTTCCAATGACCAGAATCTGCCTTACCTTTGCCTCTTTGATGCCCAGATACTTTGCTAAGAAAACCCCTCCATACAATCAGGATCTATTGACTCACTCCTGTAAGCAAAAACAACAGGTGGGGAAAGTGGGAAATATTTCTTTTCCCTTATCTTATTTACCATGTGAAAATTTTAGGATGTTGAAGATTTGGTATAGTTTCTAGTAAAGCATGGAACTTCCAGGAAGAAATTAAGATTAGAAATTAACCATTTTAAATGTGAGGTATTCTCAAGGCCAAGACATGGTCAGTAGCTGTATGCAACAAAAGAAAATAGCCAAGCTTTTCTTAAAGAGTTCCCATAGCCCACATTCTCACCTTTTGTCATGTGGAGTCAAGAAAAAAAAAAATTCTGATTCAAACTATGCTTTTTAAATGGCTTAAAATAGCAATGGGACATAGTGGAATTTAAAATTAACTCATTTGAAAGTAAGGTGCACGTTTTCTGAAATACCCCAGTTCAAACTCGTCTAAAAAAGGTGCTGCAGACAAAGTCTGTAGGGTTAGCATTAGCAGAGGGATTGGGAACTGTAGGAACTCAATAGTGGATTCCCAGCTCAAGGCAGAATGAACACAAGTCTGAATTTGCTTAAGTCAGTTTTGATTTATGCCTGTGTTCATGGTGTAATTATCAGTCTTGAGTCCTCTTATAAGTGTCCTAGTTTGAACAATGAATTCCTAATTTACTCCCGTCATGTTTTGAGAACGTACTTGATATGATTTTAATCTTTTAAAGTGTATTTAGATTTCTTCCATGGCTCAGAACGCGCCCTATCCTGGAGAACAGCACTGGTGCACCTGTAAAGAAGGTGTGTGTATTCTGCTGTTGCTGGGTAGAATGTTCTGTTAATAGCAGGGAAGTCAGATTGGCCAGTGGTGCTCTTCCTGTCTTCTGGCTCCTTGCTGAATTTCTGTCCGGTTGCCCTATCAGTTATTGAGAGTGGAGGAGCATTAATGTTTTCAACTATTATTGTTGAAATGTCTATTTCTCCTTTCAGTTCGGTCATTTTTTGCTTCATATATTTTAGGACTCTGTCCTTAGGTGTGGATCTGCTTTGAATTTTTAGATGTTCCTGATGAACTAACTGATGGTTTTATTGCTATAAAATGTCCTTTTTGTCTCTAGTAATACTTTTATATTTAAGTTGTGTTTTTTTTAATACCGGTATAATCATTCCAGCAGTCTTTTGGTTTCTGTATGCATGCATGGTGTATCTTTTTCATCTTTATGCTTTCAACCTATTTGTGCCTTTGAATCTGAAATCCGTCTCTTATTGACAGCCTACAGGGGGATCATTTTGAAAAATTTAGTCTGACTATCTCTACCTTTTGATTGGACTACCAAATGCATTTTTAACATAATCATTGATATGATTGAATTACATCTCCTGTTTTGCTTTTTGTTTCCTCATATCTTCTTTGTTCCTGTGTTATTCTTTTTCCGCTAGATATTTTCTAGGGCACCACTTAAATTTCTTTGTTGGATTCTTTACTCTTTTTTGATTTTACTTGTTTTCTTAGAGCATGGGGATTAAACATGCATCTTACCTAAAAACAACATAGTTCAGATTATTATTAATTTAGTTTGAAAAGTATACATAAATTTTGTTCCAATATAGGGCTCTGTCCTTCCCCCATCGTGATATTATTACCTTACAACTTTTTGCTTATAAACTCAACAATACAGTTTTATAATGATTGTTTCAAATAACTACCTTTTAAAATGAGCTGAGAACTATTTAAAAATATATTCATATTTTCTATTATATTTTCTTACATAATTACTTTTACGGGTTTTCTTTCTTTGTATGGATTCAAGTACCATCTAACATTTATTTTCCACCTGAAATATTTCCTTTGATATTTCTTGTTGAATAGGTCTATTGAAGATTAATTGCTCCATTTTTATTTACCCAGGAATGTCTTTACTTCAGTTGCCTTTTGGAAGGATAATTTTGCTTGATATAGAAGTTTTTTTAATATTTATTTAGTTTTGACTGTGTCGGACCTTAGTTGTGGTGCGAGGGCTCTTCCTTGGCATTCAGACTCCAGAGCAGGTGGGCTCTGTAGTTGCTGCACGCAGGCAGTTGTGGTAGGCTCTCGAGTTGTGGTGTGCGGGCTCAGTAGCTGCAGTGAATGGGCTTAGTTGCTCTACGGCATGTGGGATCTTTGTTCCCATCAGGGGTGGAACCTGTGTCCCCTGCATGGTTCTTACTCACTGGACCACCAGGGAAGTCCCTAGAAACTTTGACTATTATTCTTCAGTATTTTTCTTCTTTACCTCTTTTATCCTGCTGCTGCTGATGCTGCTGCTGCTGTCACTTCAGTCGTGTCCGACTCTTTGCGACCCCAGGGGCTGCAGCCCACCAGGCTCCTCCATCCATGGGAGTTTCCAGACAAGAGTACTGGAGTGGGGTGCCAGTGCCTTCTCCTTTCTCCTTCTAGGACTCATTAATCTTTCACACACATTGATCTATTTGATGGTGTTTTACACGTATCTTGCAAATCCCCAGGTGCACAGTGGTAAAGAATCTGCCTGCCAACGCAGGAGACGCGAGAGATGTGGGTTTGATCCCTGCGTCCAGAAGATCCCCTGGAGAAGGAAATGGCAACCCTCTCCAGTATTCTTGCCTGGGGAATCCCATGGACAGAGGAGCCTGGTGGGCTACGGTCCATGGGGTTCCAAAAGAGTTGTACACGACTTAGTGGCTAAACAACAACACTGAATATTTCAGTTACTGTACTTTTAAACTACAGAGTTTCTAGTTGGTTCTTTTTAAAAGTTATTTCTCTTTATTGCTGTTATCTATTTTGTGAGGCATTGCTGTCCTACTTTTCTTTAGGTTTTTTATTTTATTTTTTAATTTTTAATTTTTTTTAAAATTTGAACACCAGAAACATTTTGTGTTGAGGTATAGCCAATTAACAATGTTGTGATAGTTTCAGGTTAACAGTGAAGGGACTCAACCATACTTATTCATGTATCCATTCTTCCCCAGACCCCGCTCCCATCCAGGCTGGCACATAACATTGAGCAGAGTTCCATGTGCTAAACAATAGTTTTTGTTGGTTATCCATTTTAAGTGTAACAGTGCATACATGACCTTGGTGTCCTTTAGTTCTTTGAACATATATATAAAAGCTGATTTAAAGGCTGCCTACTATGCTGAACATCTGAGTATCCCAAGGCTAGTTTCTTTGGATCGTTTTCTTTCCTATACATAGGCTATACTTCCCTGCTTCTCACAGTATTTGTTGAAAACTGGGCATACTAACATATTTTAGTAACTTTGAAATCCAGTCACCCCTCCCTGCTGCTCTGCTGGTGGTTGTTGTATTTTTTTATTATTGAAAACTAGAATTTTTTTTTTTTTTTGCTATTGTTTAGTAATTTCCCTTGACCAGTGTTTGTATTTCCTGTAGTATGAACTTCAATTTTGTTTAATTTTTAGTTTTGGCATTGTAGGTGTCTTCCCTGGATCAGCATAGCTCTCTGTGCTCTTTCTTTACTGTTCATGCAGCCCTGAACATGCACACAGATTTCCAGATCTAGCAATGTGTAAGAGGTTTTCATAGTCCACTATGGACATGTGAATCCCTACACTATCTTTTAAAATTTTTGGCTGGACTCTTTTTAGCCCCAGCTTACATCACAGCCCTAGGAACCTGCGCAATTTACCTTCCCTAACTGCTACTGATTTTTATTGTTGTCAACACCACCCTGGGAATGAAGCTTTTCTGTGGAGCTGCAAGTCAGGTCAAAATTGGCTGCTGGTCTCTACAGGACCACACAAGCAACTGGCAGGAAGAGAGGAGTATCCCCGAGTTAAAGTGTCATAGACTCCACTGCTCTCATTGAGGGTCAGTAGTTTTCTTCAATAAACACTTTTAATTTGTTGTGTGCCTTTAGCTAAATATCCAGAGTTCTGAAATGGTTGCTTTAATAATCTTGCCAGGGTTGTCACTGCGTTTTGAGGAGAGATGATTTACTGAGGTGCTTGCTTCACCTCTGCATAGTAAATTATATGGTCATTTACCTAAAGCATCTTCCTGCTACTCAGGCCAAGCCAATTGTTGCTG
>NW_011494796.1:2336404-2339497 GCF_000754665.1 Bison bison bison | reverse complement strand
ACGGAGGAGCCTGGTAGGCTATAGTCCATGGGGTCACTAAGAGTCGGACAGGACTGAGCGACTTCACTTTCACTTTTCACTTTCATGCATTGGAGAAGGAAATGGCAACCCACTCCAGTATTCTTGCTTGGAAAATCCCAGGGACAGAGGAGCCTGTTGGGCTGCCGTCTATGGGGTCGCGCAGAGTCGGACACGACTGATGTGACTTAGCAGCAGCAGCAGCAGCAGCAGCAAAAATCTCAAAAGTTTTATTTTATAAACTCTTACAGACATATTTTCCTTGGGTGGAATACAACAACCCCTACCCAAAGAGATTTCATCACATCCAGTCCACCCACTTTCCGGTATTCTTTCCCTTCATCAATTTACTGTCACTGAGCACCTGTCACTGGCCTGGAATAGTGTTCCCTGCTAGGGAGACAACACAAAGAATACAGAATAAATTAGACTTAAATTACTATATTGAGTCAATTAAACTAATTTCAAATTTTCCTTTTTAAAAAATTTTATTTTATTTTCAATTGGAGGATAACTGCTTTACAATATTGTGATGGTTTCTGCCATACATCAACATGAATCAACCATAAGGTATACATGTGTCCCCTCCCTCCTGAACCTCCTTCCCACCTTCTTTCCCATCCCATCCCCTCTAGGTTGTCACAGAGAACAGATTTTCCTTTTAAGGCTGTTCACTGGAAAATGTAGTATCTGATATTTGGCTTTTTGTTGTTGTGCAGAAGCTTAGTCGTGTCCAATTCTGTGACCCCATGGACTGCAGCATGCCAGTCTTCCCTGTCCTTCACCATCTCCCAGAGCTTGCTCAGACTCATGTCCATTGAGTCAGTGATGCCATCCCACCATCTCTTTCTCCTTCACTTGTCTTTCAACTTGACTTCAGAAAAATTAAGGAAAACCGTTTCTTCAGACTCAATGGCAACCCACTCCAGTACTCTTGCCTGGAAAATTCCATGGACGGAGGAGCCTGGTAGGCTTCAGTCCATGGAGTCACGAAGAGTCAGACATGACTGACCGACTTCATTTTTACTTTTCACTTTCATGCACTGGAGAAGGAAATGGCAACCCACTCCAGTGTTCTTGCCTGGAGAATCCCAGGGACGGCAGAGCCTGGTGGCCTGCCATCTATGGGGTCGCACAGAGTCGAACACGACTGAAGTGACTTAGCAGCAGCAGCAAGCAGTAAATATTTTTCAATCATGAGTTTTCATAAAGAACCCACGCTCATTTTAAAACAAGCTACAGAGCCATTTAGATTGGAGTTGAGATATCTATTGAAAATGGTATCAACAAACAGATAATCATGTAAATCTTTGATGAAATGAACCTTTTTGCACACTTCAAAAGCATTACCTTACATCACTGCAAACCTGGCAAGTAATTGCAATGATCAGAGTAATTCATATTCAAATATTCACCATGTTTGTTTATAGTGTTGATAGTCCCAGATGTGCTAGTATTGTAGAAGAGACATTAAGAATAATTTTTTAATATTTAAAATACTGTTTTCACTGACAGAACTATAGCATTTCCAATTAAAAAAAAATAAAGTTCTTTTGTGATTTGAAGCTAGTTCTTACAGTGGAGCTGTATTGCTTGGAAACTCTGTGTCATCATAGTTCTGCTTTCCCCTTGAGCAGACACCACCCCCGACTCCAGTCACCTTAATTATTTGCACGGGTGCTCGGCAAGGAGCAATCACATCCAGACACTGGGTTCTAGTCAGTCAGTGCTTCTCTCTCTTTGCTCCCTGCAGCCTTGCTCGTTCCTCTCTCTCTCTCTCTGTCAGGTGAGGAGAGTGCTACCATGACAGGTCTATTCTATCAAGAGGAGTTTCTAAGATAACAGAAGCACAGAAATCTTATATAAGAAGGAACAGACTTAAAGGTCACATTTTCAGTATAAAAAAATATTCTCCAGAGTATTCGTAATAGATAATCAGATAATCATTCAAACAGTGCTTAAAGCAAGATTTTCCAATTTAGATTACATTTTTGTTCTAAATCACCTTCCACCTGGAAGCAATTGCATGGTGTTGTGAAGTCAAATTTAGAAAATATGAGAATTGAAATATATTTTCTCCTAATATTTGATAAGATTTGAGCCAATGGATTATCCTCTTTGAGCTTCAATATTCTAACTGACTTGATGGACATGAGTTTGAGCAAGCTTCAGGAGTTGGTGATGGACAGGGAAGCCTGGAGTGCTGCAGTTCACGGGCTCACAAAGAGTCAGACATGACTGAGAGACTGAACTGAACTGATCCTTATTTGTAAAATAGAGATTTCTCATTTACCTTACCTATTTCCCCTAACTTATCCCAAAGGAGACACAGAGCCTTATTCCTAAAGCATCAACATAACAAATATATTAGGAGATTTACATAATCCTTGCCAATATTCCCCTCATCCTTCATCCTGGGTAAGGAGCAGTGGCTGTGCTTTTCTGGACCAGCCATGAAGAGATACCCCACGTCCAAGGTAAGAGAAACCCAAGTAGGTGTTGCAAGAGGGCATCAGAGAGCAAACACACTGAAACCATAATCACAGAAAACTAGTCGATCTAATCACATTAGGACCACAGCCTTGTCTAACTCAATGAAACTAAGCCATGCCCGTGGGGCCACCCAAGACAGGTGAGCATGGTGGAGAGGTCTGACACAATGTGGTCCACTGGAGAAGGGAATGGAAAACCACTTCAGTATTCTTGCCTTGAGAACCCCATGAACAGTATGAAAAGGCAAAATGATAGGATACTGAAAGAGGAACTCCCAAGGTCAGTAGGTGCCCAATATGCCACTGGAGATCAGTGGAGAAATAACTCCAGAAAGAATGAAGGGATGGAGCCAAAGCAAAAAGAATACCCAGCTGTGGATGTGACTGGTGATAGAAGCAAGGTCCGATGCTGTAAAGAGCAATATTGATAGGAACCTGAAATGTCAGGTCCATGAATCAAGGCAAATTGGAAGTGGTCAAACAAGAGATGGCAAGAGTGAACATCAACATTCTAGGAATCAGCGAACTAAAATGGACTGGAATGGGTGAATTTAACTCAGATGACCATTATATCTACTACTGC
>NW_011494796.1:2336004-2336304 GCF_000754665.1 Bison bison bison | reverse complement strand
TCTCAAAAATGACAGAATGATCTCTGTTCGTTTCCAAGGCAAACCATTCAATATCACAGTAATCCAAGTCTATGCCCCAACCAGTAACGCTGAAAAAGCTGAAGTTGAATGGTTCTATGAAGACCCACAAGACTTTTTAGAACTAACACCCCCAAAAGATGTCCTTTTCATTATAGGGGACTGGAATGCAAAAGTAGGAAGTCAAGAAACACCTGAAGTAACAGGCAAATTTGGCCTTGGAATACGGAATGAAGTAGGGCAAAGACTAATAGAGTTTTGCCAAGAAAATGCACTGGTCAT
>NW_011494796.1:2327972-2334989 GCF_000754665.1 Bison bison bison | reverse complement strand
TCTTTTTTGGGGCTCCAAAATCACTGCAGATGGTGACTGCAGCCTTGAAATTAAAAGATGCTTACTTCTTGGAAGGAAAGTTATGACCAACCTAGATAGCATATTCAAAAGCAGAGACATTACTCTGCCAACAAAGGTCCTTCTAGTCAAGGCTATGGTTTTTCCAAGGGTCATGTATGGATGTGAGAGTTGGACTGTGAAGAAAGCTGAGCGCCAAAGAATTGATGCTTTTGAACTGTGGTGTTGGTGAAGATTGTTGAAAGTCCCTTGGACTGCAAGGAGATCCAACCAGTCCATTCTGAAGGAGATCAGCCCTGGGATTTCTTTGGAAGGAATGATGCTAAAGCTGAAACTCCAGTACTTTGGCCACCTCATGCGAAGAGTTGACTCATTGGAAAAGACTCTAATGCTGGGAGGGATTGGGGGCAGGAGGAGAAGGGGACAACAGAGGATGAGATGGCTGGATGGCATCACCGACTCGATGGACGTGAGTTTGAGTGAACTCCGGGAGTTGGTGATGGACAGGGAGGCCTGGCGTGTCACGATTCATGGGGTTGCAAAGATTCGGACACGACTGAGTGACTGAACTGAACTGCCAATATTCAATGCAAAGTGTTGCTGTACCATTTTAATTTAGATAGTTTCTCTAGAAATGTCTGAACCAAATTGTTGTACATAAGCATTTAGGTCAACTTTCACCACAGCCTGCCCTAAATAGACCCATCTCTTGCTGAGAAAGAGAGAAGTAATACTGCTGCTCCTGCTGCTAGGTTGCTTCAGTCATGTCCGACTCTGTGCGACCCCATGGAGGGCAGCCCACCAGGCTCCCCCATACCGGGGATTCTCCAGGCAAGAACACTGGAATGCGTTGCCACTTCTTCAGTGCATGAAAGTGAAAAGTGAAAGTAAAGTCACTCAGTTGTGTCTGTTAGCAACCCCATGGACTGCAGCCTACCAGGCTCCTCTGTCCACAGGGTTTTCCAGGCAAGAGTACAGGAGTGGGTTCCCATTGCCTTCTCCAGAAGTAATACTGATTGCTGACTTATTAGAATATTCTTTGTATTTATGGTGATGTCAAAAGAGATATGTTAAATACTCTGGTTCTAAAAGTAGGGCAGTGTAATTTATAATCATTTTCAAAATTTTTATCTCCTACCTTATTATCATTTTCCCAAGGTGATTCGTCATTGTATCCTCATTAAAAATAACAAACACTGAAATATCTATAATACAAAATTAACAGAAAACTAATGTGATCTTTTCCACTAAATTTTGCTCACATTTAAGGCTGAGCAGCATATAAATGCAGCAGTATCCTCAAATTGGAATTCCCCTAGCAGGGTTCTGATGGTTTCCTGTAACAAAGGCTAGAATTTGTCAAGAAAATTAATGCAACCTAATATGGAAGATAACATTTCCCGTTAGGATTGAGATGTTTAAAGTGAGTTCTTGTGTGTAGCCTTTTAGATCCAACCTATACTATATTTTTCTCCAAACTACAATGCAAAGCTAAAATGTGAAGACTACATAAACAAATATAAATAAACAGTAAATAAAAACAAAGTTGCATAGTCAGCATCAGATTTGCCTTTGGTTTTTGCTGATTTTGTGCTGTGGTACAATGGAAAATGAAAATGAAAGTGAAAGTCTCTCAGTCGTGTCTGATTCTTTGTGACCCCATGGACTATACAGTCCATGGAATTCTCTAGGCCAGAATACAGGAGTGGGTAGCCTTTCCCTTCTCCAGGAGATCTTCCCAACCCAGAGATCGAACCCAGGTCTCCTGCACTGCACGCAGATTCTTTATTAGCTGAGCTCCAAGGGAAGCCCAAGGATACTGCAGTGGGTAGACTATCCTTTTTCAAGCAGATCTTCCCGACCCAGGAGTCAAACCAGGGTCTCCTGCATTGCAGGTGGATTCTTTAGCAACTGAGCTATCAGGGTATAATGGAAAGCACACATAATTCTACAAATATACCACCATTTGCAAAACAGAAATGCTTCTTGTGTGAAGTTTTAAGAGCATCCTTTTTGTTGACCTTTGCTTTTCTATTATGATATCCTGAAACAAGGCAGAGAAAGAAGGGGCAATGGAACCTCTATATATTTAATGAACCAGGGATGCCATAAATGGGCACCAGTCTTTTTGAAGAATGTAGTAGTTCTGTGCATCTCTCACACTACTGTGATAAAATATAATCAGCTCAGTTCAGTCTCTCAGTCATGTCTGACTCTTTGCAACCCCATGGACTGCAGCATGCCAGGCCTCCATGTCCATCACCAACACCCAGAGCTTGCTCAAACTCATGTCCATTGAGTTGGTGATGCCATTCAACCATCTCATCCTCTGTCATCCCCTTCTCCTCCCACCTTCAATCTTCCCCAGCATCAGGTAGCCAAAGTATTGGAGTTTCAGCCTCAGCATCAGTCCTTCCAATGAATGTTCAGGACTGATCTCCTTTAGGATGGACTGGTTTGATCTCCTTGTAGTCCAAGTGACTCTCAAGAGTCTTCTCCAACACCACAGTTCAAAAGCATCAATTCTTCAATGCTCAGCTTTCCTTATGGTCCAACTTTCACATCCATAAATCCATAGAGGAAAATATAATACTTGATCTTGAATCCTGTGGAAAGATTTCTCAGAATAGTACTTGGGAGTTTTCAGTGAGTGGATGCTATAGGCATTTATATAGTTATTCAAGATAAAGGACTTCTGAATACGTGCTTATATGTGTGTCCATGGCCATGACCATATCTGTGTCCATCAAACATGCTGAGGTGTATGAGTTTTTAAGAACTAAGTTCCATGAAGTAGTCAGTTTAGGCAGGTATAACTTTGATACGTGAACTGTGAACTTCCAGATGTTCAAGCTGGTTTTAGAAAAGGCAGAGGAACCAGAGATCAAATTGCCAACATCTGCTGGATCATCGAAAAAGCAAGAGAGTTCCAGAAAAACATCTATTTCTGCTTTATGGACTATGACAAAGCCTTTGACTGTGTGGATCACAATAAACTGTGGGAAATTCTGAAAGAGATGGGAATACCAGACCACCTGACCTGCCTCTTGAGAAATCTGTATGCAGGTCAGGAAGCAACAGTTAGAGCTGGACATGGAACAACAGACTTGCTCCAAATAGGAAAAGGAGTATGTCAAGGCTGTATATTGTCACCCTGCGTATTTAACTCATATGCAGAGTACATCATGAGAAACGCTGGGCTGGAAGAAGCACAAGCTGGAATCAAGATTGCCGGGAGAAATACCAATAACCTCAGATATGCAGATGACACCACCCTTATGGCAGAAAGTGAAGAGGAACTAAAGAGCCTCTTGACGAAAGTGAAAGAGGAGAGTGAAAAAGTTGACTTAAAGCTCAACATTCAGAAAACTAAGATCATGGCATCCGATCCCATCACTTCATGGCAAGTTGATGGGGAAACAGTGGAAACAGTGTCAGACTATTTTGGGGGGCTCCAAAATCACTGCATATGGTGATTGCATCCATGAAATTAAAAGACACTTACTCCTTGGAAGGAAAGTGATGACCAACCTAGACAGCATAGCAGGACATTACTTTGTCAACAAAGGTTCATCTAGTCAAGGCTAGGGTTTTTCCAGTAGTTATGTATGGATGTGAGAGTTGGACTAGAAAGAAAGCTGAGTGCCGAAGAACTGATGCTTTTGAACTGTGGTGTTGGAGAAGAGTCTTGAGAGTCCCTTGGACTGCAAGGAGATCCAACCAATCCATCCTAAAGGAGATCAGTCCTGGATGTTCATTGAAAGGACTGATGTTGAAGCTGCAAGTCCAATACTTTGGCCACCTGATATGAAGAACTGACTCATTCGAAAAGACCCTGATGCTGGGAAAGATTGAGGGCAGGAGGAGAAGGGGACAACAGAGGATGAGATGGTTGGATGGCATCACTGATTCAATGGACATGAGTTTGGGTAAACTCTGGGAGTTTGTGATTGACAAGGACGCCTGGCATGCTGCAGTCCATGGGGTCACAAAGAGTTGACAAGACTGAGTCACTGAACTGAACTTTGATACCATTTGCTAATGGTCATAAAATCCCTTATGAGAGGAAAAAGAAACTGTTTCTTTCACACATGTTATCACTCTAACAGTAAGTAGATGGTCTACATGCAGTTCTTTGTATCACTCTTCACAAACAGCAAAAGGAAAGGTGTGGAGGACTGAGCAGTAACCTTACCTTCAGGGAGGACTCTATTGAGCAGAGACCAGTGGAGCACTGTATCATGGAGATGTATGTGACAGAAAGAACTTCTGGTTCCACCTATTCACCTCATTGTGGTTGAAGTCAGCTTTCTCTTTACATGCTACCCAGAAGAATCAGACTAGAGCAGAGATGAACAGCTAAGTAAGAGGCTTTCTTCCCGAGCACTTTCATGATGGGTTTCCTTTATATCATCTTCAGAAAATGAGTCAGTACACCCACCAAAATTTGAAATATTTTCAGAAAATGACATATTTTCCAGAAGATCAGTTTCATTTTTATTTTTTAATGAACATTTAAGGTTCATATACAAAAGCTAACAGAGCAATAAGTCAATCATGAAATAACATACAGGGAAATAAAATGGAAAATAACTCATTTACAATTTCTCACCACTGAAGCACTATACTCTGGCTGCAGTGAATTGTGGTCAGTGTTCCAGACAGTGTATGCTCAGGTCAGATGCCAAGACTGTCATCACACTACTTTTTAAGATCTTTTCTTTCTTGGTCATTGTTCAGTTAGTCAGTGGGGGGGTGGGTGGTCAGAGGGAGAGAAGTATGTTTCACTCCCACTCCACCAAAAAAAAAATTTTTAAGCAGTTAAATTTTTCCTTGGGGAAATATTTTATCTGTTAATCTAACATACTATCTGCTTCTATTATTAAATGTCTACATAAATATTTATTTTATTTCTTAACATAAGATCATGCAGTAGTTTTAATTTCAGAGCAATTAAATTCTTTAATTTCAAAGAATTATCAAAGGCAATTAGTTTGTACATAAATGCCCACAGTTGAATTTTTCAATGCAAAATGTGCTCTTTGTGATATCTGTTTCTTGTGAGAGTTGGTCAAGTAATAATCATGGAGCATTTCCTAAAATATTTATTTGCTGGGAAAATTTGTATGAAATGACATCTGAAGTATAAAAAACATTGTTAGGTAACACTTGGAACAGTTAAAAATATACTTGTTTGTAAACTCTCAGTGTAAGGTGCTGAGCATCTGAGTGTCAGTGCCATTTCTCCTGTTTTTCTAGAAAGTGGCTTGATTTATTTATCAATGTGTCATCTCTGAAACATCTGACATTACATATAGAAACATCAAGGCAATATTATTTGTACATATAATTAAACATGCAAAAATTTCCTGAAAGATAGTGCCCAGATAAGGGAGGCCCCCCGAGTTCAACCTCTCCTTGGTGCCCGTCACTGACGTATGGCTCTCTTGGAGTTTGGGAGCATGAAAGCTCATTTTGGAGAGGTAGCCCCTTTAATCACTGGCTCCCTATTCAAATACGTTGCCCAGTAGACTAGGTTGAAAGTGCCAAACAGAAGTGGGAATATAATTCGGGACATTTTGTCAATCTTGCTGATGCTGTTGTAAGTCTTTTTGTTTTCAGAAGCCTTGTCTTCAGGTTTTACTGAGGCTGAAGAGGCATTTGTGGTCCCTGCAGGGGTCTGCTCCTTTGGGATGTTCGGGGGGTGGGTCATCTTCCCAGTAGTATAAGCGTTTGTTGACTTATTTATTGTAAGCTCACGCTCCTTTTTCTGCAAAATACAAGAAGAATGTAAGGGCATGATGTTTGCAAGCAACTATCAGTTCTCAAAACAGACAGAGACAGAGAGGGGGATCAGCTTATCCCTGGCAGAGGACAGCCTTCCACAGACTTCTAGGCTTAGAACCCCACGTGGCCAGTCTTGGATGTGAAATTCTGGAACAGGTAGAATAGTTTACGGTAGAAACGTTAGGAAATGGTTCCCTTTGGAGCAGTGAGGACAGGAATGGACTGGGAAGGGGGACAGTGACCTTCTGGAGTGTGACGACGTGCTCTGTCGTCATAGGGATTTGGGTTATATAGCTGAGCATGTTCGTCAAACCTTCTCAAGATACAGGTGAGCATGTTCGTCAAACCTTCTCAAGGGTACACTTAGAGTTTGTGCACGTCATACTATGTAAATTTTTGCTTCAAAAGAATCAAACAATAAACAAATATTGAACTCTAATTAGTGATATGCTTGCTGAATTATTTAGTGGGAAATGCATTATTTACTTTGAATCCATCAAGAATTAAGAAGCATTGACAGACTGAGGATGGCTGGATGGATGAATGGATAGATAGATGTTCAGTTCAGTTCAGTCGCTCAGTTGTGTCTGACTCTTTGCGACCCCATGAATCGCGACAGGCCAGGCCTCCCTGTCCATCACCAACTCCCAAAGTTCACTCAGACTCATGTCCATCGAGTCAGTGATGCCATCCAGCCATCTCATCCTCTGTCATCCCCTTTTCCTCCTGCCTCCAATCCCTCCCAGCATCAGAGTCTTTTCCAATGAATCAACTCTTCGCATGAGGTGGCCAAAGTACTGGAGTTTCAGCTTTAGCATCATTCCTTCCAAAGAAATCCCAGGGCTGATCTCCTTTAGAATGGATTGGTTGGATCTCCTTGCAGTCCAAGGGACTCTCAAGAGTCTTCTCCAACACCACAGTTCAAAGGCATCAATTCTTCGGTGCTCAGCTTTCTTCACAGTCCAACTCTCACATCCATACATGACACTGGAAAAACCATAGCCTTGACTAGACGGACCTTTGTTGGCAAAGTAATGTCTCTGCTTTTGAATATGCTATCTAGGTTGGTCATAACTTTCCTTCCAAGGAGTAAGCGTCTTTTGACTTCATGGCTGCAGTCACCATCTGCAGTGATTTTGGAGCCCCCAAAAATAAAGTCTGACACTGTTTGCACTGTTTCTCCATCTATTTCCCATGAAGTGATGGGACCAG
>NW_011494796.1:2295420-2327872 GCF_000754665.1 Bison bison bison | reverse complement strand
TCTAACTGTTGCTTCCTGACCTGCATACAAATTTCTCAAGAGGCAGGTCAGGTGGTCTGGTATTCCCATCTCTAGGTAACATAAATGACAGATAGGTAGCGATGACACAAGCATAGTAAAATGTTAATAGAAGAGGTTTTCACTGTGTAATTCTTGAACATTTCCACATGCTTGCAAATTCGCATGATAGAATGTTGGGGAAAATTCTGTTCTTTTACCAAGTTAACATAGTCTCATTGAATTAAATTTAGAAAAACACATGAATACATTAAAGATAATATATCACCATCTTGGTGATCAAGACAGAACACCATCAGCACTCCAGAAGGTCACCATGCCCCTTCCCAGCCCATTTGCATCCTCACCCCAGCAAAAGGAACCACTATTCTGAGTTTTTATGCCATAAACTATTTTGCTGGTTCTAGAATTTCACATCCAAGACAGTATTACTCACAATAGCAAAGACTGGTAACAACAAGTATCCATCAATAGATGAATAGTTAAACAAAATGCACATATATGTGTGTATATATATATATATGCATATACACACAGCTGAAGTGACTGATCATGAATATACATTTATACACACACACACACACACACACACACACACACACATATATATTTATATATATGAATGCTGTTTGGTCGCTAAGTTGTGTCCCACTCTTCTGCAGCCCCATGGACTGCAGCCCACCAGGCTCCCCTGTCCATGGGATTTCCCAGGCAGGAATACTGGAGTGGGTTGCCATTTCTTCCTCCAGGGCATCTTCCCAACTCAGGGATCGATCCTGTGTCTCCTACATTGCATGTGGATTCTCTACTGCTGAGCCACCAGGGAAGCCTTATACTATATACACACACACATATACCACACACACACAATGAAATACTATTCAGCCATAAATCCTACAGGGATGGACTGTTTTAAGTGAAATAAATCAGACAAATACCGTATGACTTCACTTATATGTAGGATCCAAATAAACAAAAAGCTGAACTCATAGATACAGCGAGCAGATTGGTGGTCAGCAGAGGTCAGGGTGGGGTGGGGAGCAAAGTGGATGAAGGTGGTCAAAAGGTACAAACTTCCAGCTTTAAAATAAATAAGATGAGGAAATGTAGTGCACAGCCTGGTGACTATAGTTTTAAAAAAGAAAAGCAAATATATTAACTATTAAAAATATGTGAAAGGTAAAAAGCAGAGAGGAAGGGCATGGAGAGGGAGCAGGAAGCAGTGGTGGAAAGCGAGGTTGAGCATGTGCACAGACCCAGGGAGCATGAGAACCCAGGCCCGCGGCGAGGATGACCATGAGCCTCAGAGCAGAGCAAGGCCTGTGAGCAGCTGTGCAGCAGGGCTCTCTGCAGACCCAGTGGCTCCACACGCACCTGTGCGGGGCTGCCACCAGCCTGACAGACTAGCTCTGTCAGTGTCTCGTGCAGCCTTCACATCCTGGGGTAAGCAGGGCAGAGCACACACTGGAGGACAGCAGGGTGGTCTCAGGCACAGGTGTCCTGCTCTGGGCAGGCGGGGCACAAGCCTTAGGACCGCCACAGTGGTTGGAGACGGGCCCCTGGTGCTCTGTCAGGGAAGACTTGCTGCCCAGCGCAGGGCGCAGAGGCCAGCAGACTGCTCCCTTCACAGTCAACCTGAACCTTTTTTCTGTACCCTTATGCAGGTGTTCACCCCTAAAAATTGCCTGGCACCCCCAACTCTGAAGACCCCAACAGGTAATGATGCCAAACAGTTTGGTGTTCAAGTTTTCTCTGCTTGTAAGTAAAAGCCAGTTCATGCAAAAAGAGTAATGATACACTTCCTCATTCATGCTCACCACCACGACTAAAGTAGGGCTTGCTGGCTGGGATGCCTGCAGATACCCTGATGCCTTCACTGGCCGAGGGCATGGGACTCCCTGCTCCACAACCTCTGGGGGCAACACACAGTCTTCCAGGAGATCAGTGCTAGTCTGGAGTGAGACAAGCTACTTTACTTCCAAGCCCTCCTCTCCCTTCTGGTCTGTGTTCAGACCTGTGATGAGTGGGAAGGACAGGGAGGCCACGTGCGGGAGAATGAGGTGGCTGACGATGATGATAGCCCACTACTTCAGGGCCGCTCCGCCTTCCTCCTAGGCTCACAGACACAAGCCTGATGGCCTCAGTTCCTGCTGCACCTCCCAGCTGGCTGTCCCACTCAAGGGGGCCACCTCCAGTCTACCATCACCAGGCCCATAGCAAACATTTACTTCCCTGCAACATGGTGCCGGGAAGCTCCTCTCCCCAGACTTCATATTTTTTGGGGTACGAACACCCCCATGGCTCTGCCTACTGGGACCCTTCAGTCAAGAGCCCCCAGTCCGACAGTCCCCTGCTTCTGCAGTGTTCTCCCAGCTCTCTGCCAACCACCGGCTCTGCTCAGCTGGCTCCTGCCCCCGTCACCTCCCACAGAAACACCCGTCTGGGAGCGTCATGCCTGTCAAGATCCTCACCTCCCCCGGCACCTCTCCCCACCACTCCTGCCCTCAGGGGCCTGATACGGGCCCACTAGGCTTTCCTCCATCTTCATACAGGTGAGCTGGGCCTAGAAGCAGGTCTTTCTTGCATGACTGAAACCTCAGCGTGGGAGTGGATTCATGGTGCTTGAAAGTAGGAAAAATCCGATGGGCCAGGTCAAGTCAGAACTTTGGACTTTTCGTAAGAAAAGAACAGCTGTGTTGAATGAAAAAAGAGCTGTGCAGCTGTGGGTGCGCACCCCTGAGTGCCCTCAGCAGCAGAGTATCCAGGTGCCATCATGGGTCTGGGCTCCAGTCTCCAGTCTCCAGGAAGGCCCCAGGACTGCCCTCATGATGATATCCAAAGGACAGATGGAGTTTCACATTCAAGCCTGCTCTGGCAACTCTGGACTGCTCATCTCTCATCTCTCACTTGCTCGTTTGTTTTATGTATGGTATAATTATCACTTTGCCACGTGCTATTTCTTTTCTCTTCCATGTATGTTATTTTCTTTTCCCCAAGGACCTCGTTCAAGATGGAATGTTGCACAACCTTTTTCTTCAAATATTTTTTAGATTCAGGCACCAATCTCTTTCTATATACTCAGCACTTAATTGCTCTGCACAGAAAAATGCTTCCCAAGATAACTCTTGCCTCGTTTAAGCAAGCCGGATCATCCCATGAGTAGAATTAGGTGTGTTTGCTGTTGTGTTGCTTTCAATAATTCAAACGCTCCCTTTATGACCTTCAGCCACCTTGCAGAAGACACTGCATGGTGAAGTGGCAAAAGAATGAGCAGAACCATTGACTGTACAATTCAAAACTGGGTAAGTAGTCCCTGAACAGACAGAAGGTACTTCATCAAAAGTAATAGGCCTGAGGATAAACAAGCCCAAACCATGAACATGAAATCAGATCTTTCCCTTGAATGAAGCTAGTGATTGAAAATAAAGTTAAAACAGGACCTGTTATAAGACTTTGTAAGGTCTGTGAATATAAGGGAAGGAATCATTTTTCAGGGGAAGGGATGTAGGGAAGAGAAACACTTGGGCTTTTAGTTGGACATAAAGTCAGGCCCGTTTTCTTTGGAGTAAGGAGGAAAATGAAGTCAGTACCTTGATCTTGGCTGCTTCCAAGGCTTTTTTCCCATCCCAGGCCCAGCCTCTCTTTGTGAAATAGTTGACGGTAGCAAACTCGATCAACGCAGAGAACACAAAAGCGTAACACACGGCTATGAACCAGTCCATGGCTGTTGCATAAGCCACTTTGGGCAGAGAGTTCCGGGCGCTGATGCTGAGGGTCGTCATGGTCAGCACCGTGGTCACCCCTGGTCAACGATAAGGGGAGGACAATGGAACAAGAGTCAGCTCTAGCACCGGACCTCAGGATAACACCTCTGCATGAGACAAAGACAGAAAGAAACTGTCTCTCAGCCCAGGTCTCTCTCTACGATTCTCATAGCACAACACGTTCCTTTAAACACTGCTTAGTTTCCTTATCTTGTCAGTTGTCTCCGCTAGAATATGGATCGAGGCGGGCAGGGATTGTGTCTGATTTGTACACACACCCTGTGTCCCTGTTGTCCTGACCTGAGCCCTGCAGAGAGCGGATGCCCAACACAGATAAGTTAGAAGACTGGGGCATCTTTGTGTTCCTCAGAAAAGTCGAGCTGAGACGGGCAGGGATGTTCCCACGGCTCTGGGGAAGCACTTCACAAAGACCCATGGTGCCCCTGACAAACTGTGGGCTCCAGAAAACTCATAAAGCAGACTTGTTTTCACATGGACTAACGGAGCCTGCAGACTCCAAGGACCCGAGTGCAACAGAAGTACCACATTTGAATCTAGGTCTTGGCACGCCCTCTAAGAAAGAACTGGGTCACCTTGAGGCTGCTGTGTAAGATGCCTGTAGCCATCTGCCTTGTCTTTTAGGGAAATCTGCAGTGAGCATACAGCAAGTCTAGATCCTCAGAGGGAGCGGTTGAACCTTTACTGGGCGTCTGCTAGGGGCCAGCCCCTGATGTAAGCTACATTCTGGATGGGTGTCAATATTCACATTTGGCAGGTGAGGAGCTTAAAGATTTAAAAACAGTACTGCACTCAAATTCACCAGCTGGCAAATGAGAGCCAATACTAGACCCAGGTCTGCTGAACACTTACAGCCCATGTAGTTTCCACAAGCTCTGTCCTTCCTCTTAGCATAGTTTTGCTTGCATAAGGGTGCATGTCTATGCACGGGGTGTGAGTGCAATGCAGCTGTTCCAGTGGAACTGTGTGCCACCCTCCCCAAATTCAGAGGTTGAAGTCTTAATCTCTGGAACTCAGTATTACTTTCCAGATCTTACTTAGAAACATGGTGTTTACAGAAGTAATGAAGTTACAATGAGGTTATTAGGGTAGGCCTTAATCCAACATCACTGGTATCTCTCTCTCTCTCTCTCACACACACACACACACACAGGGAAAACCCCATGTGAAGCCCAGAATTATGCTGCCACACGCCAAGAAACTACCAGAAACTAGGAGAGAGGCCAGACGCAGAGCCTTCCTTCAGAGAAAACCAACTCTGCTGATTTGGGACTTGGAGCTTTCAGAACAGTTAACTTCAGGCAGTTAACTTCTATTGCTTAAGCCCTCAGTGGGAGGAACTGTACTAAGGCAGCCCCAGCAAACAGCATCAAAAGACTGTAATGTTGCTGGTCGTCATAGCAGCTTAGTGTTCATTCAGTGTCATCCTTCAGAGATATTTACATACCCTCATCGAACATCGCACTGTGCATGGAACTGATGCTAAAGAAATCAGTGGTCACCTTTGATTTTTCTTAGAAATCCAGTTCATCATTGTGCTAGAGAGCAGTGCTCTGTGTATGACCTTAAACAGGCTTCTTCTGTCTCCTTGAGTCTTTTAACATCCTAACACTAGTTGAAAATCTCTACGAGGAAGCAGACTGGAATACAAGGCATCCTCCAAACTAAATTTTTTTTTCCTTGTCCACCTACTAATGTTCTCCTAAACAGCTGGGGGAACACTGTCTAGCCACAAGCCAACCCCCACACCTTCCTGATGCTAAATCAGAGGAGGCAGACGAAGCATGCGGTTGGAGGCAGAGAGGTGGTTGCACAGAAGCAGTCCTGGGCCCTTCCTGGAAATCTCCAGGATCTCCGGCTTCTTCCACCTTACAGGAGTTTTGGCAGGAAATGCAGGGCACCTTTCCTTCTTTGGAACAAAAAGTACAGTAGGAAGAGCTGAGGTGGGAACAGTACTTGACAGTTTAGAAAGATGTGAATATCCATTACAACTGACCCATAAAATTACTTTTAATGTTGAATTTGATGAAATGAGCTCCCAAGTAAGAGTAAAACATTGGATCATGTCTGCTGTGTCAAGGTACTAGCTAGCTAGATCTGGCTAAACTTGATTTATGTCTCAGGGATGTCAGATAATATTCTAGATTCTTATCATACATATGTGTACATATACACACATATCATACATGCATATATCTCATATATGTGTTTATTTATACATTTGTTGTTCTTGCTCAGTCGCTCAGTTGTTTCCGAATTTCTGTGGTCCCATGGACTTTAGCCTGCCAGGCTCTTTTGTAAAAATACTGTAGCAAAATCTCATGTAAGACAGATTGCTGGAAATTTTAAAAACACTGTCCTGCCCTGCCCCTCCCCCCCAAAAAAGAAAAAAAAAATAACAGGCTACCGGTGAAAGGCTTTTCAGGAGGGAAACGATGATCAAATTGCTCTGAACCCTGGTTCAGAAAGCAGCCCTAAATCTAGTCTTTAAGACTGAATTTGTTTTCAAGGTCACAGAATAGACAGGCAGCTCTAGGCTGTTGTTTTCTGCGATGTTAGACTAGGCAGAACACAGTCTGCAGGCTGGGTTAGGCACACTCACCAAACACTGTCCTGGCAGGAACTGATTCTCGGTTCAGCCAAAAGGACACTTGTGACAAGATCACGGTCATGATGCAGGGGAGGTAGGTCTGGATGACAAAGTAGCCAATCTTCCTCTTCAGATGGAAATGAGCTGTCATGATTGTGTATTCACCTGCAAATAAGCAAATCAGTGCAGTCAGCCACCTAAAGGAATCCCTGTGCTTCCTGCCCCGGTCACCGTCTCCTCGGGAGCTCCCTTCTCCCCACCTTCCCTCTGCACAAGCGTTCAATTGTGTTCTTTGGGTGAAGGAGAGGCTGGTTGTTTTGTTAAGTCTCCTGACTCCCGGCCTCTGAAGAGCCTCTGCGGGGGGATGCTTTTCTGGGGAAAATCAGATTTGTGTGTTTTCCTAATCCCTGGTTACAATCTGTGCCACTCTCCACCTGCCCCCCTCACTGCTACTGCCCTCAGGATTTCAGGATTTAGCCTCTCTACATATAACTCAGGACATCACAGAGCCCTATCGCGGGTGGAGGGGTTTTCCTCACTTCCCAGCCAGAGAGGGCTGGCAGGGGCGGTGGGCTTCCAGGCCCCCACAGGCTCAGTGCCCCGCCTCGGCTGGGAGGTGAGAAGCAGCAGACCCAGGAGGCGGCGGGTCCTGACTGCGCCGAGCCCCCGCGCCTTCCAGGGACAGCGAGGGCATCTCTTTGGCGATGCCCCAGTGCCTTCTCTGGATCTGCCTGGTGGTGTGGGAGGCGAGCGCCGACCTTCCCCTCATTGCGGAGAATGACGCTGCACTGACAGTGAACTGGTAAGGAGCCAAGGTGGCTACATGGGCAGTGGGGTGAGACGGGCTCCTTTGCTGCATGAGTCTGCCTCTCCCTGGGGAGACGGGAAGGATGCTTCCAGACGTGAAGGCACAGCTGAGTTGATCTGAGGACAAGAGTCCTTTGACTGATTGGAAGAATCAGACGGTGTGGTCAGCGAGTCTGGCAGAACCACGGATGTGGGTTGGGGGGCCTCTGCTGAAGTGGACCCCAGATGGGCCATCTGTTTGAGGGTGGTCAGACTGCAGCATGGGCTCAGTGTTGAGGCGTTTGAGACTGGTTAAAGCGTGGATGCTTGCTGTTGGAATCAAAGCCCAGCGCTCAGTAAGGTCAGCTGCGGATGTGTCCCTAGGTGCCTTTCCTCACAGCATGAATTAAGATCATGTGTGGCAAAACCTGCTCCCTACAGAAGAGGAGACCACAATTCCTGCAGGGCCGAGAGCCACCACGCCCTCCCCACAGCCCCAGGCAGGCAAGAGGAGGGACTTGGCTCCGTCCCATAGAAGGAGACAGGGACACAGAGAAGGGGGGAAGGTATGCTAGTAGCAAAGACATCTTTGCCATGATCTGATTTTGCCAGGAGGGTAAACACCATTCTGTTTCTTTGCATTTGGATTTGAAGTTACTCTCCTACTTATAAATTCTTTTGCTGTTATGGTTCTTTTCATTCTGTTTTATTTTTGAGTCGAGGATAGCAATATAAGATAACATTCAAAAAAGGTCATTTTTTAAAATGCAAATAGGGGCAGAATCCCATTTAAAAATGTCTACAGAATGACATGAAACAGGGTTTATTAGTGTTGCACTCCTTAACCCCAAGTATCTGCCATGCCACCTTCCCACTTGTTCCTATAAAACCAGGCCTGCTTCCTCTTCCTTTCCCTTGAACGCAGCAACAGTATGTTGCAGCAGCCTCTTCCCAGGCCTGCCAGGCCCTTTCTGAGGACACCAACCCTCTCCAGCGGATGGGCACTGAGTGGAAGGCTGCAATGTGCATCCCTTGTTTCCGGCCAGCTCCCAGGGGTGGTGATGCTGACAGAGTGATGCTGACCGGGGGACCATCTGGGGCTTAGAACTCATGCTGCGAGCAGGACTCACTCCATCCTTGTCCCACATTTCTCCTGCCATTTGGTGCCCTGGAGGACCCTGCCCTGCTCACAGCCAAGCTGGTGATCATGACCATTGGGGTTGGGGTCTGTGGACACCCCCTGTCGCTGTAGGCCAGGGGGTTCCTTCGGAGACCCTGCCTACTTGGCATCGGGTGACGCCAGGACTGTGCTGCCCTGAGGGCTCAAGCCAGCCCTGTGCCTGAGGGAGTTAACTGCACCCTCGAAGGCCGTGGTGATTTCTACACAGCTTGCTGTGCTTTCCAAAATTCAACCCCAGGGGAATCCCTGAAATGGTCAAACAGGGAAACAGCAGAGCAGGTAAATGGGAGAATGTGTAGGCAGCTCTCTGCCTTGGCTACAGAGGCTGCTGCTGGCGTCTTGGTGCTTGGCAGGACTGTTACATAAGCAGGGCCCGCGGTCACTGATGCTCACATGGGGGCAAACGCACCTCAGATTAACGTCCCTCATGACCCTTAATCCCGGGATGCCACAGCTGCGCCTCCGTGCACGGCCGGAGGAGGGGCTGGACGTGGCGGTTCCTTGCGGCTCAGGAGAGCCGGGGCTCCCCCAGGCGTGCGCCCGTGCAGGGTGCAGGAGAGGAGGGCTACCTGTGCTGGTGCTGATGTTCTCCGTGCCCACGGTCTGCCCCATGAGGTGGTACTGGTTCAGCCTGGAGCCATCTTCTGCCACCACCACTGACTTGGCGGTGCCGTTGGTCCAGACATAGACGACTTCGGAATTAGGATATGCGTCTGCATGGCGGGGGACAGAAGGCAGTGTAAGCCTGGGAACGTTTGCAGCCTGGTACAACCACACATGTTTATGAGAGTAGTCAGAGAGATGACTGAAGAATCAAATGACCTACAGAAAGTACAGGCAGTCAGACCAGGGCAGACAGCTCCACCGTCGAAGCCCTTATCATTTCCACAGGGCGGAGCCCTCAGAAGTCAGGCCCAGTGCTTCCCACGGACTGTCTTCTCTTCAGGGTGCACCGTCGCATGGGCCGAGACCACAGGGCCTGGGGCTCTCCCAGCTCCACGCTCTGGGGCAAGTCTCCTGTTCTGTGCTCAGTGCTTCTATCTGAGAACGGGATTGTGACAATGTCTGCCGTCCACTATTACAATGGACATGACGAGAGCTCCATCAGGGTGTCAACGGTTCATTAACAGTAAAAGTAAACACGATGAGTCACGCAAGAAGCAATGAGTAAGTTCACTGTGCACACACCAAAAAGACAGTTTGCAAACTGAGAGCTCTCAAACCAAAGCATGGGTTGAGGCTCAGGGGTACACCGTTATAAAGCAGCTTGTATAGCAGGAAAGAGTTGATGGTTTATTATTCAAAGTGGTTACAATATTAGAATTTTCTTAAATGATATGGAATTGGTCAGTAGTTGCCTCATATCAACCCCGGCAAACAGTTTAAGTTTTACTTCTAATTCTTAGAGGCAAATGACCCAGGTCAAGTTAGCCTTAGAAAATAAGCTAAATTAAGCTTCATTTGTAGGACAAAACTGGCTGTCTGCTCAGTGAGTTTTCATGTCTGGTCTCCATTTGTTTGTGATTCTAACTTGCAGCAGCGTCTGACTACATCAGCTCCTATAAAGGTTTCACTTTGCAGAAGGCACTTGTCTGGTTGACTGCACTGTCCTGGCAGGCAGGTGATGCAGGCAGCAGGAACTTTAACCCTGGCGTCATATCTGTGACTGTTACCTTACACGGCAAAAGGCACCATGCAAATGGAATGAAAGCTATGGGCCTTAAAGTCAGGAGATTTCCTAGATGATCCCAGTGGACCCAATATAACCACTTTAGTCCTTCAAAACAGAGAACTTTCTCAAGCTGAGGCCAGTCATAGAGACCCAGTTTAGAGAGATGTGAAGCAGAAAGAAAGGACTCAACTTCTATTGCTGGTTTTAGAGGTGTAGGAAGGGGCCATGACCCAGGGTATGGAGTTAGCCCTTCTATGGGCAAGAATGACTCCTGGTGACAGCCAGCAAGAAACAGACTTCAACCTGCAGATCAGGGAACTGAATCCTGCCTGCAGCCTGAGGGGCTGGATGTGGACTTGCCCCCAGAGCTTCCAGAAGGGAAGGCAGCCCCGCTGACACCACGATTCTGGCCATGGGAAACCCAGAGCTGGGATACCAGGCACATTCACTGTCTGACCTGTAGAACTAGAAGACGATACAAGTGTTGTTCTATTTTTTAATGTTTTAACTATTGAGATACAATGGACACATATCATTGTATAAGTTTAAGGTGTACAATGTCATGATTTTATATATGTATATATTATAAAATGATGACTACAATAAGGCTACTTAATAAATATGTTGTTTCAATTAAATTGCTAAGTTTGTGATAACATGTCACGGCAGCAGAACACTAGAACAGGTGGATGGAAAATAAACAGAAGACTGTATCCCAGAGGAGGGAGACAAATATACATGAACATGTTATATGTGAGGTGGCAGTGAGTGCTACAGGGAGACACACGCTTTGCCGAGGGGAGAGGTGCAGTGGGGGAGTCTGGGGAGGTGAGATCGAGGGGCGTCAGCACACGTACGTCATGGGAAGCAGTGGCTGGGGTGTGTGTCGGTGGAGGGGAGGGGCCCGCAGGGTGAGGCCTGAGAGGTGAGGAGGCAGCAGAGGCACTGGCGCGGCGGCCGCTGCACTGCGGGGACGGTGAGCGTGCTTCCGGGGGTCTGGCTCACACGCTTCAGAGGAGAGCGGCTCCCGGGGAGCGGATGGCATGAAGGAACCTGCCCGCTGGAGCGCTCCTCATGTCTCTCGAGGCCCCCGACGGTGAACCCACACACCTACAGCATCTGCACGGCTGCCACACGCAGACCCCAGCGCCTTCCGCACAAGCCTGTGCGCTGGGTTCCCCGCCTGGCATCAACCCCCGGCGCAAAGAGCTGCGTGCCCTCACAGGGAGGCCTCAGCAGGCGTCTCAGGAGACAGGCGGGCTGGTAGGGAAGGCGTCCCTGGGCGGGACGGCAGGTTCCGGGACTCCGCCAGGCAGGGCCCGGTGCACGGCTCATGGGCCCGGTGCAGCCACTGCTGCGCAGACGGGCAGGAGTGTTGTGTGGCCCCAGGCCTCCACAGAAGGTGCCAGAAGAGTCACGCCAGTGATGAGTACTCCTTCCTACCAAGTGTGGAAGTTTCTCTGCTAGTGCACATCACTACCCTTATTCTTCATTTACGTGCAAAAGAGCATTCCTAATATTTGAAAAATAATAAAACAAACAAGTATAGAGCAACCACTGAGTTAATACAGAGGAAACTTCCAGGCCCTCTGTGAACTCACTTTCCCCCCACAGGTTCTATTCCAAACTTAACAATAATCACATAATCACTGCATTGTTTGCTCTGTAGTTTTACAGACATCACTAAACACAGGTTTTTTTTTTTTTTTTTTTTGCTGTTTTCTTCATAAAATCTGATTGTGTTTTTTACCCGTTTGAATCATGTATTCTTTACATATTCTGATATACATAATTTTTTTGTTCCATGTGTTGTAAACATCTTCAAGTTGTGCCTATATAACTTTGCTCACTTAAAAAAAAAATTTATAAATGGTAGCTTAAGTGAGTTAAATTTATCAACCTTTTAATCTCTGCATCTTATTTTGGAGGCCCTCCTGATCAAAGCTAGAATGCTCCATCTTTAACCATTAGGGCCTTGATACAAGGAGCTGACTTCTGTACATATTTTCCTATATAAGTATCCAATTGCACCCTCTCCATGAGATTTTCTGTGCTGCCACAGGAATCATTAAGCCGTTCTTCCCACCCACATCCTTTCAGGGCCTGTTCTGACAAGTAAGGTCTCCTGCGGGCACAGGCTCTCTCTGTGGAATTGTCTGTTTTGCTTCCTTTTTCTATTGCGATTTCAAGCCCCTCGCCTTAACCACACAGAGTGCAGAACTCTAGACACCAGCAGCTGGAAGAGCAATCTGTCCCCTTTTCATCTTCACCCACACACGTTAGAATCAGGCTTTCCCCAAAATACTCTGATGAGATTTATGTTGGACCTGAACCGGATCTACAGATTTTAGATTGGGGTGACATCACATCTTAGGTATAGAATCCTTTTACCAGGGACATGATGTGTATGTAGGTCTCTGGAGTGCAAGTGACTGATAATACGCTTTTTTTAATTGTAGTGTTAAGTGCCTGGGATCAGGCTTTCAATTGCTGATTGCCAAGGCACCTGTTTAAAAAGGCATTCACCTCCCATGAGCATATTCCCAGATACTCCACTAGATAAAGGACCAACCCACCCATGCAGTTCCCCTTCAAGAAAACCCAAGGTGACCTAGATAACTGACCGCCTGATGACCCCAATTCTCCCTAGTTAGAACACCTAATTCCCGTTCTTATGTTTTGAATTTGCCAATAAAAACTTAACTGGTGAAACCCTAAGCACCCCACCCTGGACCCCAATAAAGGCAGAGCCCCACATCTATGGTCTTCCTCTTTGCCTCACCATGACTGTGCTGCATGGCCCTGGGTGTGCTATGTGTCCACTGAGATCTCTGAGTGATAACCTGGTTTTTTCAAAGTTCCCTTTTCCTGGCAGTTCCTGCCAAGTGTGTCATGCAGTCATAACAGGAACCAGGAAGGCCTGTCCAGCGTCAGCACTGGCTCCCGTCAGAGAATGTCTGAGTGGGCTGCCATGGCTCGTACGGGCCCAGATGGGCACCCCAAGCATTCCTAGCCACAGTGTGTGTCTGACGGCTGATGATGACCTGAGGGCAACACAGAACAGTGCTCTAGGTGCACACATCTCTCGGTGAGGTCGTATCACTTTCCTCTTTCACCGGGTGTTCTCCCCTCAGATGTGTGTTAGTCAACACGGTTCCAAAACCCAGTGTGTCCTGTCTCTGAGCAAAGCCGCAGCTCCCAGAGTTGGGAACCCTACTTCTCAGGAGGCTCCTCGGCGAGGGGGTCGTTAGAACCCTGAGAATCAGTGACACGATTCCAGTGCCATCTGTGTATCAGTAAGATATCAAACAGAATGATGTAAACAGAGCAGACGTGCTCACCAGTTAATGGGATACCACACATGCTGCACTTGAATTACATGGCAAGTGGAGGCTGAGTGTTCTTGTCATGTGGTTTTAAATTAGCATGACCTTCCAAGTCTCAGGTAATGCGGAAGCGTGTTTGCACATGGGCTGCACTGGAGCCCTCCAGCACAAGTGTGTTCTGCTGTAAGTTCCCTTCTCTGTTACGGGAGATGTGGCTGGGGTGGTGTTGGGGGCTGACGGTGCACTCCGCCCTGGCAAGCTGCTTTCCAAGTGTCTGGTCACAGACAGTCAGGCTTGTGCTGGCAGCTCCCTGAATTTCCCACAAACAAGGTGAGATTTCCCTGTTTCTATCATTCACACAGCACAGCACCCCGAAGACTGCAGGGCCGTGGCGCTGAGACATGGACTGGAGCAGAGTGGCCACGCCGGGTTCTGGCCAGGGCTGAGTGTGGAGTGGGTGGTGGACGGTGATGAGGCTCCCTGCTGTCCCCAGACTGGCGCAGGCAGCTAGCATCCTGCGGTCTTGTGCCCCGTCCTTCCCCAGCCACTGTGCCCCAGGACAGGCCAGGCTGCTGCTCTGTGAGGCTGGCTCCACTCTGGCCATGTTCACAGGGAGGAGGGCTGCTCATGTCCCACCAGCACCCCTCATTCCGCTCCCAATCCACACACCACGGGCTGTGAGTCTGTCCCCTGGCCCAAAGAAGTATGCAGGCCCCCATGACCCCTGGAAGATGTGAGCCAGCTGGGAACTGTGAATCCCAAAGCTCAGAAAGGAGCACAAACCTTGGGGCAATAGGTCTGTGACCTGGGCGGTTCTGAGAGCCAAGAATGACTGGGTGCAGAGACATGCATCAGAGCAGAGAGCACAGAAAACGATGCACCATCCCTCCTCCCCCAACTGCGGAGCTACCTACTCAATGCCAGTGTCCTCAAGGAAGATGGGAAGAGGGCAAAGAGCAGGGGGCACAGGGAAGAGGGGGGCCTTTGGGAAGAATGAGGCTTTCAGGAGGGGGAGGGTGCCCGCCTGGGTGGCCTGGAGAGAAGCTGACCACGATGCAGGCATGCATGTGGGAGCTGTGGGATGGTGGGGGTGCAGACATGGTGGAGTACAGACTGGATCGCTGGGCACATGGTCCTGACTCTCCTCGTGGGACTGGGTGTGGCTGGGCACACGGTTCTGAATCTCCCCGTGGGACTGTGTGTGGCTGGGCACATGGTTCTGACTCTCCCCGTGGGACTGGGTGTGGCTGGGCACACGGTCCTGACTCTCTGAGGGACTGGGTGTGGCTGGGCATGTGGTCCTGAGTCTCTGTGGGACTGGGTGTGGCTGGGCACAGGGTCTGACTCTCCATGGGACTGGGAGTGGCTGGGCACGCGGTCCTGAGTCTCTCTGGGACTGGGTGTGGCTGGGCACACGGTCCTGACTCTCTCCATGGGACTGGGTATGCCTGGGCATGAGGTCCTGAATTTCTGTGTGACTGGGTATGGCTGGGAATGCTGTATGGCTGGGCAGGAGGTCCTGAGTCTCTGTGGGACTGGGTGTGGCTGGGCACACAGTCCTGACTTTCTCTGTGGACTGGGTGTGGCTGGGCATGCAGTCCTGACTCTCTGTGGGACTGGGTGTGGCTGGGCACTCGGTCCTGACTCTCTGTGGGACTGGGTGTGGCTGGGCACTCGGTCCTGACTCTCTGTGGGACTGGGTGTGGCTGGGCACGCAGTCCTGACTCTCTGTGGGACTGGGTGTGGCTGTCCTTGAGTTCTGGGGCCAAGTGGCATGCAGACCAGGAAAGCCTGTCTGTGCTTCAAGGATCAGAGGCTGAGGAGAGGCTGCCTCTGTTACCTGCAGGCTCACTAGCCTCCACGCCTCTTTCTCCACTGCTGATGGGGATGGGGTCGGGTGGATTATGGACCACCATAATCCAACATTAAGGACCCCAGAAAATCAGAATTGTAACCAGATAAAAGTTTCTTGAAATCACAGAGTAATGTATGAATGTCAACTACAATGCACACTAATCATTCATATCGTCTTGTTTGTCAAATTGCTAGTATTAAATGGCCTGTTGATATCAATGACATTTAGCAGCCCTAAATTCTGCTCTTTGTGTCAGATGCGTGGCAAACAATCTCTTAGCTGGGACAACAGTAAACGAGGCCATCAAGTTTGCCATACCACCGTCATCTGTCATGATTTAGAGCTCCAGAAACATAACGCTTGCCTTCCTCCAACTATACATCAGCAGAGCTAGGCAAGAAGGTTTGAAACATTTTCACCCACAGCCAACTTGGCAATTCATCACTGCTTTCCGAGCAGCTCTGTCCCCAGGCTGACACCTCCTATGTGTCCTCTTCTGGCTCTGCAAATCCTGAATAAACAGCCACAACGGCACATCAACCGCTCATTTACAAGGCCTTTTAGAAGCTGAGAGTTTTTGTCTAACGATGAGAGAAACATTTTGCCATGATCCCGACCTTCACTGTTCTACTCTAAGCTCTGCTCTCTCATCTGCAGATTGAGCGGAACAGCCTGGAGGTGCTCAGAGCAACATGAACTCATGGCAACCAAGTATTCACCATGTGCCTGATACACAGTAGATCCTCAGTAAACAGCGACTGAGGAACAGAGCCATAGGTTGGACAGAAGTTTTGTTTGGTGTCAAATCCAGTCTCATGAGAAGATCTCTGTACATGAATTCACTTTCTAATTGTCAAAAGCAAACCGAGTGTGTGGGAACCACTGCTTAGTCTTACGTGCCAGGCTATGAGGCAGTGAGGAAGCCCCTTCTACTCTGTGCATTCACTGCCTATGTTAGAAGAAATACAGGTTAGGAGGTGATCAGAATTTTGATGATTGGCAAACTCTATAGGATTTTAGTTCTCTGATGCCCGTGTCCCCAGTCTTCCTCCTTCTTCTAAAACTGAGGTAGGAATCGGCAGAGTACCTGTCCCAGGTCACCTCACCAACCATCACCTGTGTGACCCACCTGCCTTCAACTGCCCCATCAGTCTCCTGAACTGAAAACCAAGTCAATACCCGACACATCAATTCCATAATCTAAATTAGAAACTTTGTAAAATATAAATGTCTGTGGATACATGATCTCTAATGACCTATGAGACACTCCGCATCCCTGCTTTCAATCAAGCAGGTACCAATGAGATCAGTGGGGCTTTGCCAGGCCTCTTTCCCTGTCCAGAATCAGCTGAGAAGTGAGGGCAGCTCTCTGCAGATGGAGATGAACAGATAACATTGCTGCTCTGTTACCCAGAAAGCAATAGTGGAAGACTGAGATTTGCTAGTCAGATGGCCCATCACCACCCCACAGTTGGGTCCCTGTAAAATTACATGGGCTCACTGACTGCCCGCTGGTCTGAGGGAGAGTTGAGAGACCGTGCTCTGTGTCTATAGACTTAAGTGGAACCAAATCAGGGAAGAAGACAAAGGACTGTCACCCTCCAAGTAGAAGGGCTGCTTCCTTTGTGAAGAAGAATGAGAAGCAAGTCAAAGGCCAGAAATATGAGGATCGAACCCGTCCACATACTCTTCTGTCCCCTTCATAAACCAATTAGCTTTTTACACATTCATACCAGTAGCTCCTTCCAATCAGTTCCCAATTTCTCATAGAAAATAGCATTTTGCAAGTCATCTGGTCTTAAATCACGATGCCATCTTTGACTTATACATGGGCCCAGAGCCCATCTCAGAATCCACTTGTCACACCGGCCACCACCCTGCTCTCAGCTCTCATCACCTCCACTGTTTCGTGACATTCCAAGTACTTGTTTTCACTTCCAAAACAGTGACTTCAGCACATCCTCCCCTTAGTCCACATCACTGCTCTGTCTATTTCTACATTTTGGAATTTAAGGCCCTTCCTACTGGGAGCAGAGAATAAGATGTTAGATAGCATCACTGACTCAGTGAACACGAATTTCAGCTAACTCTGGGAGACAGTGGAGGACAAAGAAGGCTGGTGTGCTGTAGTCCATGGGGACTGACTTAGTGACTAAACAACAATAAAAACATATAACAACAACAGCAGCAGCACGAGGTCACAAAGAGACATGACTGAGCGACTGAACAACAATAACAACATCTGAACGGTGACACTGCCGTGTCTCTTCCCCAAAGGGGGAAGTCCGGTGCCTCCACAAACTGACCACCTGCCGATTGTGCTTTATCCTTTATCCGTTATGCCTTCTTCCATCCAAATCCTCCAGGCTCAGTTCAAAATATGACCCCCATGAGCTTCCCCAAACAGCCCTCAGTTTCACAAGGGTTTTCACCGAATTATTTAATCTGCCCAGCATTTGCTCCTGGAACCCTGGCCATGCCTATTTCCCACTGTACCTCGCAGGGTGCTGAGAGCAGAGCACCCCTGACACAGCCGCCAGACGATAATCAAGGTCAACCAACGCACAACACAGACAGAGCTCCAACGTGTCTCCAAGACCTCACGCCAGGCTCTCTGAAACCTGCACTCCAGACACCCACAGACCAGCAGAGTCACTCCATACTGGCGTGGCCAAGGCAGCAGCAGAGCTGTAATCTCACATGTCTGAACACTCTAACAGCTCAACCTCATGATACTTATGATGGCCTGAAATTCTGTCTACTGGAGATCCACCAAAATAGGGTTCACGTCTAATTTAGGGTATATTCTCATCAATTCAGATGTTTTCTCATGAAACTTGGTCTACCACTTAAGGCATAACTTCACAAATAAAATGAACAACAAAAAAAGGACTATTTCCTTCTCTAAATAGTCTTGATTTGTTTAAGCACTTGCTTCCAAATTTAAGCCATGCCATTAGACCCTGATGCTGGGAAAGATTGAAGGCAGGAGGAGAAGGGGATGACAGAGGATGAGATGGTTGGATGGCATCACTGACTCAATGGACATTAGTTTGAGTAAACTCCGGGAGTTGGTGATGGACAGGGAGGCCTGGTGTGCTGCAGTCCATGGGATCGCAAAGAGTCGGACACGACTGAGCGACCGAACTGAACTGAATTATCTTTAAGGAATTTCCTTACAGACTGGGAAATATAGGTCTAGAAGCCAGGGCTGATTTCAATAACTGAATTCTTGAGAGTAGATATAACAACAAGAGAAATGTATGTTAATTCAGTTCTGCATTAGAGAAGCCAGAGTATGTGGCTCATCAGAATAATGATGACTATCTGCATTGCTTTGTCTCCTAATAGCAGAGAGTTGTTGGACTGGGTAATTTGAAAATCATTATATTATCACATTTAGCCTCTGCAGCCCTGGATGCCAAGGGTAGAAGTGAGCTATTTGACCAAGCAGCTATTTTTAGTAAATCCAAAAGATAAAACACCAGTAAGAAAAACACTTCATTGAATAGTATTTCTCCTCCTAAAACTATTTAGTCCTGAGTTGAAACCATAGGAGCTGAGGAAAAGTGAAGTCTATGAGGTTTTCTAGCTTTTGGTCAATTGTATGCAAACATGACATACGAGGAAAATCTTCTAAGCTGCCTTGCATATCATAGTAATGATAGTAACAGCAAACATAAATAAGAGACTGCATCAATTTCAAACCAATCTTACAATATCAGGCAGATATAGATAAATTTGGTATGAGAGTTCTGTATCTCTACTGAGTTCAAGAAATGTTTATATTGGTTTTGTCTCTGTGAAGTTCAAGAAATGCATACATTTGTGTATTCACAAATTTATATATATATATATATACACACACATATATAAATTGATGTTGTTTGGTTGAATGTAGAAATGAAGAGGTCCTATTAGATAAATTTTTTAGCTTTGAATTATATAACCGTAGTTGGGGAGTCACTGAATACGAGATGATATAAAGACCATTTAAAAGCTCACATACTTTATTTCACCAAAAATTGCTTTGTGCTGCCTGCCCTGCACACCACTGCCATTAAATCTGAACATCACATTGACTTGAATTTATTTAGATAATGATGAAAAATAACAATCTTTGACTTTTAGCGTTCTACCTTTGATCAAATGAAGAGCGTAATTTTCAGGTGCAAAGAGTGGCATAATTTTAAGTGCCATAATGACTCAGTGTTTCCTAAATGAGGTGCCCCAGGGACCTTTTGAATGGTTTGTCCCAACTACTGATGTGCACAGCCACTGACGGCAGTAGGAGTTTAAATAAATTCTAGTGAGAGTCCCTCTCTATTACACTACTTTCCCCAAGTAAATGTATGTGTTATCTCTACATGGCATTTGAAGATCATAATTCGAAAAAAAATGATTTATTCCCATCCAACTTAATTTTGGTTCATCACACATACTTCTGATCCCCCAAATCCCTTTGGAATTAAAGAAGGAAATTAATTTTAAGGAAACCCTCAGAATTAAAGGAAGTTCCCTGCCAGTAATGGCAGAGTGGCTATTAGTAGGTAATAACTATTAACTCTGGACACCACATGAAAAATAACTCCTTGAAGGCAATGGAGAGTGAACAAGGGCAGGAGGGACCCAGAGAGGAGCTGGCACTTGGATGCAGGGAATGGCTTCTCTTTAAAAAAGAAAAAGAAAATAATCACTTGACTCCAGTCAAATACCACAGAAAAGATGCTGCTCTGCCCCAGCCCAGGCCCACAAAGAGAGTGGGGAGCTAGGCTTTCCCCTCAGCAGCTATGAGGACAGGTCCAGCCTGAGGGCAGGGCCTTATGTCGGCAGCACTGACACCCATTCTCTGCAGGGGTGAGAGGGCGAGGGGAGCCTGGACCCCCAGCGACGAGCAGAAGCAGTCCTCCTGACACTTGCTGCGGCTGCGTCAAAGGAGGCCCAGTGGAAGCTGAGACTCCTACCACCCCAAGGCCAGGCTACCCACACAGTGTCAGGGGACACTGGTACGGAGCTCGAGGTCCTGTATCTACCCAGCAGCAGCCAGAACCCAGGGCCCCCTCTGTCAACGGAAGCTGGGGGGAAGCCTCAGTTCAGTTCAGTTCAGTCACTCAGTCGTGTCTGACTCCTCAAGACCCCATGAACCGCAGCACGCCAGGCCTCCCTGTCCGTTACCAACTCCTGGAGTCTACTCAGACTCATGTCCATCGAGTCAGTGATGCCATCCAACCATCTCATCCTCTGTCGTCCCCTTCTCCTCCTGCCTTCAATCTTTACCAGCATCAGAGGGGAAGCCTACCTGGCAGTAAGAAGGCTGTGGTACACCTTTCCCTGCAGAGCAGTGATTTTAAGTCTAGCTAAAACAGAAGGTTTCAATAAATCTAGAGTGTCATAATATAACACACGAAATGTCCAGGTTCCAATAAAAACACATGTGTCCTAATCATAACCAGGAAGATCAAACTGGGTTTTTTGAAAAATCAATAGATGTCAAGGAAGATATGACAGAGATGTTAGAATTACCTGACAAAGAGTTTTTTAAGCAGCCACCATAAAACGCCACAATGATCAATTACAAACATGCTTGAAACAAATTAAAAAAAAACAGAAAGTCTCAGCAAAGAAATAAAAGAGAGAAACAAAACTCAAACATAAGTTTTAGTATTTGTGTTGGTCTGCTTGGGCTACCATAACAAAGTACTATAGACTGGTCGACTTAAATCAAAATTTATTTTCTCACAGTTCTGGAGGCTGGCAAGTCCAAGATGGAGGTGTTAGCAGATTCTGGTGAGGACTCTTGTCCTGATTTACAGAGGGCTGCCTTCTCCCTGTGTACTCACATGGCCTCTCCTTGTTGCATGCATGTGGAGACAGAGAGATCTCTCTTCCTTTGCTTATACAGGCACTAATCCCATCAGATGAGGGTTGTACCTTTACGACCTCCATTAAATTTAGTTATAAAGGCTCTATGCTCAAATGCAGTAACACTGAGGATTAGGGTTTCAAAATATGAATTTGGGAGGCATAATTCAGTTCATAACATTCTACCACTGGCCCCCACAAAATCCATGTCCTTCTCACATGCAAAATCTATTCATTCCATCCTAGTAAGTCCCAAAGTCTTAACTCTTTCCAGGCATCAACTCTAATGTCTGAAGTCCAGTCTCATCTAAACATCATCTAAATCAGATATTGGTTAGATTCAATTCATCCTGAGGCAAAATTTGTCTCCAGCTGTGAACTTGTGAAACCAGTTATTTTGTTCTAAAATATAATGGTGGGATGGGTATAGGATAGACATTCCCCTTTCAAAACGAAAAGAAGGGCTGATAAGTCTCAAGCAAGTCCAAAACCTAGCAAGGCAAGTTCCACTAGATCTTAAAGCTCGAACATAATCCTCTCTGGTTCAGTGTTCGGGGAGCAGCCTCACACCCACTGCCTTGCAGGGAGTAGCACTCAGGACTCTGCTGATGGCAGAAGAGAGGCCATCTCACTCCCTGGCCCATGCACGCTGCACCTGGGCCAGGACTGGCAGCTCTGAACCACTTTGGGGCTCATTCTTCCTGCTTCTGTTGAGATGGCTTATAACACCATGGTAACCTTTTTTTTTTGGGGGGGGGGTGTTCCGTCATGAACAAACTTCCTCATTTTTGCAATATAAGAATTTCCCAAATCTTTAAGTTCTGGAATTTATTTTCATTTTTTTTTTGTTTTGGCTTAACAATTCCTTCTTTAATTCATCTGTTGCCTCTCAAGAGGAACCAAACAACTCCTCCAGCACTTTAGAAATTTCCTCAACTAAGTACCCAATTTCATTACTCACAAGGTTTACTTTCTACAAAACACTAGAATACAAATTAGTCAAGTGCTTTGCCGATTCATAACAAGAAGCATCTTTCCACCATTTTCCAAAAACCTGTTTCACATTTCTTTCTGAGACTGCACCAGAAAACCTTTAACATCCAAGTTTCAAGCAGCATTCTATTCATGATTATTTGGGTATTCTCTAAGAAGATGAAAATTTTCTCTCTAGTGCTTTTTTTTTTTCTTTTGGAGCCCTAACCAGTATCTTCAATATCCTCATTTCAGCCAACAACAGTCCCTTCATAGCAACCTCAGCTTTTTTAAACATTCACTACAAAACTCTCCAGCCTCTATCCCTTACCCAGTTCTAAAGCCACATTCACATTTTCAGGCCTTTGCCAGAGTAACACCTACTTCTCATAACCAAAATCTGAATTAGTCAGGGTTCTCCAGAGAAACAGAAACAATAGGATATGTGTGTGTATATCATCTCTATATATACACACACATATATATAACTTATTATAAGATATACACAGTTATGTATATGATTTATTATAAGGTGTTGCCTTATGAAGTAATAGTAGCCTGAAGTCCCAAGATCTGCAGTCAGTAAGCTGAAGACCCAGGAGAGCTGATGGTGCAGTTCCAGTTTGAGAACTGTTAGGCTGGAGACCCAAGAAGAGCTGTTTCAGTTTGCATCCAAAGGCAGGAAAAGACCAACATTCCTGCTCAGGGCAGTTAGGTAGGAGGGGTTTCTTACCCATGGGAAAGTCAGCCCTTCTGTTCTATTTCAGGTCTTCAACTGATTGAACAAGGTCCACCTACATTAGGGAAGGCAATCTGCTTTATTCAGTCAACCAATCTAAATGTTAATCTTATTAAAATATATCCTCACATGCACACCCAGAATAATGTTTAACAAGTTTCTAGGCATCCTGTGGCCCAGTCAAGGTGACACATAAAATTAAAGAAAATAATAACTAATAACCATAATAAGAAGCTCACTAAATGGGTTCATCAGCAAGATGGAGGGAACAAAAGAAAGTATCAGTAAAATTAAATATACAACAATAAAAATTAAGTTTATCTGAAAAATAGAGTATTGGGTTGCACCTATTAGGCCTAAGAGGCCTGTACTCAACCATCCTCTAGACTGGAGAAACAGTCAGTGACAGAGGTGTCAATGGTTTAAAGGATGAGGGAGCTTACACGTCTGAAGCAAGGTCCTAGCTGGGTGGCCGGCAGGACATGGTAGCCACCTTTGCTCAGGGGGTAGGGGAGATTGCCAATTACAGGGGGAAATGGTACCAAGTTGGCTCATCAGTTACCAGGGAGACCACCAGAGGGGCCCAGTCCTCACCCACCCTTTGATAAGAGGAGAAGAGAGGAGAGTTCTGACCTAAAGCTAGAAGAGTTGTTAGCTGGGGCCTGGGACAAGTATCTAAGTCAGTCATGTGAGTAGGGTGTAGGTGTATATCCACTGGTCAGGCAGAGGATATACAGACAGCAAGAGAAAAGCCATCTTGAGGAGCCTGACCACACACAGATGCAACCGAAAAAAACACAAAGAGCCTCAGAACTTGTGGGAATACAACAAAAGATTTAATATTTACGTCATTGAAATCAGGAAAGAAGAAGAGAAAGAGGATGGGGCAGAAAAAGTATTCAAAGTAATAACTGCTCAAACTTCCTAAATTTGACCAAAAACCTACAGATTCAAAAAGTAGAGCAAATCTCAAATCAGATAAACCCAAAGAAATCCACACTAATACACATCATAGTCAAACTTCTCTAAAGACAAAAAAAAAAGAAGCCTGAAAGCAACAAAGAGAAAAGATATCTCACCTATGAGGAGAGATATGATTTGAATTACAGCAGATTTCTCATCAGAAACCATGGAGGCAAGAATAAAGTAGCACATTTTTCAAATGCCACAGAACTGTCAGAACAGAATCTTATATTCATTAAAAATGTTCTTCAGGTATGAAGAGAGAAATCAAGGTATTTTCAGATGAAGAAAAACTAAGAGAATTTATTGCCAGAAGTCTATCCTAAAGGAATGGTTAAAGGAAGTTTGCTAAGCAGTTATAAAGGAGCCTGTAGCCCTCCAGGCTCCTCTGTCCATGGGGATTCTCCAGGCAAAAATACTGGAGTAGGGTTGCTATGCCCGCCTGCAGGGGATCTTCCCAACCCAGGGATACAACTCAGGTCTCCCGCATCACAGGCAGATTCTTAACCATCTGAGCTGCCAGGGAAGCCCAGTTTTAATATAACATTTATTTCAAAATGTTTTATTTTATTTTTATGATAAAATAATTTTTAGTTATAAAAGAAGAAATCTTGGGACACTGGGAGTACAATAAAAGAACACCATAAGCAAAAATAGAGAAAAAAAAATATCCTTTTTCTCTTGAGATTTCAAAATTAAGTTTGATGGTTCAAATAAACACCACAATACTCTCTGACGTGATTCTAGGTGAATACAGACAAAATGTTTAAGACAACTATATTTTCACTATTTTAGGATAAAGGAACATAGCTTTCATATGAACTGGTAAAATAAGAACAACAGTAAACTGTAATAAGTCATGTATATATAAAGTAATATCTACAGCAATAACTTAAAAGATGTACAAGAAGATACAAACAAAACAGTATAAATTAAAAAAAAAAAAAACGGAATCATAATAAATGTTCTGCTAACCCACATGGAGTCAGGAAAAGGAAAATAAAGAAACAGAAAACAGAGAGCAGAAAGCCAAAAAATCAAATAAAGTGGCAGACAAGCCTTCCAAAAAGTGTAAATTATGAGAATACACCAATTAAAAGATAGAGACTGGCAAAGCGAATTTAAAAATATGACCCAAACATACACCAACTACAAGAAATTCATTTTAACATGATGATTAAGCAAATGGAAATAACTCACTCCTACACATATATCATTCAAATATAATCAAAAGAAAGTAGGAGTGGCCATATAGATTTCAGGTAAAGTAGACTTTAAAACAAAGAAAATTACCACAGAGAGGAATATTATGCAATCATAAAGGGTTGATTCACCCAGAAGAGACTATAATCCTGAATGTGTGTGCACCAAAGAACAAGTGAGAAATACATGGAACAAAAAAGTACTGAACTGAAAGTAGGAATAGTTAATTGCACAATTAGTTGGAGCCTTCAACACCTCTTGCTCAACAACTGATGTAGACAGAAAATCAGCAAACAATATAGAATTCACAACAGCATAGTCAACAGGATCTAATTACTACTTGTAGAGCATTCCACCAAGTAACTGCAAAATATACATGATTTTCAAGTGTTCAAAGAACAAATACCAAGATGAATCCTCTGGGTCATGAAATAAACTCCCATAAATGTAAGAAAGGTGAAATCATATAGAAGGCGTCCTCTGATTATAATGGAATTAAACTAGAAATCAATAACAGAACGATAACAGGAAAATCCCAAACTGTTTAAAAATTAAATAACCACATCTAAATAATCAAATGTTCATATAGAACATCTGAGAAAAAGTGACTCAACATAGCAATGACTACCATGAAATAAGGAATTCCGAGGCGGGTAATGGAAATTGGGTCATTAAGGGCTCCTGGAGGAGGTGACCTGGAATCTGAGAAGTGAAAACAAGAAAGAACCGCCTGGTGCACATCTAGGGGTAAGGAGCTGTTTCCCCAGGAGCATATCCTAGAGGGCAAAAGCCCTCACTTGCTTTCTCTCAGTTACAGGCAGGGAAATCATTCTGAAAGGACAAGTGTGTGTGCCCCACTGCCTCTCCAGCTTTCCCAAGCACACTGAAGCGCATCTTGAGTTTATTTACATATAGTATCTAAAGGCTTCTGAATAAATGTGGAAATAACCCCAAAGTATATCCATGGTTCTTACTTGTGAAAATAACTTACAGCTGCCAAATTTCAGAGGGCAGGCATGGGCATCCATTGGGAAGTCTTCAAGTTGCATTGGGCACTCTGCAGAGATGGTCAAGCTGAAAAACAAGAGATGGGGACCTTTCAATGACTCGTCAACTCTATTTATTGGACACCATGTTCCAGAAAGGCATATTAAGTACTCCACTCATTATTTTAATTAAAGTCTTTTATGAAATTGTCTAAACTGTTGCATCAAATTACATAGGACTACATTGTAGGTGAATATCATTTAGAAATAAGGTTTAAATCAAATCTACTCAGGAGTTATGTGGCTTGATGTGTCTGTACATACATTACCACTTGTAAAGCAATTTGAGATGCCTTTAAAAATAATTTATTCTTTTATTCTGGCATCACTTACCAAGAGTAATCTAAAAAACTTCCCTTGACCAGGCCTAAAATATATTATTGCATAAATAATTTATAAGCTCAAAAATATAAATGTGGAATAAATGCACAGTCCATATTTTGACCCCTGAACATTCATTGGAAGGACTGATGCTGAAGCTGAAGCTCCAATACTTTGGTCACCTGATGAGAAGAGTCAACTCATTGGAAAAGACCCCAATGCTGGGAAAGATTGAGTGCATGAGGAGAAGGGGGTGGCAGAGGATGAGATGGTTGGATGGCATCATCGACTCAATGGACATGAGTTTGAGCCAACTTGAGGAAATAGTGACAGACAGGGAAGTCTGCTGCAGTCATGGGGCTGCAAAGAGTCGGACCCACTGAGTGACTGAACAACAGCAACAAGCTTTAACCAAAAGCTGGCTATAATTATCAGGTGTGGGGCTGCTACCATGAAACTTCAGAGTAAGTGAAATGCAACTTTCCTACTGTTTTTAACTCAAGTCTGGTCTTCCAGATAATAATCCCATCCACTACCGCCGTCACTAATGACTGAAACAGCACTGGGCATAAGAGCTGCTGGTCTGTGCCAGGCACTGTGTTAAGTTCTTCACCTATATTAACACATCTATAGAATAGCATGATTTATTGCTATTACCATCCCAGTTTCAAGGTAAGAAAGTCAGACACAGATATTAAGGGATCCGGACATGAATTCACAGATCCTAACGACAAGTCCTCCCACAGGCTCTGTGACCTGAGGCTGGCTGTATTTGCAGAGTTGTCCCTGTGGTGCTTTTATTTTTTTTACAGAGCTACTAATTAGGTAGTAAATCTAAATTTCTTTAGGAGTTAATCTTCTGTTTCTCGATGTTTAATTCTATTATTTGAAATGAAAAATAATTACCTAAAATGAAACCAAATTGCACCATTTTCAACTTTAAAATGGATGTTACAATTCTATTTTGTTATATTAAGTCTGGATCTTGCCTATGTGCCTGGGATGAGAGTCAAAATATACAATCATTTTTGTCTTTACTGCTTCCTTCTTTCAAGATAGATTAACCTTTTGCTCTTTAATTGGGCACATAATTCACACTTGACAATTCCAGATGGAGTGGTCAATGCATGTATTCTCTGAATGGAGCTAAAACATGTGTCAGTGGAAGGAAGGTGTGTGTCCATCACAGAGAGGAAATTTTCTGGTGGTCTGGGGGGACCACTCTCCCCCAAATGGGGTCAGTTCTAAGGGATGTGAGTGCATGTGGGTGAGAATATACCACAAAAGTTTCACATTCAGGCAGGGAGATGATATTTAAAATTATATGCCACCTATGTTCATAGAAGAATATGGAAAATGCAGAAGAATTATAAGTAAAAAAGTTACAAATACATATCATTTCACTTATAATTTCACCTCATACATGTTGTCCAGATTTTTTCACAGGTACATATGTTCTCATTTCATTCTTCTTGGTTTATAAAATTCAGTCTTTTGGTTACCCAACATTAGAGTAGAGGTATTCCCCAAATCATTAAAATCTCTACAGAATCATGACTTTGAAAGGTGCAATATTTAACTGTAGCATGCAGATGTGTAAGTATGTGTAGGGTATAGATATATCTGTATATGTGTGGACATCTTCAAGTATAAACTATATAAAATGGATTATTATTAGAGACAATGAAATAAGTAAGGTAAAGGAATATTTATTTAGTAGAACTAAGAAAACAGGACTTAAAAACCACAGCCTGTGAGGAGGACATTCAGCCAACATAAAAGAAAATAGTGTTACTCTATTCAGTTGTTAGCAAACTTAAGCCATTTGTTAAAAGAGATAGCGGGACAGAAAAACTTAAGTGAGTCAAATATGTTCTGGAGAATAAAATCACAATGACCCAGTAAATCTAGAATTTTCTTGAGAAACAAATTTATAGTAGGGAAATAGAAGGCATATACAAAGCTACAGTGCCATGTACAACGCAGTAACTGTGAAAATAAGCACATGAAGAAACGGTCGTATGGAAGCACAGAGAATGCTGATGACCAGGAAAGTCTGTCTCACACACAGCCTCGGTTCCAACAGCTGATGGCCCTGGTGTAAGGAACATGCTGGGCTCAGCCCGTGGGAAAGCGGCAGGGCAGTGAGTGGGGTGCTTCAGGTGCAACCGACTGGCGTAGCCCTGCTGCAGGGCTCGCAGACCCCAACCAGCAGACCCAGCGCTGGCATAGCCCTGCTGCAGGGCTCGCAGACCCCAACCAGCAGACACAGCGCTGCAGACGTCACGTTGCCCCCACCCAGCTCAACAACTACTGGCTGCACTCCCACCACAGAGTAACATAGAGAGGGTCCTTCCGTGGCAGAATCTCCTCTCGAGACACTAGCATGGCTGGAGCTCACACAACTGGGCTTCTGTCCCTTGGAAAACACCCCTCGGCCCACTGGGTCTGGAGGCTGCCCTGGAGCCACATGTGTTGGCCGGGTTCTTGACAATGTGGTGAGTCATGGTTAACTCCTCTGCCCCTTGCTTGGAGCTGGTTCTCTGCTTCAGTGTCCATGGCCATGGTGGGCACCTGCATTCCTGCTGTTTATCAGAGAAGACCCCCGCAGGGAGACTTGGCCTCCCACCTTTATCACTCTGCCCACTCCTGACTTTTTGTCCATTTCTTCACATACTCCTTTTTCTTGGCTAACAGCGTGTGTCTATAAGAGAGGTGAGGAGCCATCCCTTCTGTAACTGTGGTTTTGGCATCTCATGTCTTGCTTTATTCTGGCTGTTTGGCCCTGAGATCTAGGCCAAGACTGCTGCACTGACATTTTACAATGGCAAGGAATGTATACCAAGGAGTCTGCTTTTGGCATACAGCAGGAGAAAAGTGTGGGTAGAGACAGGTAGGAAGAATTTAAGTGGATCTAAAAATAAAACTCTTTTGAAGAAAAAACATAAAACATAGTAAAACATAAAAAGAAGTAAAAACATAAAAAAGATTCTACAATTACCATCTCGATAAGTGTTATCATTAGAGCCTCTGAGATTGTTTCCCCAATTTAATAGATTTCCTTAGAATTAGAATTCCAAACATCAAAAAAATATACTTCATTTATGGTAGCATCTCTCCTCTAAGGAATCAATGTAGATAAATTTCCCAATAGCAAATGTTTCAACCTTAGTAAGAGAACATTAAAAATTTTGATCTCTTTGAACATTTTTTAAAAAGGCTTTTATAGTATTCAAACAACGTCTCTAGATAAGAGAGACCCTTCCATTCATGGGATCCTTAAAATGTAGTGTCCCTTAATGTATAATCAACCTCCTTCACACAAAATTGAGATCAAAGCACTCCATAGAATATGGACTGTCATAGCAAAGGAGCTAGCCAGGGCATCTCATAGAAACACTTTTCTTAAAAGGTTAATGAATGTCTTTATGGAAAAACTTCAGTGAATTATTGGTAGATCCAAGGATATGGTTTTCTTCCCCAAAGGTTATATTTCTGTTTTACTTCCAATTTCTAAAGACATTCAAGCAGTAACTTATTGGAATGTAAGATCCATTTTTAATATCTTAATTTTAGGGCCGGGAAAAGGGCATTTTGTGACTTAAGCTGTTTGCTTCAACTTGGATGTAAACTCCCTAGAGAGCTCTTTGCTTGCACAGGGGCAGCCCACAGTGCAGCATGCTTTAAGATGTTAAAATAGCCAAATTCTAGAGTAGCTTTGCCATTAAAGAATTGTGAGACCTTTGTAAACTGCCTAACCTCTCTGATCCAGCTTATCCAAATGGAAAAGAAAATAGTAACAGCTGCTTTATCCTCTGGGAAAAAAAAAAAAACAAAAGTTAATAGGTGTGAATAGAGATTTCTATTTCTACCCAATATGCTCTTCAGAGCCAAGCCTTCTTCATTTACATGAAAATACTGCGTGGATACAATAGGTGTTGTGGCAGACAGAATAATGGTCCTGCAAAGATGTCCATGTCCTAATCCCCCAAACCTCATGACTTGTAAATATGTTACCTTAAATAGCAGAAGGGCTTTGAGGATGTGATTAAGTGAAGGCCTCTGGGAGATGGGAGATTATCTTGGATTATCCAGATGGGCCCAGCAGAATCGTACAGGCAGGAGTGTCAGTCAGAAGCCATGCAGCGGGAGATTGGTTCAAGCCAGCAGAGGAGAAGGGTGCGTGCTCACCTCCTCCCGTGAGAGCACTGAAATCACCACTAACCACTAACCACTCGTCGACAAGGGGTGCTGGAACCCACCGAAAGAGATACCCCACGCCCAAAGACAAAGCCGCAACAAGGGAGTAGGAGGTGCGCAACCATAACAGAATCCAATTCCATAACCGCCGGGTGGGCGGCCCACAGACTGGAGGACAATTACACCACAGAGGTTCTCCCACTGTTGTGAAGGTACTGAGCCCCAGGTCCGACTCCCAGCCTGGGGATCTGGCAAAAGGATTAGAAATCCCAAGGGAATCTGACGTTAAAGGCCAGCAGGATCTGAGTGCAGATTTCCACAGGGCTGGGGAAACAGATTCCATTCTTGGAGGACAGACACAAAATCTTGTGCACCAGGACCCAGGGGATAGGAGCAGTGACCCCACAGGAGATGGAACCAAACCTGGCTGCTGGTGCTGGAGCATCCCTTGCAGAGGCATGGTTGGCAGAGCCCCCTTAGGGGACAAGGGCGCTGGCAGCAGCGGTTCCAGATGTACCTGTAGGCATGAGCCCTCACGGAGCTTGTCACCATTGTCCCTACAATAAAGCCTGCTGAGTCCAGGGCTGGGTTGCCTTAGATCAATTCAAACCCATCAGTAAACAACTAAATTAAAATTGTACTAAGCAAAGTCCTGCCCCCCAGATAGAACCAGTGCTATCCATGGTCAGTCTGTCCCATCAGGAGCTTCATTCACCAGAGGGCAGAAAGCAGAATAAAGGCCAAATTACTAGAACCTTCAGAATGAAAACCACAATCACAGAAAGTTAATCAAAATGACAAGGCAGAGGATTATGTCCCAGATGAAGGAACAAGAGAACACTTCAACTAAATGAACTAAATGAAGCGGAGATAGGAAACCTTCCAGAAAAAGAATTCAGAATAAGAATAGTGCAAATAATCCAGGATCTCAGAAAAAGAATGGAGGCAATAGAGGCAAAGATTGAAAAGATGCAAGAAATGTTTATGAAAGCCCTAGAAGAACTAAAGAATAAACAGAGATGAAAAATACAATATAATACCTGAAATGAAAAATGCACAAGAAAGAATCAATAGTAGAATAACTGAGGCAGGAGAATGGCTAGGTGACTGGGAAGACAGAATGGTGGAAATCACTGCCACAGAAGAGAATCAACAAAAATGAATGAAAAGAAATGAAGACAGCCTAACAGGTCTCTGGAACAATATTAAACAAACCAACATTTGCATTCTAGGGGGTCCCAGAAGGAGAAGAGAAAAAGCACCTGATAAAATATTTGCTCACATGCTAGTAAAGTAATGCTCAAAATTCTCCAAGCCAGACTTCAGCAACACGTGAACTGTGAACTTCCTGATGTTCAAGCTGGTTTTAGAAAAGGCAGAGGAACCAGAGATCAAATTGCCAACATCCGCTGGATCATGGAAAAAGCAAGAGAGTTCCAGAAAAACATCTATTTCTGCTTTATTGACTATGCCAAAGCTTTTGACTGTGTGGATCACAATAAACTGTGGAAAATTCTTCAAGAGATGGGAATACCAGAACACCTCACCTGACTCTTGAGAAATCTGTATGCAGGTCAGGAAGCAACAGTTAGAACTGGACATGGAAAAACAGACTGGTTCCAAATAGGAAAATGAGTACGTCAAGGCTGTGTATTGTCACCCTGTTTATTTAACTTATATGCAGAGTACATCATGAGAAACGCTGGGCTGGAAGAAGCACAAGCTGGAATCAAGATTGCCGGGAGAAATATCAATAACCTCAGATATGCAGATGACACCACGCTTATGGCAAAAAGTGAAAAAGAACTTAAAAGCCTCTTGATGAAAGTGAAAGTGGAGAGTGAAAAAGTTGGTTTAAAGCTCAACATTCAGAAAACGAAGATCATGGCATCTGGTTCCATCACTTCATGGGAAATAGATGGGGAAACAGTGGAAAT
>NW_011494796.1:2279369-2295320 GCF_000754665.1 Bison bison bison | reverse complement strand
AAAATCACTGCAGATGGTGACTGCAGCCATGAAATTAAAAGACGCTTACTCCTTGGAAGGAAAGTTATGACCAACCTAGATAGCATATTCAAAAGCAGAGACATTACTTTGCCAACAAAGGTCCGGCTAGTCAAGGCTATGGTTTTTCCTGTGGTCATGTATGGATGTGAGAGTTGGACTGTGAAGAAGGCTGAGCGCCAAAGAATTGATGCTTTTGAACTGTGGTGTTGGAGAAGACTCTTGAGAGTCCCTTGGACTGCAAGGTGATCCAACCAGTCCATTCTGAAGGAGATCAGCCTGGGATTTCTTTGGAAGGAATGATGCTAAAGCTGAAACTCCAGTACTTTGGCCACCTCATGTGAAGAGTTGACTCATTGGAAAAGACTCTGATGCTGGGAGGGATTGGGGGTAGGAGGAGAAGGGGACGACAGAGGATGAGATGGCTGGGTGGCATCACTGACTCGATGGACGTGAGACTGAGTGAACTCCAGGAGTTGGTGATGGACAGGGAGGCCTGGAGTGCTGCGATTCATGGGGTCGCAAAGAGTCGGACACGACAGAACGACTGAACTGAACTGAAAATATTTGATGAGATAATAGCTGAAACCTTGTTTAACACAGAAAAGGAAACAGCCAGCCAGGTCTAGGAAGTGCAGAATCCCAGGCAGGATAAACCCAGGGGGGACACGGTGAGACACATAGTAAGCAAACTGGCAAAAATTAAAGACAAAGATAAAAATAGAAAAAACAACTGCAGAGGAAGGAATATTCCCAAACTTATTCTATGAGGCCACCATCACCCATACCAAAAACAAAGATACCTAAAAAATTATAGGCCAATATCACTGATGAACATAGATGCAAAAATCATCAATAAAATAGTAGCAATCCAAATCTAGCAATACATTAAAAGAACATAAAGGGAACATACCTCAACACATAAAGGCCATACAAGCCTACAGCTAACATCACACTCACTGGTGCAAAGCTGAAAGCATTTCCTCTAAGATTAGGAACAAGACAAGGAAATCCACTCTTGCCACTTTTATTCAACATAGTTTTGGAAGTCCTAGCTACGGGAATCAGAGAAGAAAAAGAAGTAAAGGGAATCCAAATTGGAAAAGAAGTTAAACTGTCATTGTTTGCAGATGACAGGCTTCCCAGGTGGCGCCAGTGGTAAAGAACCCACCTGACAATGCAGAAAACATGAGACATGGGTTCAATCCCTGCGTTGGGAGGAGGAAATGGCAACCCACTCCAGTATTCTTGCCTAGAGAATCCTATGTACTGAGGACCCCGGCAGGCTACAGTCCATGGGGTCTCAAAGAGTCAGACATGACAGGAGCAACACAGCACACATGATACTATACACAGAAAATCCTAAAGATGCTCTGAGAAAATGACCAGAACTCATCAATGAATATGGTGAACTGCAAGTTACAAAATTAACACAGAGAAATCTGCTGCATTTCTATACACTAACAAGAAAAGACCAGAAGGAGAAATTCAAGAAACAGTTACATTTACCATCACATAGGAAAGAATAAAATAGTAGGAATAAACCTATCTAAGGAGACTAAAGACCTGTACTCTGAAAACTACAAGAAATTGAAGAAGACTCAAACAGATGGAAAGATACACTGTGTACTTGGAATGGAAGAATCAATATTGTCAAAATGACTATACTAGCCTAAGCAATCTACATATTCAATGCAATCCTTATCAAACTACCAATGGCAATTTTTTCACAGAATTAGGAAAAAAAAAACTGTATGGAGAGACAATAGACCCTGAGTATCCAAAGCAATCTTGAAAAAGAAAAACAGAAGTGGCAGAATCAGAATGGCTCTCTGACTTCAGATTATACCACAAAGATATAGTTATCCAAACAGTATACTACTGGAACAGAAATAGAAATACAGATCAAGGGAATAGGGTAGAAAGCCCAGAAATAAAGCCATGCATCTAAGGTCAATTAAGCTCTGAAAAGGAGGCAAGACTACACAATGTTGGAATGACTGTCTCTTCATCAAATGGTGCTGTGATAACTGGACAGCTGTATGTAAAAAACAAAATCATATCCTTCTCTAACACCACACACAAAAGTAAGCTCAAAATGTTTAAAGACCGAAAAGACCTAAATGTGAAACCAGATACTCTAAAACTCCTAGAGGAAAACATAGGAAGAATACTCTGACATAAATCACAGCAATATCTTTTCAAATGTCTCCCATAATAACAGAAATTAAAACAAACATAAATGGGACCTCAAAAACCTCAAAAGCTTTTGCACAACAAAGAAAACAACAACCAAAACAAAAAGACAACCACAGACTGGGTAAAAAGATTTGCAGATAATTTGACTGACAAGGGATTAGTCTCCAAAATCTACAAACAGCTCATGAAGCAAGCCAATCAAAAAATGGTCAGAAGATCTAAAAAGATCTTTCTCCAAAGAAGACATACAGATGGCCAAGAGGCACATGAAAAAGTGTTCAACGTCACTAATAATTAGAGAAATGCAAATCAAAACTACAATGAGATAGCAACTCACACCAGTCAAAAGGGCTATCATCAAAAAATCCACAGCCAATAAATGCTGGAGAAGGGAACCCTCCTACACTGTCAGTGGGAATGGGGCTGGTACAGACACTATGGAGAACAATATGGAAGTTCTTTAAAAAACTAAAAATAGAGCTATCATATGACCCTGAAATCTCACTCTTGGGCATATATCCAGAGGAGAAAAACTGGTCTGAAAGGATACATGCACCACAATATTTATTGCAGCACTGTTTACAATAGCCAAGACATGAAAGGAACCTAAATGTCCATCAACAGAGGAATGGATAAAGAAGATGTGGTACATATATACAGTGTAATATTACTTAATATTACTCAGCCATCAAAAAAGAATGAAATAATGCCATTTCCAGCAACATGGATGGATGCAGAGACTGCATACGCGGTGAAATAACACAAAGCAGAAACATCATATGACATTGCTTTTATGTGGAACCCAAAAAGGCATGATAGAAATTAACTTATTTATAAAACAGACTCACAGATTTAGAGAACGAACTTATGGTTGCCAGGGGGAAAAGGTTGGGGGGAAGGGAAAGTTGGGGACTTTGGATGTGCAGGTACACTCTGCTGCATTTAAAATGGATAATCAACAAGGATCTACTTACCGTACAGCAGAGTACTTACTGTACTCTGTTCAATGTTATGTGGCATCCTGGATGGGAGCAGAATTTGGGGGAGAATGGACACATTTATATGGATGGCTGAATCCCTTTGGTGTCCATTTGAAACTGTAACAACATTGTTAATCCGTTACACTCCAATACAAAATAAAAAGTTTGTTTTTTTTGTTTTTTTTTTTTAAAGAAGGTAGCAGAAGGGAAAGTCAGAGCGATTCAAAACATAAGACAACATCATCATTGCTGGTTCAAAGATAAAGGGAAACATGATGAGGAATGTAAGTGACCTGAAGGAGCTTACATTCCTGAGAGGAATCCAGCTGACAGCAAGAATACATCCTCAACACTGCGACCACAAGAAACTGAATTCTGCCAACAACCTTACACTGCTGATCCTGTTCGTGATGCCCACTGTCTTGCTGTTTACACTGTTTGCTGAAGGCAGGTAGACAAGGCGCCATCTAAGAGGCTGGAAGGAAACTCGAGGAGCCACAGGAACGGCGTGTTGCAGCAGTAATGCCGCTGTTCTCTAGGTGGAGCTCACATGTGCCAATAGCACAGAGTAGCTCGTGAGCAAGCGAGTACCTCGTGACGTGCATGCATGGTGCTATAAATGATCTCAGCTGTTACCTAGTCATCATTTACAAAACGTGGGGTGAGACAGCAGAACACGCCATCCTGGCCAATTTGCTCTCTCCCCACAAACCCAAGTGAGCTGGGAACAGATTCTCCCCCACAGTCTCTGGCTAACAGGCCAGATCATCAAACATCTTGATTTCAGCTCTGGGAGACCCAAAACAGAGGAACTAGATTTCTGACCTACAGAACCACGAGATAGTAAATTTGTGCTGTTTTAGGCCACTAAGCATGTGGTCAGGAGAAGGCAATGGCACCCCACTCCAGTACTCTTGCCTGGAAAATCCCATGGATGGAGGAGCCTGGTAGGCTGCAGTCCATGGGGTCGTGAAGAGTCAGACACGGCTGAGCGACTTCATTTTCACTTTTCACTTTCATGCATTGGAGAAGGAAATGGCAACCCACTCCAGTGTTCTTGCCTGGAGAATCCCAGGGACGGGAGCCTGGTGGGCTGCCATCTATGGGGTCGCATAGAGTCGGACAGAACTGACTTAGCAGCAGCAGCAGCAGCAAGCATGTGGTCATTTGTTATTATATTACAGCGAAAGAAAAGTATTGCACCAGATAACCAATCCAGACTTTCCTTCTACTCCAAGACCCATCAGAATCCAGGCCTACTTGACTAAGCCCAGCTAGTTTCCCTCTGCTCACAAACACTGGCTTTTGATATCTGCCAGGTCAGGCTCAGCTCTGTACACAGAGGTTTTATTTTTTGAAGTAGAAAAAAAAACAAAAACAAAAACCAGTAGATGATGACAGCATAGTATGAACTCAGAGAGCATGTGGTGTGTGCAGATCTGTGCTGTCCAGATCCCCCTCAAGGAAGGCCTTCTTCTGCCCTGCTGCAGGGGTACAGTCAGCGGACAGCCCCTGCTGTCAGCTCTTGGAGGATCCACTTGAGCTGCAGGGAGCCAACTTCCTCAAGGCCATATTCTTCCCAAGGAAGTTTGTGTCTGTGACTAAGCAGAGGAGTGGACAGAGAGAGGCTCGGCCATTTGGGCTCAACGTGGGCCACTCTGAATGTTCATGAGGCTGGCTGACTCCCTATCAGGCTCATGTTGCAGTTTGACTTCTTGTGCCCAAACCTGCTTCTTGCTTTCTTCATAGGTTAATTCCTAATAAACAACTTGAAACTTGCTCCCCTCCAAAATAAGTGATGTGATGACAAAAGCAGAATTTAATGGGACTGCCGTCATGAACCCTAGGGATGCAGGTGGTTTCTTGAAGCTGGAAGAGGCAAGGAAAGGCTTCTCCCCTAGAGAATCCAGAAAGAATACAGTCCTGCTGCCTGCAACTTGATTTCAGCCTAAGACCTTTTTTAGCCTCTTTTTGGACTTTTGATCCAAAGAACTGTAAGATAAATTGTGTTTTAGCCAATAAATTTGTGATAATTTGTTACAACATCAATAGGAAAATAATACAAAATCTGCTACCTAGAAGTGGGATGCTACTGTAACATACCTAAAAAATGTGGAAACGATTTGGAACTGGACAATAGGAAGAGGCTGTAAGAATTCTGAGATTCATCACAGAAAACACCTGGACTACACTGAACAGACTAGTACTTGAAATGTGAATGTTGATGGTTCTGTAATGAGAATTTGTAGTGAGAAGCAAGGTAGTTAAAACCTATATTAATAAACACACTGTTCCTAGCAATATGAACATTCAGTTCAGTCACTCGGTCACGTCCGACTCTTTGCGACCCCATGAATCGCAGCACGCCAGGCCTCCCTGTCCATCACCAACTCCTGGAGTTCACTCAGACTCACGTCCATCGAGTCTGTGATGCCACCCAGCCATCTCATCCTCTGTCATCCCCTTCTCCTCCTGCCCCCAGTCCCTCCCAGCATCAGAGTCTTTTCCAGTGAGTCAACTCTTCACATCAGGTGGCTAAAGTACTGGAGTTTCAGCTTTAGTATCATTCCTTCCAAAGAAATCCCAGGGATGATCTCCTTCAGAATGGACTGGTTGGATCTCCTTGCAGTCCAAGGGACTCTCAAGAGTCTTCTCCAACACCACAGTTCAAAAGCATCAATTCTTCGGTGCTCAGCTTTCTTCACAGTCCAACTCTCACATCCATACATGAACACTAAAGGCCCTAATAATGAGGGCTCAGAAGGAAATCAGGAAACTGGAAATTGGAGGACAGAAGACTCTCACTATACAGCGACAGAGGCTCATGTGGAAAGCAGAACTTATAAAAGATGATAGTAAGCTAAACAATGCCCCTTAAAGATATCAGGTCCTAATTCTGGGAAGTTGAAACATTACCTTATATGGAAAAAGGGTCTTTGCAGATGTGATTAAGTTAAAGGTCTTGAGATGGGGAGACTGACAAGATGGGCACTAAATGCATCATAAAGACACTTATAAGGGAAAGGCAAAGGAGACTGCAGAGACAAAAAAAAATGGGATGGGATGAAAGCACGGCTATTTGAAGATGCTGTGCTGCTGGCTTTGAAGATGCAGGAAGGTGTCCTGATCCAAGGAATGCAGGTATGCAGCTCTGGAGACTGGAAAAGGCAAGTAAACAGACTCTGGCCTAGAGCATCCGGAGCCCTGCCAAAGCCTTGATTTTGCCCCAGTGACACAGATTTCAGACTCATGGTCTCCAGAAATCTAACAGAATAAATGTGTGTTGTTTTAAGTCCTCAAGTGTGTGGTAAAATTTTTATAGTAGCTACAGGAAACTGATACAATAATGAAATTAGACCCTTAGATGAGGAGAGTGCAAGCGAAGTGTTGTGGCCTCTTCCTATTGCTTACAGCAAAATGTGAGACGAAATAGATTAAGGTAAGAACTGCCAATGAAAAAGGGACCAGGACTTGATTTAGGAAAATTCTCAGTTTATCCAGGTTACAAAAGACATTATAATTAGGCGATTCATTGTGAGGAAAACAAATGCTTAAGAGGAAGCCAAGGGTGTGGTTGGACAACCTTCTGCTACTGCTTCAGACTCCTTGAGGAAATGAGTTGTGTGATTCATGGATTGTCTCAGCCATGTTAACAAAAGCCAGGAATAAGGAATGAATTATTCATGAAAGATATATGGAGGAGGTCTAGTGGTATAAATTCTTGAGACATATGCAGGAGACCTACATGATTCTTAAAAATTTTACCAGCAGAAACACTGTCAGCTTAGACTGAAAAGGACGGACAGAAGCCAAAATGAAAGAAGGCTGTCCGAACCCCAACATTCTACATGCAGGAAATAGGTAGGGAAAAACCACTCAACTGGAAACATGTGTTATCCATAATGAAAAAGAAAGGATGACTCCAAGGATAGAACTTTAGTCACCGGTGATTAGTCCCAGGCCTTGAAATCGACTGCTGTTTGCCTACCTGGATTTAGAAATTTGGGTGGAACACTGCTTCCTTTTGTCCTATTAGATTCTTTGCTTTCAAATGGCAATATCTTTAACTGTTATCCTATGCTTGTCCCACCACTGTATTCTGTGGGTAATAACTTGTGGGCTGAAGCTGAAGCTCCAATACTTTGTCCACCTGATGCAGTAGAGCCAATTCACTGGAAAAGACCCTGATGCTGGGAAAGGTTGAAGGCAGGAGAAGGGGGTGACAGAGGATGAGATGGTTAGAAATTAGATAGCATCACCGACTCAGTGGACACGACTCTGAGCAAACTCTGGGAGACAATGAAGGACAGGGGAGCCTGGTGTGCTGCAGTCCATGGGGTCACAAAGAATCAGACATGACTTAGCAACTGAGGACAATGAACAACAAATTTGTTTCTTGAGCTCCACAAATTCACAGATAAAAAGAACTGTGCCTCAGGGAAGATCATATAGCTGATTTAGATGATTCGGGCCTGGAACTTTGGAGCTGATAAAATTTAGTTGAGATTATGGACTTTAATTTGCTTCTGTAATAATTTAAGACTTGGGGATACTGGAATGAGATTAATATTTTTTTCATGTGTGACAGACATGAATTCGGGGGCAGACCATAAACTGCGGTAGGCAAAACAATGATTTTGCCAAAGATGTTCATGTCCTAATCCTTCCTCTTCCTACTTATGAACACAAAACCTACCATGGCAAAAGGGACTTTTCAGATGACATTAAATTAAGGATTTGGGGATGGGGAGATTACCCTGATTATCTGGGTGGGCCCAATGTAGGCACAAAGGCTACTTATAAGGAGACAGGAGTGTCTGAGTTGGAGGGGGAGATGTGATGTGGAAGGAGTGATGAAGGACATGAATAAAGGGATGCAGGCAGCCTCCAGAAGTTGGGGAAGGTAAGGAAATAACTTTCCACTAGAGAATCTGGAAAGGACACAAACCTCCCAATGTAAGACATGTTTCAGACTTCTGGTCTCCAGAACAGTGAGATAATTAATTTGTACAGTTTTAAGCCACTAAGTTTGTGGTAATTTGTTACAACAACAACAGGAAACTAACAGATTAGTTTCAATAAAATAAAATAATAATAATATTACTAATTCAATAACCAGTTGTCAAATGATCTTCACAAAGTTGAAAAAGAAATTTGATTTCGTCAACTTATAAATAGTTTACAAAGTGTTCAATTCAGTTCAGTTCAGTTCAGTCACTCAGTCCGACTCTTTGTGACCCCATGGACTGCAACACACCAGGCTTCCCTGTCCATCACCAACTCCCAGAGCTTGCTCAAACTCATGTCCATCAAGTTGGTGATGCCATCCGACCATCTCATCCTCTGTTGAACCCTTATCCTCATCAATCTTACCCAGCATTAGGGTCTTTTCCAAGAAGTCAGTTCTTCGCATCACATGGTCAAAGTATCAGAGCTTCAGCTTCAGCATCGGTCATTCCAATGAGCATTCAAGACTGATTTCCTTTAGGACTGGCTGGTTTGATCTCCTTGCATCCAAGAGACTCTGAAGAGTCTTCTCCAGCACCACAATTCAAAAGCATCAACTGTTCGTCAGTCATCTTTCTTTATGGCCCAATTCTCACATCCATACATGACTATTGGAAAAGCCTTTGACTAGATGGACCTTTGTCAGCAAAGTAATGTCTCTGTTTTTCAATATGCTATCTAGGTTGGCCATAGATTTTCTTCCAAGAAGCAAGCATCTTTTAATTTCAGGGCTGCAGTCATCATCTTCAGTGATTTTGGAACAGAAGAAAAAAAAGTCTCTCACTGTTTCCCCTTCTATTTGTCCTAAGTGATGAGATTGGATGCCATGATCTTAGTTTTCTGAATGTTGAGCTTTAAGCCAGCCTTTTCACTTTCTTCTTTCACTTTCATCAAGAGGCTTTTCAGTTCCTCTTCGCTTTCTGCCATAAGGGTGGTATCATCTGCATATCTGAGGTTATTGATATTTCTCCTGGCAATCTTGATTTCAGCTTATGCTTCATCCAGCCCAGAATTTCACATGATATACTCTGCATATAGGTTAAGTAAGCAGAGTGACAACATACAGCCTTGACATGCTCCTTTCCCAGTTTGGAACCAGTCCATTCTCCATGTCAGGTTCTAACTGTTGTTTCTTGACTTGCATACAGATTTCTCTGGAGTCAAGTACGGTAGTCTAGTATTCCCATCCCTTTAAGCATTTTCCACAGTTTGTTGTGATCCACAACAGTCAAAGGCTTTAGTGTAGTCAAAGAAGCAGAAGGAGATGTTTTTCTGGAATTCTCTTGCTTTTTTATGATCCAACAGATTTTGGCAATTTGATCTCTGGTTCCTCTGCCTTTTCTAAATTCGGCTTGAACATCCACAAGTTCTCGGTTCATGTTCTTTTGAAGCCTAGCTTGGAGAATTTTGAGCATTACTTTGCTAGGGTGTTGAGATGAGTGTAATTGTGTGGTAGTTTGAACATTCTTTAGGTTTGGAATGAAAACTGACCTTTTCTAGTCCTGTGGCCACTGCTGAGTTTTCCAAATTTGCTGGCATGTTGAGTGTAGCACTTTCACAGCATCATCTTTTAGGATTTGAAATACCTCAGGTGGAATTCCATCACTTCCAATAGCTTTGTTCATAGCGATACTTCCCAAGGCCCACTTGACTTCACACTCCAGGATATCTGGCTCTAGGTGAGTGATCACTCCATTGTGGTTATCTGGGTTGTGAATATCTTTTTTGTATAGTTCTTCTGTATATTCTTGCCACCGCTACTTAATATCTTCTGCTTCTGTTAGGTCCATACCGTTTCTGTCCTTTATTGAGCCCATCTTTGCATGAAATGTCCCCTTGGCACAAAGTGTTCACTACCATGAAAATCACAGCCTGGGTAATGAAATGGACTGGAGCCTCATGCAAAGTACCCTGGCCTGATCAGCGACTAACATCCAGGCTGCACCTCCTCCCTTTTTACCCCTACCCTCCTCCTCCTCCTTGGCAGCCACAAGTCTGGTCTCTATATCACTAAGTGTATTTTGTTTCTTAAATATAATTTGTGTCATATTTTAGATTCCACACATAAGTGATATCGTATGTATTTGTCTTTCTCTGTCTGACTTATTTCACTCGGTATGACAATCTCTAGGTCCATCCATGTTCCTGCAAATAATATTATTTAATTCTTTTTTACAGCTGAGTAATATGCCTCCACTGGTCACTCAGTGGAAGCATCACCTTCCTATCACGATACTGCAGTGACTCTCAGGCAATATATGGAATTTACTTGAGGACTCTTGAAATTCATTACTCACACAGTACTTACTGATTGGTGTTATGGGGAAGAGGCGAGGCTTAATTTGGCTGTGATACGTTTCCAAGTGAGCTTTCGGAAGGGACATACATGTGTGTGTTAAGTCGCTTCATTTCTGTCCGACTCTGCGACCCCATGGACTTTAGCCCACCAGGTTCCTTGGTCCATAAGATAGTCCAGGCAAAAATACTGGAGTGGGGTTGCCATACCCTCCTCCAGGGGATTTTCCCAACCTAGGGATCAAACTCCCATCTCTGTATTAGCAGGAAGATTCTTTACCACTAGTGTCAACTGAGAAGCCCCTTGGAAGGAACACAGAAGTGCTTAGTGTACACAACTTTCTATTGACTGTGGCTGCACCCATCTGAAGCACTGCTGGGTTTGGAGGTGGCAGAGGTCTGGCACTGCCAGCTGGCTTTACTGCATGCAGCACCATCATTGTTCCGTGGCCCCCTGTGCTGCTCTGGTTATTTCTGCCTGGGTGGGGCTATGCAGGGCCCCTTCAACACTCCGGAGACTCTTCCTTGCTCTGCACCTGCGTCTCATCCTCAGACAGAAAGCTGCAGATTCATATCTGCATGAGGAACACATTTTGCGCTGGGTAGAGATGGGGAGGTCTCTGAAAGAAGCCTACCACTGAGGATTATATGTTTCTTTTCCTTATATTTGATTTACCTCTAGATTGGCAAATAACAGAGGTTTACTCAGGTATTACAAACAGTCGGTCTTTTTATTAGTATAATATGTGCTTATTTACATGTCCACACATTATGTATTTATTAAGTCACTGGTGCTAGGTACAGATAGCCCTACTCCTTCAGAAACTTCCCCATGAGCCCTGCTTAAAGTCAAAATCTTATTTTTTGGAGGTTTCTCCCTTATACTCCTATGCTTAGAAGAACTGCAAGCTTCTTCAGTAAATAAAAGAATACATGGATGCATTTCTCTTCCTGTGAACAATCACTGTTCTGCGTGTTGTGATAAACAGTGAAATACCGTGTTCACGATCTGTCACTTAGGCATTGCTGGTTTTCCCAGAAACTAAATATGAGTCATAATAATGTTTTGAGGAAAACACACTCTAATGCTCATATATATAAAACATATATATAGATATATATAAAACTGAAGCTCAGTTCTATAAAAACAGAACTTCTAAAATCTAAACACTGACAAATTGGGAGCAATGTATGTTTGAACCCAAAGGTCACTGCCAGGTGCAGCCGCCCCTACTCTGTCCTTCTACTAACTAACCTGTGCACACTGGTCCCTTCGGCAACTGTTGTAGACCTACTGAAATTGTGTTTGATCCAAATCAGAAGTGCAAGCCTAGTTTTATTCAGGGTCTGGCCATGACGCCTGTCCTGGTAAGTTGCCCTCCTGAGGGATCTTCACCTTAGCACTTACCCTGGCCTGACCAAATCTAAAGAAGGGGTTTGGTCTGTGATAAAGATGAGAAGAGACACCAAGTTTAGCAGGTACAGTCCAGGAAGGGGTGGGGAGCAGTCAGTGAACAAAGGGTGCAATGGCTTGTTTAAAGGCAATAGAATTCAAATTCAGTGAAGGACAGCCTTGTAGAAAGAAAAACCCAGGCATTATCTGAAAGTTCCAATAATACTATACTAAAATGACCTGTGTTTTTGTTTCTACAACTGTAAAGTTCCATGCTTCAAAACACCTGTTATTGAAATAACATAATGAAACTCTTCCTTTTAGCAATGAAATCAAATTCCACAACTTACTTCCAGTTTGAGTTACACATTTCATGTCATCCTAAAGCTAACTGATTCATTTTGTACTCTTCAATGTAATAGGAATGTACAAGGGACCAGCTATCAGAATTATTCTGCTAAAAATCCTCTCTGAACTTGCACTGTTCATTAGGACTATCATTCCCCTTCAGCTGTTGGAAAGATGCCAGGAATTCTTCTGTCTTTTGGGAAAACTAGTAGATGAGTAACAATTTTACAGTCATATTTCTTAGCAAAAAGGGATATAAGCTTCATTGATCTATTTTGATTAACATAGCTATTTCTTTTTTAATGCTTGTGTTTCTCAGGAAAACACTATGATTGATGTGAGAATGGAAAATTTTGGTTAATTTTTTATGTGTATCCACACACCCAGCAACAAACCATCTTAATAAATCAAATGTAGGAAAATAAACACAAGCCTGGGCAATAAAAATAATGCTTCAAAAAAGAAACAGCACAGATATGCAAAGACATTCCTTTCTCAAAGTGAAATTCAAGTTCATCTCTAATCATAAGGCATAATGCAATCAACAGTGTCATGGGGGAGAGAGTAGATAGTAAAATGGAACAGACCCAGATCCAAAGCTCAGCTCAGTCTCCATGTGCCCACATTTCCCTATAAAGAGGATTGTATTGATATAAAGCTTATCTTATAGTGTTAAGTCCCAACGTACCAAATACCAATACAGATGTGTTGTACAAAGCCTGACACACAGTAAATGCTTTGAAAATTCTAGAGGAGAAGTAAAGGTAACATCAGTAGAAGTAAGGGACTAGGGAACAACACAGTGAATAAGCTGCAAAAATGGTCAGCATCAACTTTTTATGCAACTCTGGCATCTATAAAATAAAAAGTAGCCAGAGAATATTTTGTAAAGAAAAAAAAAAAAAAGCCTGAAAACCAGTAAGCAAGTTCTGTAGCACTGTAATTTACCCTGGTACCAGCACCCCCTCTCCAGCTCTGCAGTGGTCTTGAAAATAGGAACTCATATTCCTGGTGCAGGTTGCTGGTAACAGGAATGATATGGACCTTATTCTCACAGAATGTTGGTTGTTTGTTTTGATCTGTCTGGTGGGTTCTGAAAGACTGGCTCAAAGGCTTGCCTTTGTTTCAACTGACTCAGAGATGTCTTCCTAGGGTATTTGGGTCGAAAACATCTGCAGGTAAAGGTATTCGGCATGGTCACAGGGGCAATGGATATAGATGGGGCAAGCAAGAAACAGACTCAAAGCCTAGGAAGGAGAAGCTGAGGAAGGAGATACTTGGGGAAAGAGGGGGTGAAAAGTGCCCACATATTCCAGAGATTCTAGAAGGCCACGTGCATACACAGGACTGAATACATGCTCAGAAGAGACCCGAGAAGACCCTGAGTTCTCATCTCCAGCTGACCCTCAGGCTCTGAACACGCAGGAAGTGAAAACTATGGCAAAGAGGTAGACTGCTTGGCCAAGCTTTAAAAAGCACTCCGACATACACATGAGGCGATTCACAAAGACAGAGTTTTTCTGTTTTTTCACTCCAGGTTATTAAGGAATCTCTATCAAACTACTTGCTAGCCATTAGTCTAATGAGTTACCACACATGACAAAGAATACAGACTTTAAAAAGTTGTTGAGAAAACTCACTAAACAATACCACAGAAAGCAAAACAGGACACTCTATTGATGGAGCAGGATCTGATTTCCTGAGTTACTATATTAAGATAATCAAAATATCCAATTTCAACAAAAAACTAAGAGGCATAAAAACAGACCCCACAAAAATAGATATCCCATTCACAAGGGAAAGAAAAAATGAACAGATGTAGTCCCTGAGGAAGCAAAGACATTGGATTTACCAAAAATCCCTTTAAATCATTTGCCTTAAATGTTAAGGAGCTAAAGAAAACAATGGACAGAGAAATTAAGCAAACCTAGAGAACAACAGCTCAACAAAGAGAAAATATCAATAAAGAGAGAGAAGGTATAATAAGAATCAAACAAATTCTTCAGGTCAAAAAATATCAATAATTGAAAGGAAAAATTCACAAGAGGGTTTCAATAGCAGATATGAGATGGAAGAATCAGCAAACTTGAAGATAAATCAAGTAAAATTATCCAGTTCAAGAAAAGAAAGACAAAGATGGAATGAAAATGAATAAAGCCCAAGAGACCTCTGGGAAACCATCAAAAATATCAAAATAGGGACTTCCCTGCTGGTCCGGAGGCTAGGTCTCTCTTCTCTCAGTGCAGGAGGTCTGGGTGCAATCCCTGGTCTGAGGACTAAATCCCACACACTGCAGCTAGGAGTTCCCAGCTGCAGCTAAGATCCTTCACACCACAACGAAGATCAAAGATCCCACTCACACGACCAAGACCTGGCACAGTCAAACAAATAAACTGATGACATTTTTAAAAAGAATACCAAAGTGCACACAATAGGAGTCCCAGAACAAGTGCAGAATGAGAAAGGGGCAGAAAGAATACCTGAAGAAATAATAGCCAAAAATGTCTTCATTTAATCAGAAATATCAACATCAAAGTTAAAAAAAACTCCAAGTAGGATAAACTTAAAGCGATCCACACTAAGACACCTTATCATCTAACTGCTGAAAGCCAAAGATGAAGAGAGAATTTTGAAAGCAGCAAGGTCAAAGTAACTCATCTTGCTCCGGATATCCTAACTAAGGTTAACAATTGATTTCCATCAGAAACCATGGAAGTCAGAGGCAGTGAAGGGACATGTTCAAAGTGCTGTAAGAAACTAAGCATCCTTCAAAACTGAAGGAGATATTAAGATATCACAGATAAGCAAAAGGTGAGGGCATTCACTGTTGATAGATCTGTTCTATTATAAACACTAAAGGTAGTCCTTTAAGTGAAAACAAAAGAGCACTAGGAGTAACTGAGTCACGTGAAAACACGAGGAATGTCAGTGCTGATACAGGCACAGGTAAACAAAACATAAAAGCCAGTACTAGTTTTATTTTTGGTTCATAACCTCTCTATGATGATTTTAAAGACAATGCATAAAATGGTAATTACAAATCCACGTTACTGGGTACTCTATTTAAAGATGCAATTTGTGACAGAAACAGCATAAGAGGAGGGTAGAACTGTAGGATCAAACTTTTATATACTATTGAAACTAAGTCAGTGTGAATTTGAACTAGATTGTCATAAATATAGAGGCTAATGTAAGTCCCCAGAGTCACCTTTAAGAAAATGACTAAAAAATATACAGTAAGAGAAGTGAGATAGAACTGAAATAGTGTGTTATAAAAAATAACTAAATACCAAAGAAAGCAATAATGGAAGAGCTGAGGAACTAAATAAAAATTAAGGCATAAAGAAAGCAAATAAACTTAATCACTTCTTTAAAGACCCTATCCCCGAATACAGTCACATGCTGAGGTACTGAGGATTAGGATTTCAACATATGAATTTGGAAGGACACAGTTCAGCCTGTGACAACATCCCTTACTACATTATTTTGAGTCCTTCCTTGTCAGTAATTATATGAAATCTAAATGGAAACAAACACTTCAATTAAAAGGAAGAGATGAGTAGAATCAATAAAGAAATAGAACTAACTATATACTGTCTAAAAGGGATTCTCTTTAGTTCCAAAAACGTTAACAGTAACTGAAAGTGAATGGATGGGAAAAAACAAACATAGCCAAAAGACAGCTCAAGGTAAAAATTTTTACAAGAGATG
>NW_011494796.1:2240285-2279269 GCF_000754665.1 Bison bison bison | reverse complement strand
TATATAATGACAAAAACCTCAATCAGTTAAGAATATATAGAAATTATAAACAAAAATGAATCTCAAAAATATATGAGGCACAAACTGACAAAATTCAGGAAAAACAGACAGTTTTACAATAATCCTTGGAGATCTCAATGTTCCACTTTCAGTAACATTAGAAAACCAGAGAGATTGATGACAGGGAAGTAGAGGGTTTAAACTACACTATAACCCTAGTAGACCTACCAGGCTTATACAGAGAACTTCATCCAACAATAGCCCTCTTTTCAAAGGCACACACAACACTGTCCCAGATAGACCACACAAACAGCCACAAAACAAGTCTCAAAAATTTCAAACTACTGAAATCATACACAGCATTTCCCAATGGAATGGAATGGAATGGGGAATGGAATGGAATGAAACTAGGAATCAGTAACTGAAGAAAAATGGAAAATTTCTCAAATATGTGAAAATTAAATAATACAATCCTACATAACAAATGGATCAAAGAATAAATAAGAGAAATGAGATAAAACTTTAAGATGAATGGAAACAAAAACACAGCATTTGAAAACTTACGGGATGCATTAAAAAGAATGCTCAGAGTGAAACTCAGAGCTGCAAATAGTCTGCATTTAAAAAAAAGAAAGATTTCAAATCAATAACCTGATTTTACATATTAAAGAACCAGAAAAAGAAGACCTAACTAGACCCAAAGCTAACTGAAGAAATGAAATAATAAAAACTGGCTAAGTGAAATAGAAAATACAAAAATCTCAGCTTTTCTCACAGAGAAGCCAAAGGGTGCACTGTGCAGTGACTGAGGCCCACAGTGCCAGTCTTCCCCACCACAGATGCTGTAGTTTTCCATGCCTGAATCTCTTCTTCCAGAATTCTAAATGCTGTGAATAATGGACATTAGACCAGGATTTATTATGTTATTTAACACATTTTAACAACCCCGAATCTTTCAAATAATGACCACATCCTTCTTTGGGGAGCTGACAGAAAGGGTGATGTTGGAGCACGCGGGTAAGTAGATGAGACACTTGCTAAACTAGCAGATGCTCGACAGCTGAGCACCATCTGAGTGGTGGCTGCAGCCTCCTTAAAGCGAGGATTGGGTTATTAGATTTTCTGTTGGCCTCACTGAACAGTGGGGATTTCTTTGTCCAGACTTAGAGACTCAGGGATTTTCTTCCTAGATTGTTCATGGAAAGAGAGTCTGGAGACCCTTCCTCCTGGGGGCTTTGTTTTTTGCTAAGGACACAAAGAAGAATCTAAGGCCTTTACCTGATGCAAGAAAGCTTATTAACAGAAACGAAAGAAAGAGCAGGCCACAGAGTCCAACACAACTGAGTGAGTGAGCACACACAGAGAAAGAACAGGGAGAACACCTTAAGAGTGAACTGCGCCAGGCCAAGGGAGGAAAATGGCCCTGCAGAGCTGGGGTGCAGAGCTTTTAATGCAGGGTTATTTGCATAGTCCACGGGGGTCACTGATTGACAGCTGCATGTTATACAACAGGATGCTCTCCCATACATGCGCTTCCAATAATTCAGTCTGTTATAATTAGATGTATTTATTCATGGCATGTTTATGAGCAGTTAATAAGTCCAACAGCTGCCAAAGGTTACTTTAGTCAGGACAGTGTGAGGCCTACATATGTGCTAGAGTAGGGAAAGTCCTGCCAGTTGGCCACAGGGGTTATTCCGGCCCCCTGACTATCTCTGGAGTACTGCTTTGGGGGTGGGGCTGGTAAATTACTTGGAGGGATTAGGTGGCAATGGATGGTTAGCTGAAGGGGCCGCCTCTCCTCACTCTCTGCTAACTTTCTGCCTATCAGAACTGCCCATCAGTATCATTCCTCTCAATTTCCATGACTGTGCTTTGGCCATCACTCTCTTCTTTTCACTTCACATTTCAGAATGCTCTACTGTCTACTCTGGCAACTCATTGTGTGACAGTCTAGCATTTCCAGTAAGTGGCCAGACAAATATTTTGTGGAGTTTCTGTGAATCAGTAAGAGTTTCAGGTTTTTCTATCATTTAAATGTCTGAGCTCAAGCCTACCAGTCCCCAAGTGTCATCAACTTAGGGAAAGTGCATTACTTTTAGAAAACAGTATGATAAAATGTGCCCAGAAAGTCCCTTTCTGGATTAGTTTTTATCCGCAGCACACGGCGAATAGTCTATAAGTAACACTGACTGGTCTTCAGGACGCAAGTTTGTAGAGCAGAGAATGAGAAACGTGTAGCACAGAAGCTCAGCATAAAATAGGAAAAGTGACAAGAGGTTCTGCCTGTCATTAGCGGACTTATCATAAAAGACGTATGCATTCTGAAACTCTAGATTTTACCGGTGAGTAACTTGTACTTCTCCAGGTTTGTAAGGAATTGAGAGTGTGGTGAGGAAGCCGTGCATAGTGGGTTGGGATGGTTTGTACAGTGCTGTAGCTTTTCATTGATGTCTGGGTGTGTTTGCTAAGAGAGCCAAAGCAAAGTGTCACAGATTCAAGGGCAAAAACCACGGTAATAAATTTTCTCACAGATCTGGAGGCTGGAAGTGTGAGACCGAAGCCAGGCTGGTGTCTACTGAGGTCTCTCTCCTCGCCTCACAGATGCCTTCTTCTCCCGTGTCCTCACAGCCTCTGTGCCTACCTGTGTGCCCATCTCTTCTTATAAAGACACCAGTCACAGTGGGCCAGGATCCATTCCAAAGACCTCTGTTTAACTTAATTACCTCTTTAAAGGACCTATCTCCAAACGCAGCCACATTCTGAAGAATCAGGGCTTAGGGCTTTAACACATAAACTTGGTGGGAAGGACACAATTTGTCCCATAACAATAACGAAATCACTTGCTTCTTACCTGCAACACCCTCCCCTACCTTTCTGACTTAACATAAATTGTGGCCTACAGACTAAAACAATAAGGAAATCTACCTGAATTTGTGAATTTGGATCGTTGAAAAGTGACTTTACAAAGGGGGTAAAGATTTGGCATTTGTGAGACATTATGTTTCATTTCATATGCCTTTTATGAGATCTTCTGAACAGTTATTTTATGGCTGCTTTGCAGAGACACCAAGAAATTTTTGGTTCATTTGGGGCCCAAATTAATGCACATACCCAGAAACGCCTCAGAGCTTATAGATATATATATAAGATGCAATCTTACATGCATCTATTTCAAACAGCCTTTCTACTCTTGTGTGACTCAAGAGAAGGAGACCCCAGAAGTGCTGGGTTCTGAGCAAATTCAAGATCGAGGAATGGCCAAGGGTGGGAAGGATGTAAATGGACAACTCTGAAGGAAAAACGTATAATGAAAGGGAGGTAGTTGGGGGCCCCTCCATCCCTTCATAGGAAAGCCTGAGCAGGGTCTGCTTGGTTTTCTTAGACACCCTGACCAGCCTGGCTGACAACTAAATGAGTTTCTCCTCTGCCCGGTAAAAAAAAAAAAGCTTTTGAAATGCTGTGAAAAAGCTTTTTTCACTTGTGTTTACAAAAACCCTAGAACACGGGTACTATTTTCATACCCATTTACAAATGAAGTTACAAAATCTCTCCCATGTCACACAGGTAGTGGCACAGTTAGGATTCCAACCCAAGTGGAATAATTCCAGAGTCTGCACACAAGTTGGCATCAAGTCAGGAATTTGCAAGTTAGTTAACAAGCTCTGTATCCCTAACAAGAGACACTCAGTGCTTCAAATTGTCTTGGGTTCTGTATTCAGAAGGACTTCCTGAGAGCCAGGAGCCAACCAAGTGCCAAGGCAGCATTCCAGTGGAGGTGAAGGGCCCACGTGACCGAGCAGGCAGGGCAGGACAGGAGGAATAGGCAGCCCCTGGTAGCCAGGGCTGAAAAAAACCCAACAAAACACTAGGGAAGCAGTTGCTATTTGGGAAGAATTCTGGGCCACATTTCAGACCTTGACAGATGAGCCTGAGGGGATGTCCTATAGGTCATCATTGTGTGGTCAACGCGGGACCACACAAGATGAAATCAAGGCCTGTGTTTTACAGAACATCAGCAAATAGACAGGCTGGGCCATGGAAACAGAAGAATTTTCAGAGAGGAAACATGGGAATAAGACGAAGTACCCAAGGGCCTGATGCTCTGCTGGCCAGGCTGTCCCTGGGTCTGTTTCAGCTCTACAGAAAAGGGGGGAATATACACCTAACATCTCTAAAGGAGAGCACACGTACCTCCAATGGCTAAAATAACAGGTATTAGCATCTTCTTAATGTGGGGTCTGTATAGTCAAGGCTATGGTTTTTCCTGTGGTCATGTATGGATGTGAGAGTTGGACTGTGAAGAAAGCTGAGCACTGAAGAATTGATGCTTTTGAACTGTGGTGTTGGAGAAGACTCTTGAGAGTCCCCTGGGCTGCAAGGAGATCCAACCAGTCCATTCTGAAGGAGATCAGCCCTGGGATTTCTTTGGAAGGAATGATGCTAAAGCTGAAACTCCAGTACTTTGGCCACCTGATGTGAAGAGTTGACTCATTGGAAAAGACTCTGATGCTGGGAGGGACTGGGGGCAGGAGGAGAAGGGGATGACAGAGGATGAGATGGCTGGATGGCATCACCGACTCGATGGACATGACTCTGAGTGAACTCCGGGAGTTGGTGATGGACAGGGAGGCCTGGTGTGCTGCGATCCATGGGGTCGCAAAGAGTCGGACACAACTGAGGGACTGAACTGAACTAAACTGAATGTGGGAGGAAAGGAAGAGTCTGATGAGCACAGGGCCCAGGGAAGCACAGGTTTATACAGAGAAGGACAGTGAATGCCTGCAGAGGGGGATCATGCACCAGCGTCCAGAGGCCAAGGGATTAAGCTGAAGGCCAGTGAGGGGAAGTGGGTCTCACCGGGTTCATCCTCAACAATCAGGGACTGGCTTTTATAAACACGTGACAGAGGGCAACAGCTTAGAGCCGCGCACTCGGCATGCTGCTGATCTGCTGCAGAGAGCAGCGGTCCCTACTCCAAGGCATCTGAGAAAGGAGGAGAAGGCTGGCCAGTCAAGGGGTCAGGAGAGATTCTGCTTCTTGCCATAGAATTGCCAGGGGCCCAAAGTAGAAGGAACTAGCCTTGTATACAGAGAATCATTCCTTGCCCGCCTTTTATTCTTCTGAGATATCATCACACATTTTTAATACTGTTTCACTTGGACGCCTAGTTCCATATTTTTGCACGTTTTTGTCCCTATGTCTAGAGCACGCTTGCAAATCTCCCCCTCAACCCACACAGCCATGTCCCCCCACAACTCAGCTCAGTCTTCCATCACTCCCTCTGTTAACCCTGCCTCCTGCCCACCAGCCCAAGGTAGGTCCCCACGGACCTGTTCCCAAATACGCCTGCCTCCATCTCCATGACATCCAGGGTACGGATGGTATTTATGCACCATCTAAACTGGAGCTGGCCTGTCAGTCAGTCTGTCTCCCGCCCTCCACCCTGTGAGCTCTTCACTGAACCATCTTTTTCTCCCCTCTTGCTCCATCCCTTCATCAACTGAGAGAAAAAGGGGAGAAAAGGATGGTTCAGCAAAGAGCTCACGGGGTGAAGGGCAGGAGACAGACTGGTGGACAGGTCAGCTCCAGTGATCACCGCTTACTTATTTAAATTAACACACAGGGAGATGAGCGAAACCGACCTTCATCTCGCCTCCCCCTCCTGTTTAATAGTTTAATAATACACTTTCAGCTAGAAGACTAAGGCTCATCCCCTCACTGCCTCCCACACACCCACACAAGCTCACACGCTGCTCTGACTCTGGCACTGACAGCCTCTGTAGCGTCCTTCTGCAAGCTCAGTCTCACACCAGGAAAACAGAGAGTAGGGGAGGAGGAGGAGAATGACCTCCAGATGTCTGTACAACTGTCCATTTTCCAGCCGGGGGATGAGTACAGCTTGTGCGCTTGGTGGGGAGGGATCACTCTGCGTGCAGGGGTGGGGAGGCCAGCAGAACCCCACCGGGACAGCTCTGTCATCTGCCGTCCCTTCAGACCCACTGCTCAGGGCATGGCCTCTGCTGATCAGCACCCAGGGTTTAACAACCTGTTGAAAGTCAAACCAAAATGTCGAGCAATAGCATCTTCATGTGCAGCCTCAGAGCCACACGGTCTGAGTGTAATGAAAATGGAATTCAGCCTTCCTCTGACCCTTGCAGGAAACCCTGGTGCCCTTCAGATGTCTTCATGCATGCATTCCTTCACACTAAGACCTTGAAACAGCGCTGCTTTGCAAGACAAATCTGGGGGTCATTGCTGACACTTGTCATGCACGTATCTCTCCGTTTCAATTCCACCAGCAAGTCCTGTCAAGTTCTCCTCTAAAATGACTGTTTCACCTCATTTCTTTGGTTTTGTCTCCCAAAGATCTGTTCTCATCTCCTGCCCGAAGTGGCAAACCCCCTAAGAGCACTGTGTGATTCCACTCGGAAGTCTGATTCCTCTAAACCCTGTTCTTTTTGCAAGACAGCAGATAACTAAGCTTAAACCTCTGCACTTCACTCCCTGCTTCAGCCTTTCCTCCACTCCTTAAAACGCTGGTTCAGGACACCAAGCCAGTGCCACCTTGTCCTTCTGGCTGCAATTGCAAAGTGACTTAGAGAAGCCTTTCCTGGGCCCACCCCCAATCTAAGGGGTCTTTCCTGTTATTCTCTCCCATGTTCTTTTTCTTCTCTGTTTTAATACTAACAGAAAATAACATTTTCTAGGTTTATAATTAAAGGTGTGAGCTTCCAGGGTGGCTCAGTGTTCAAGAATCCACTTGCAATGCAGGAGACACAGGAGACATGGGTTAGGTCCCTGGGTCTGGGAAGATGCCCTGGAGGAGGGCATGGCCATCCACTCCAGCATTCTTGCCTGGAGAATCCCATGGACAGAGCAGCCTGGCGGGCTACAGTCTATGGGGTCGCAAAGAGTCAGAAACAACTAAGCGCACACACATTACTGACCTTATTAGTACTGTCTGAAGCACTGTAGGGCAGAAATTGGATTCAGTTGAAAAAAACAGGTTCAATAATAAAAACCAGATCTGCAATGCTTATTATTTTTTGTTGGATGCCTTTAAAAATATTTAGAATCTATTTGATTTCTCATATGTTTAAATGCTTTTTTAAACGTCAGTTTATTAAAAGAGGAGTGACATCATCATGTTGAAGGCCCAGGCCCTTTCCCTCCACAAAGACCAAGGGCTGAATTGCTCTTCATGAGCAAAAACAGCCCTGAGAGATCTGGAGCCCACGCTCCACTTCTTAGCAGACAAAGATTTGGGTGAGCGATCAGGTTCCACAGCTGTTCTCAACACTTTGCAAAGGTCCTATTTCACTTGCATGCAATGAAGACTGGCCAAACCGATGTATGACATGGCTAGAAGCAGGAAGAAAAGCAGGGGCTACTAGGAGCAGCCACGTAGCAGAATGACCGGGTCTCACACTGGCCTGCTCTGTAGACAAAACCGGCAGTCACCAGAGAGGAAAGTGAAGGCAGTGCGGCCACTGTCGAAACCCTGCAGACCTCTCAGCTTTCACCCCAGAGGCATCTCACTGACACCAGCCACCTGAGTCTTTCCCCAGTCCCTCTCCTGTGTCCCCGCCAGAGCCTGGGCACCACACCAGCAGCCAGCCCAGGCCTCTGCATCTGCATGAGTTCCTGCCGAGACATGGCCACTGATGCCCACCACCATGTACGCACTGAGGCCAGCCCACCCAGCAGGCCTGTGAACACTGTCAGCCCCCACTACAGGGAGGCCACAGGGGAGCACGCCAGAGCCAGGGCCCCACCACAGCCGGTGGGCCCGCACTGGGCCCTGTCTTCTGCCCCTGACCTATGCCACTGCACTCCCCTGCCGCTGGCCCCTTCTTTCCCGCTGTGTGCCACCACGCCCCCAGCCTGGCTGTCATGCCACACCCATGGCATGATCCAGCAATCACTAGTGCACACGGACATTCAGGGTCCCCGTGGTTGGCCTTGCCCCTCCATCATTACATACGTGTCTGCAGCTGGCCCCTGCAGCTGAATGTGTGCATACCACCAGCTCTGGCAACCACCACAATTGTCAAGTCCTTTTCCAACAACAATTACTTGATGTAAATGTAAACGATTGAATTTTCCAATCAAAAGGTACAAAACACGTGGATGGACAGAGAAACATGACCCAGTCATACGTGGCCTATAAGAGACTCATATTAACTTTAAGGACACAAACTGGCTCAATGTGAAGGCACAGAAAAAGATACTCCATGAAAATGGAAACTGAAAGGAAGCAGAGATAACTGTACTTATACCAGAAAAAACAGACTTTAAACCAAAACTGTAAGAAGAAACAAACAAGGTCTTTATATAACAATAACAGCTCAATCCATCAACATATGCTCCCAATATCAGAATACCTAAATATACTGACCAAATACTAATAGACCTGAAGGGAGAAATAGACAGTACAATAATAGTAAGGAACTTCAATACCCCACTTGGAACAACACCATTGCTTCAACTTTCGCTATCCAGACAGGAAATGAATAAGGAAAGCTGGACTAGAAATATACTTCAGACCAATGGACCTGACAGCCACATACAGAACGTAGCACCCAAGAGCAGCAGGACACACACTCTCCATGATGCACATGGAACAGTCTCCAGGACAGGACACCAAGTCTTAGCACACTTGAGAAGACTGAAATCACGCCAAGTGTCTTTCTGCTCATGATGGTATGAAACTGGAGATCAACAACAGGAAGAAAAGTGGGAAACTCATGAGTATATAGAAATTAAATAACACTCTCTTCAATGACCAAAAGGTCAAAGAAGAAATCAAAAGGAGGGTCAAAAATATCTTGAAGCAAATGAAAATGGAAATATAACACACAAAATCCTACAGGCTTTGTAACAGGTTTCATCGGTCTATATTTCTGTTTTTGTGCCAGTACCATACAGTCTGGATGACTATAGCTTTGCAGTATAGTCTGAAGGCAGGAAAGTTGACACATCCACCTCCATTCTTCTTTTGCAAAACTGCTTTGGATGTTAGGGGTCTTTTGTGTTTCCACACAAGTTGTGAAATCATTTGTTCTAGTCCCATGAAAAATACCCTTAGTAGTTTGACAGGTATTGCACGGAATTTATACATTGCTTTAGGTAGTAGAGTCATTTTCACAATATTTATTTTTTTTTCAACTCAAGAACATGGTGTATCTCTCCATTTGTGTGTGTTGTCTTTGATTTCTTTCACCAGTGTTTTATAGTTTTGTTTTGTTTTGTTTTTTTGCATACAGGTCTTTTGTCTCTTTAAATAGGTTTTAAAGTGAAAGTGTTAGTTGCTCAGTCGTGTCTGATTCTTTGTGACCCCCATGGACTGAGTATGCCAGGTTCCTCTATCCATGGGATTCTCCAAGCAAGAATACTGGAGTGGGTAGCCATTCCCTTCTCCAGGGGATCTTCTCAAGCCAGGGATCAAACCCAGGTCTCCTGCATTTCATGCAGATTCTTTACCAACTGCTCCTACGTACTTGAATCTTTTTGTTGGAATAGTGAATGGGATTGTTTCTAGAACTTCTCTTCCTAATTTTTTAGTGTTAGTGTATAAGAATGAAATGGATTTCTGTGTATTACTATTAAATCCTGAGACTTTACTATATGGAAAAGCTCAGAGATAAACCCATGCACTGATAGGCAAATGATATTTAACAAAGGAGGCAAGACTATACAATGGAGAAAAGACAGTCTCTTCAATAAGTGGTGCTGGGGAAAATGGATAGCTACATGTGAAAGAATGAAATTAGAACACTTCCTAATACCATATATAAAAATAAATTCAAATATATAAGACCAGAAACTATAAAACTCTTAGAGGAAAATATAGTCAAAACACCCTTTGAAATAAAGCACAAATGATTTCTGACCCACCTTCTAGAATAATAGAAATAAAACAAAAAATAAATAAATGGGACCTAATTAAACACAGGGAGAAGGCAATGGCACCCCACTCCAGTACTGTTGCCCAGAAAATCCCATGGATGGAGGAGCCTGGTAGGCTGCAGTCCATGGAGTCGCTAAGAGTCAGACACGACTGAGTGACTTCACTTTCACTTTCCACTTTCATACATTGGAGAAGAAAATGGCAACCCACTCCAGTGTTCTTGCCTGGAGAATCCCATGGACGGAGAACCCTGGTAGGCTGCAGTCCATGGGGTCACACAGTCAGACATGACTGAAGCGACTTGGCAGGCAGCAATTAAACATAAAAGCTTTAAATTATAAACAGGGTGAAAAAGACAACCCTTCGAATGGGAGAAAATAATAGCAAATGAAAAACTGACAAAGAATTAATCTTCAAAATATGCATGCAGGAAATGCAACTCAACATCAGGAAAAAAAAAAAAAGTGGGCAGAAGACCTAAACAGACATTTCTACAAAGAAGACATACAAATCACTAATAAACACATGAAAAGATGTTCAACATTGTTAATTATTAGAGAAATGCAAATCAAAAGTACAATGAGGTATTGTACCCCACACTGGGCAGAATGGCCGTTATCAGAAAATCCACAAATAATAAATGCTGGAGAGGGTTTGGAGAAAAGGGAACTCTCATACTGCTGGTGGTAATGTAAACTGATACAGCCACTGTAGAGAACAGTAAGGAGATTTCTTAAAAAACTAGGAATAAAACTACCAGACGACCCAGAAATCTCATGAATGAGCATATGCCTTGAGGAAACCATAACTGAAGAAGACACATATACCCCAACGTTCATCACAGCACTATTTAAAATAGCTAGGACATGGAAGCAACCTAGATATCCACTGACATATGAATGGATAAAGAAGATGTGATACCTGTATATAATGGATTATTACTGAGCTATAAAAAGGAACACATTTGAGTCAGTTCTAATGAAGCAGATAAACCTAGATCCTATTATACAGAGTGAAGTAAGCCAGAAAGAAAAACACATCATACATTAATGCATGTATATATATGGAGTCTATATATAATCTATGCATATATATATATGTAAATATGGAATCTATAAAGATGGCACTGATGAATCTATCTGTAGAGCAGCAGAGGAGACACAGGCATAGAGCATAGACTTGTGGACACAGCAGGGGAAGCAGAGGGCAGGACCGACTGAGAGTAGCACTGAGACACACACATTACCATAGGGAAAACAGACGGTCCACAAGCTTTGCTATATGACACAGGAGCTCAAGCTGCTGCTCTATGATGACCGAGAGTGGTGGGGCGGGGCAGGAGGTGGAAGGGAGGTGCAAGAGGAAAGGCACATATGTATATCTAACACTGATTCATGCTGATGTATGGCAGAGACCAACACAATTTTGTAAAGCTGTTATCCTCCAATTAAAAATAAATTAAAAAAAAAATCCTATGGGATGCTGCAAAAGCAATGCTAGGAGGAAAGCGTGCAAATGCCTCAACTAGAAAAAAGAAATATCTCAAATAAATACCCTAACTCTATACCTCAAGGAACTAGATAAAAAACAAAGTAAGCCCAAAGTTTGCAGAAGAATGAAATAATAAAGATCAGAGCAGAAATATTAAAAAGACAGACCAGGAAATAACAAGGATTAACAGAACTAATGGGTTTTATGTTTAAATGGGGGGAAAATTGACAAACCTTTAGCTAGCCTAAGAATAAAATAGAAAAGACTCAAATAAAACCAGAGATGAAAGAGAAAATTTTATAACTAATATCACAAAATACAAAGAATCAAAAAACTACTATAAACAAGTATGTGCCAAAAACTGAATAACTTAGAAGAGCTGTATAAATTCTCAGAAACATACAACGTTCCTAGACTATTATAGGAAAAATAAAAAGTATAAACAGATGAAAAATTAGCAAGAAAATTTAATCATTATGGAAAATCTTCCAACAAAGAAAAGTGTTAAGACCAGATGGTTTCACTGATGGATGCTACCAAACAGTGAAAGAACAATGAAAACAATCTTTCTCAAACTCTTCCAAAAAACTGAAGAGAAAAGAACACTCCCAAATTCATTTCACAAGGTCAGCATCACCTTGATACCAAAGCCAGACAAGGATACTATTACGAAAACTACAGACAATGTCCTGGATTAATCTAGATGCAAAAATTCATAACAAAATATTAGCAAACCAAATTCAACAGCATATTAAAAGGAGCATACATTATAATCAAGTGGGATTTACTCCAGAGATGCAAGGAATTATTAAATATGATACATCACATAAACACTTTAACCACTTGATGCAAAGAGCCAACTCATTGGAAAAGACCGTGATTCTGGGAAAGATTGAGGGCAGGAGGACAAGAAGGTGACAGAGGATGAGATAGTTGGATGGCACCACTGGTTCAATGGACATGAGTTTGAGAAATCTCTGGGAGATAGTGAGGGACAGGGAAGACTGGTGTGCTGAAATCCACAGGGTTGCAAAGAGTTGGACATGACTGAGTGACTGAACAACAACAATTACGTAAATAGAATAAAAGATAAGGATCTTGCAATTAACTCAGTAGAAGTGTTCACTGAAAATGAATTTATCCTTTCATGATAAAAGTAAGATCCTATCACGATAAAAACATTTAACAACTTCAGTATACAGTATGTCTCAATGTAATAAAGGGAATATATGACAAGACTGGGGCTTGGCAGGTGGCGTTAATGGTAAAGAACCTGCTTGCCAGTGCTTGAAACGTAAGAGGCCTGGGTTTGATCCCTGAGTCAGAAAGATCCCCTGGAAGAGGGCACGGCAGCCCACTCCAGTATCCTTGCCTGGAGAATCCCATAGACAGAGAACCATAGGATTGCAAAGAATCAGACACAACTGAAGTGACTCAGCACACGTATGTGACAAGACCACTGCTAGCCTCACACTCAACAGAGAAAGACTAAAAGTCTTTTCCTTTAATATTAGGGATAAGACAAGAATACTCTCTCTCACCACTCTAATTTGACATAGTTACTGCACATCCTATACAGAACAATCTGGCAAGAAAAAGAAATAAAAGGTGCCACATTGGAAAGAATGAAAATTGTGTTTATGTGCAGATGATATGATCTTATATACAGAGACCTAAAACTCCATCAAAAACTTATTGGAACTAATCAATGAATTCAGTAAAGTTGCAAGACACAAAAATCACAAGCAAAAATCAGCTATAATTCTATATATTAATGACAAAATATCTGAAAAATAAAAACATCTCATTTTGAATAGCACAAAAAACAATAAAATACTTAGGAATAAATTTAACCAAGAAGGTGAAAGTTCTTTTCACTGAAAAGAACATGATTTTGAAGAAAGAAATTTAAAAAGACACAAACAAATGGAAAATTTTCACATTCATGAATCAGAAAAATCAATATTGTTAAAATGTCCATATTACCCGATTGTCTATATATTCAATGTAATCCTTTTTAAAATTTGAAAAAGTCATTTTTCACAGAGATACAACAACAATCCTAAAATTTGTATAAAACCACAAAAGACACTGAATAGTTAGAGCAACCCTGAGAAAGATGAAGAAAGCTGGAGGCATCATGGTTCCAGATTTCAATTATACTACAAAGCTATAGTAATCAAAGCAGTATGGCATTGCCTTAAAAACAGAAACATGGACCAACGGAACAGAACTGAGAGTCCAGAAATAAACCTTCTAACATACAGTCGATTAATGTTTCACATGGGAGCTAAGAATACTCACTGGCAAAAGAATAATCTCTTCAATACCTAGTGTTGGGAAAACTGGATAAACACATGCATAAGAATGAAATCAGAGCCATATCTCACACTAGTCATAAAAATTAACTCAAAACAGATCAATGACTTGGACACAAAACCTGAAAAGAAAAAACTGCTAGGAAAAAACATAGGGGAAAAGCTCCTTGACATTGGCCTTGGCAACCCTTTTTTGGATATAACAACAAAAGCAAACAAAGAAACAGACAAACAAACTAAAATGCTTCTGCACATCCAAAGAAATAATCATCAAAGTGAAAGCACAGCCTATAAAATGGGACAAAATATTTGCAAAGCATATATCTGATAAGGGTTTACTTTCCAAAAAACATAAAGAACTCATACAACTCAATAGCAAAAAAAAAAAAAAAATCCAACTTTTAAAATGGGCAGAGGAACTGAAAAGACATTCTCCCAAAGAAGACAAACAGATGGCCAACAGGTACATGAAAAGATGCTCAACAACTAGTTGCCATGGAAACACAAATCAAAACAACGAGATGCCACCTTACATCTGTCAAAATGGCTATCATGAAAAAGATAAGAGATAAAAAGTTTGGAGAGGGTGTGGAAAAAAGGGAGTCCTCCTATCCTGATAGTGGGTATGTAAGTTGGTGTAGCCACTACAGAAAAAGAAGAATATAAGTTCCTCAGAAAACTAAAAATTGAACTACCATATGATCCAGCAATCTAACTTTGGGGAATAATTCCAATGAAAACTAACTACAAGAGATACTTGCACTACCTGCAATCCTTATTGCAGGATTTTTCACAAATCCTGTTATAAAAAAAAAGAGAAGTTATAAAAACAATCTAAGTATTCATCTCTGGATGACTGAATAAAAAGAATGTGATATATACTCATATTTACACATCCAAGAGAATATTATTCAGTCATGAGAAAGACAATTCTTCTATTTGCAACAATTTGGATGAACCTTCAAGGCATTATGTCAGACAGAAAAAGGCAAATATTGTATGAGTTTAAAACTCCAAACTTCCAGAAATGAGAGTAGACTGGTGGTGATCAGGGCTGGAGGGTGGGTGAATTGGGGAGATATTGGTAAAAATGTACAAACTTCTAGTTAAGAATGAATCAGTTCTAGGTATCTAGAGTGGAAGGATGGTGATTATAGTTGTAATACTGCATGACGTATTTGAAAGTTGCTAAGAGAGTAGACCTAAAATGTTCTCACCACAAAAAAAAGATATGGTAATTATGTGATACAACAGGTGTTACTAACATGGTGGTGGTCATCGTGTTGCAACGCATAAGGCATCAAGTCAACACGCTGTATGGCTTGACCTTACACAGCATTATATGTCAATTATTCTGTTAAAACTAGAAAAAATATATATTTGTCTATATAAAAATACAGTTATAAAAATATTGTACCATAAATGCTTTAACTTTTTCAAAGCTATTCTAAAATTTTACTTAAGTCCGAGGATTCTCGGCATCCTCTGTCATCCCTTCTTTGTATGTGTTATAGCAGAAAGTTGGCTAATGCTGGCCACAGTGCTGTGTGCAACTATCAGGGCCAATGGAAAAATACGACCCCTGGGAAACATTTCAGCTCTGTTGGACTAGGCTGGGTTTCCACCTGAACTTTCTGTGATGATATGAATGGCCTATATTTGTGCTGTCTGATACTGAAGCCCTACTTCACACTAGCTACTGACCACTTAAAATATGGCCAGTATGATGTAGAAGCTGAATTTTCCATTTTATTTAACCTTAAAATTAACAACAAGATGCAGTGGCTACTGTATGAGAAAGTACAATTACAGGAAAAACAAAACCCAAAACTCATGATCCCACACCCCTTGGGAAACATTTTCAGCAGTGAGGACTCGGTGTCTTCATTCTTCTCCATAAACATCAGACACAGAAACCCTCAGGGCATTATCCACATAACTAAACGATCTCTCTGATTTATGTGATACGCAAGGTACTTGTCTGACATTTATGAAGTGAAAGGTGGCAGTGTTAGTCACTCGGTTGTGTCTGACTCTGTGACCCCATGGACTGTAGCCCGCCAGGCTCCTCTGTCCATGGGATTCTCCAGGTAAGAATACCAGAGTGGGTTGCCATTTCCTTCTCCAGGGGATGTTCTCGACCCAGGGATCCAACCCTGGTCTCCTGCATTGCAGGCGGATTCTTCGCCATCTGACAGATTATGCGTGAGATGAGATTATGCACAGGTTACGTCTGAGATGAGACCACCAATTACAGCGTCCTAGAAGGACCCTTCATGTTTCCCCAGGTGAGGAGACAGAAGCACTTCTTCAGGAGCCCTTCAGCTCTAGAGTCAGCACCCTGGCGTCCCAGTGGCATGGCAGGAGGTACAGGCCAGTTGTGTGCCAGTGAGGGTGTGGTGCTAGGACGGGCTTCCTGGCTGTGAGAAACCTCAGGCCAGTCGCAGACTCACCACCTGCATCTCACAGCAACACTGCTCAGAGATGCAGTACTTTACTCTCCCTGAATGAGCTTCAGGGCGACCAGAGCTTCCCTCTTGTGTCTCACATAAGGCACTCCTGAGCCCATTCCCCCTAAATGCAAGTGCATAGGGCGCCACCTGGTGGAGACTTTTCACGCAGGTCGGCGGAACAGCATGCATACCCTACTGCTGCGTGTTTCTCAGACACTGTGTTAAAGTAGGTATAGGTGGGTGAGTTGGGCATTTGAACTCTATTGATGGGCTAATTCCTGTGTGTTCATTTTCATCTGCTTCATTTGCCTCATCTATGAACAGGGATAATGATGGTACCAAGCTGTTAGGATCATTTGAGGATTAGATGAATTTATATTTCTAAAGTATTTGGCACATAAAAAAGGCTACATACTTTTTTTGAAAAGCAATTAGCAGCCCAGGTCAAGAGGTGTTCTCCACTCAACATTACTTAGGGCCTGGGCCCTACCTTTGTGAGGCTGGTAATGGGGTCTAGGACCAAGTCACCAGCCAGCAGCTGCCTGGGACTTGCAGCCCACCACCTCCCACCCACTGCCTTCAAAGAGAGGCCATAGAGATTCCTCAAGACTGTGGGAGCTGTGGCCTGAGCTTAAGGTCCCTGCCTGGACAGGGAAGCCCGAGACTCCAGCCACAAGACTCCACAGTGGAAGGAGCCTAGAAGGGAGTGCCTGACAGCCTTTGTTGGTTCAGAACCTAGGAAGACAAAAACGTGCTGGAGTTGTCCATCTGCAAAGGATGACGTAATCCAATCTAATGGTCAAAAAATTGACACTAACTGCAGTGAACTGACCCAGGATAATCACGTTCCAGTCACGTTTTCAAACCAAGTAGCCAAGAAATCTGTAGTAAGATGGCCTCATGTGGCCCCAAAGTACAATTTGTTAGCCACACATAAACTTGAATCCGTATAAAACTGGCAGACACCCAAGCACTGAGCATGTCTGTGGAAATTTTCTAGGTCTCCCTTCCAAATCTGTCAAACTAAGGCCTGAGCCGTGATGTAGGCGAGATTAAGGAAGGTGTTTTGTTCACCATGGCTTGTGTGTGTGTGTCAGTCACTCAGTCGTGTCTGACTCTTTGTGACCCCATGGACTGCAGCCCACCAGGCTCCTCTGTCTATGGGATTCTCCAGGCAAGAATACTGAGTGGGTTGCCATTTCCTTCTCCAGTCATTATGGTTTACTCTTCACAAACATAAACTCCTCTTGAGGGCCAGGAGCCAGGCCTCTAGAGTCCACGGACTGTAAGAAATCACAGAGAATCATGCATGATCAAGATATAGGCCCTTCCCCAAAGATGCTCCAAAGTTCAACAGGGATGTCAGATGCAGGTGGTAAACACTTCAGGCAAGATTACTCAAGGGCTGTGAGCGGGGGACTCTGAGATAAGCCGGGGCCAGTGAGCTGGAGAGCAGGCGGCTGTGGGGGGTCATCTGGGGAAGTCTGGGGCCCAGTGCTAGGGGAAAACAAGGGAAGTTGAAGGTGCACACTGACAGGAAGACGGAGGCGGGAGTGGAGCTGTGCAGCCAGGTGCCCAGGCCCTCACTCGGGAGGAAAGGTCATCTTTGCTCAATTCAGTTCACAAGCTGCTCTGTGGGACGCGTTTCCCAAAGGGAAAGAAGAAGGCTGGTGTGAGTATAAGTCTCAGACTCACTGGGACACATGCACTTTTCTGTCGCTGATCGCATCCCATGGAGCACCAAGGGGTGCTGCTTTGTTTTCAGTTCTACAGGTAAAATGTCAGTGGGGAAGTAACAGGGACCACCCCTCCTCCCCTGTTGGAGGGAGTGAATTTGGTAGAGTTTTTAGAGAGTAACGTGGAAACATGTACTGAAAGCCTTATCTTTTGACCAATACCTGGAATTTATGCAATGGATAGAATTATGTGCTTGCAGCAAGGAGATCCAACCAGTCCATCCTAAAGGAGATCAGTCCTGGGTGTTCACTGGAAGGACTGATGTTGAAGCTGGAACTCCAATACTTTGGCCACCTGATGCGAAGAGCTGACTCATTGGAAAGACCCTGATGTTGGGAAAGATTGAGGGCAGGAGGAGAAGGGGACAACAGAGGATGAGATGGTTGGATGGCATCACCGACTCAATGGACATGGGTTTGGGTGGACTCCGGGAGTTGGTGATGGACATGGAGGCCTGGCGTGCTGCGGTTCATGGGGTCGCAAAGAGTCGGACACGACTGAGCGACTGAACTGAACTGATTACAGTGTTTATCATAAAGTAAAAAAAAATTAATATGACATGCATTTCTTTAGAGACTATATAATGACAGGATACCGACCTGATGGATGTAATGGATCACAAACTTGAGAACAATGTTTAATGAGGGGGAAAGGTACTCAATATACTTTATCATAAAGCTATTTACAAAACAATTTTCAGAGAATGAGACCACTCAAAATCTGTAGGAGAGTATGTGTGGAGACATGCAGATATACACACGTGTATGCAGGTGTGCTCACACATGTGGACACGTATATGCGACACAGACCAAACCGTTAACATTGATTTTCTTTGGTCTCGGTGTCATAAGTGTATTCCATATTTGGTGATTTGCCTTGTTTTACAAATATTTAAATAACACATTGATTCTAATCATTAAAATAAATGTTAGCTTAAAAATTTCAAGATCTGGCCAATACATCTACTGGTATCATGAAGGACACTGGTTTACACGTAGGGATGTAGACACTCTTAAACACATACCAGTTCTTAGTTACAAACTTCTAGTTATATATGTATGATCTCCTTCAAATATATTACCCACAAATCAAACATATGTAACGTGTATATAATCTCATTCAAGTAAGTTCAGTTCAGTTCAGTTCGGTCGCTCAGTCATGTCCGACTCTTTGCGACCCCATGAATCGCAGCACGCCAGGCCTCCCTGTCCATCACCAACTCCCGGAGTTCACTCAGACTCACGTCCATCGAGTCAGTGATGCCATCCAGCCATCTCATCCTTTGTCGTCCCCTTCTCCTCCTGCGCCCAATCCCTCCCAGCATCAGGGTCTTTTCCAGTGAGTCAACTCTTCACCTGAGATGGCCAAAGTACTGGAGTTTCAGCTTTACCATCATACTAAATGGTCGCTGCCAATCACTATGCAAAAAGGTGACTGTGCTACCTCCCAGTGGCCATTCAAGGAATAGCTGTACATATGATGATGTTCTCAAACACATTCTCAGAGCCTGCAGGTACACTGTACTGAAAGAAAGAAATAAACAATAATAAACAATGGTTCTAAGAGATTAAAGTAAAACGGCCAAGTGTTCATGACCACTAAATGATCAAGTCAAGATCTGAACTTAAGTGAGGCTAACTCCAAAATCCATGCTCCTTTCTCTTTCTATAGCTCCAATCCAAAGCAGTGATGTCTACTAATAATGAAAATCCAAACGGGGTATAAACAATCATAAAAATATGCCTTTCTCAAAATAAAAATAGCACAGGGAAATACATAGTGTGCCAGAGTGATTGCAGAGTGATTCTGGTCTTCTCAGGGCTCTTTTCCCAGTGCAGGGCATTCTGTGACCACGAAGGCAGTCACCGGCACTCTCAGACACCTGCCCATGGATGTGGACGCAGGGATCCTAGGTCCAGCAGCAGCCAGGTTCTCTGACACCATGTGATACTACCAGAGCCCACTTCCTTGTCAGTGCTTTCTTGCTTGTTGCAGTTTCCTACACCACAGACTAGAGAGACTGGCTCTTCCGTCAGGGACCCAAAGACCAGGAAACTAAGCCCTGTGTGGTCCTCACAAGTCTGCACCTTCAGAAGGCACGCAGGAAACAGAGATGAGAGCTGGTCACTATCTCCCCGCTTACCTGTTATAAAGAAAATGTGTCCTGAGGTTTGGCACATGCCCTCCTGTGGTCATGTCCGAGCTTGCAGGGGAGTGAAATAACTCTCTATTACTCAATGATGACCTAAACTTCCACCCAGGGAAAAACCCCAGGCAATTAGTGAGGCCGGCCAGAAGGGCAGTGATTCAGTCCTTGGGTGGACAGAAGTCGTGCTCTGGATTCTGTGCCTCTTCAACCCAGGGAAACTGCTAAGCTGAGGGTCCCCTTGACGATGCCGGGCCACTGGCCTGGCGTCCACAGTACACCTCTGGGTATGGCTCTGTAAAACTTATATCTTTTATTTGCTACAAGGTCATCCTGAAGGAAACTGCAGAGCGTCTTAAGGGTCCTCTCTTTGATGGTCTAACAGGAAATGTCTATGGCTCTCTTTGGACTTACCTTTTTATCATTAGATCCTATAAACAGATTATGCATAGGTGGTAGAAAGTTCTCTGGAACTGGAATTGTAGATCAGCTCTAGGCAAGCACCAAAGGCTTTTTAGAAGACATTTTGGGAGCAAATGACATCAATAGCTTATGTTCCCTTAGCTTCTTTGGAATCACCTAAGGAATTTCATCCATCTGAATTGTGTGTGTCTTTTAATATTACCTTAAACGATTTCTGGAGCATGGTGGGGATGTTATATAAATGAATCCCTCCCATGTACAATAATCACTATAGAGTTACTTTTCAGAAGTTGGTAACAGTACTTCTCAAATATTTCTCAATATGTATCTCAGGTTAAAAGTGTAGGATGTGAACCCTCATTTCTTCTTCATGTTCATGTTTTATATTTTTTATTAGATCCAAAGTCTGAATAAAAAATTTTAAATACAATTTTAGTTGAAAAAATGTGCAGAATTTTTATATTTTTCCCAGTCTTTGGTATCATAAGTAACATGAGAGTAGAAACCTTTGTGCATAAAGCTTAGTCCTTACTCCTAGTTATTTCCTGAAGATGGACATTACATAGAAATTACTGGGTCAAAGTATATCACTGCTTTTATAAGATTTGGTGGGAGTGACCAAAGTGCTAGACAGAAAGGCTGTACTTCTAAAGGCCCAGTGACGGGGTGAGGCCTGGATGGGGCTCTGTGCCCTGTCCAGTTAATTATGATTGCCATCTCACCATCTCTGCTAAATCTGTAGACTAAAATGCTATCAAATTATAGCTATAGATCCATCATACTAGAATTCCTAATGCTTTCAAGTGTAGATAGTTCTACTTTCCACATGTTGTATAAGACTGAAAAAGAAAACTGGTTATCAACTTTGCAACCCATTAGCAGCAGGCTTCCTCTGCATAAATAAGGATAAATCACTGCTAAGTTGCTCTGGTTCTCACCACTTCCTTCTGGGCATGACACTTTCCTAAAGGTAAGAAGGCCATTACCTGTCTAATAATGCTGCATCCCTCCAATTTCCAAATGCGGTGGGTTAAACAAGGAAATTGCTCATACCAGAACCCAAATTCCTGCTGCCACCACCCCCTTCATAGCTGTGACCTTGGGCTGATTACCAAACATTTCTAGCCTCTGCCTATTTGTTGGTTAGTGGAAATGCTGTCCCCTGGCTGGGAGGTCTGAAGCGCTTTGTGTATTGGGGACGTTTTTGGTATACAGACACTTGGTAAAAGGACCCTTTGCTGCCTCCTCCCCTTCTGGACAAGAGGCTTCTCTCACACCCTGTCCATGCAACTGTGCCCAAGACGAAGGCATCCCATCGTCTTAGGTGACGGACCGAACTGACCCCTGCAGGATGGGAGCCAGGTGTGAATCAAGGATAAGAATCTATGCAGACTGGGGTATGTCTAACCTAGGGACAGAACACAGATGCAAGGCAGGCCCACCCAGGGCCCCCTCTGGGGGGAACCCCAGCACCGGCCAGGATGCGGGACTCGTCTCCACACTACTCCCTGCTCTCAGGCTGAGCACAGTTCTCTGTCTCACTGCCCAGCCTTGCTTCCCACAGCACGACGACCGAGGACCGAACGTCAGCCCTCGAGATATTCCCCCGCCTTCCTTCCCACAGCACGAAGACAGAGGACTGAACGTCAGCCCTCGAGATATTCCCCAGCCGTCCTTCCCACAGCACGATGACCGAGGACTGAACGTCAGTCCTAGAGATATTCCCCAGCCTTCCATCCCACAGTATGACGACCGAGGACTGAATGTCAGTCCTCGAGATACTCCTCAGCTTTCCACATGCTTTCTGCATGGGGAAGGCATTGATGTGATGCTCACAACTCCTATCTCCATCTACGGGTGAAACACCTTCCAGATCAATGTAGGGAAAAAGGAAGAGTAAAGACTGGAAAAAAACACCAAGGTGTGTGTGCAGATCACTGATCAGAATCCTTATTGGGCTGGTATAAGAAAAATCATGGCCAGTTGTCAACCAGGTTTGGGACACAATAGGCCAAAGCATTCCTCAGAATTACGTTAGGACATGCAGTCTTTGAAGATGACTGTATTCACATTATTTTCCACTACAATTATCCTGTTAAATATAAAGTTTATTGTGAATAATTATAACTAAGAAAATATCTATAACAGCTACCTAAATGAATGTACCTTTTTAAAAACTTGGCTTTTGTGCTTTTTTCTCTACTTTTCTCTTTTTCATTAATTTAAAAATATTTTCTAAAGTCTACTTAGACCCACCATGGAAGCTGAAAAGCTATAAAGGAGTCTTTCTCACTGGTCAATGTATTGATTTACTCAGATGCAATGAATAATTCAGAATTTTCAAAAAAATGACTAATGATCATTTTAAATGACAAATGCTAAAATTTAACCTCAGTGCTGGAAATGTTATCAAATCACACAACAAATAGACTTTTAAAACTTCAAAATACTGCACAATCTTAATAAAAAAAGGGGTCTCCTTACTTTTAAAATAAAATCTCTGTTAAAGTTTCCCTAACTTACATTACCACGCATCTAAAGATGCCCTTGATCTTGAATCAAATAAACAAGTATAGATAAATACTATGAACTCATAGTAGCCCAAAGAAATAATCTACATGGACATCAGTATGGGCAAGTCAGAAGGTAAAAAGCACCCATCTCTCTCTCTCTCTCTCACACACACACACACACACACACACCCCCTCAGACTAGCCAGCTTCGGCACGGCAGCGCCCGCCGGCGGCACTCACCGCATGGTGTACAGCAGCGTGCCGTCGTCCTCCAGACGCAGCAGCTTGTTGGGCGTGGTCATGTTGTGGGCGATGGACTTCTTCCCATTGTGGAAGAACGTGTCTGGAGTCCAAATTTTGCTGGCGAGGAGATTGTTGAGCGGAAGGCGCTGCATGGGCCCTTTAAACCGAAGCCTTTCGTCTTTCCAGCTTTGTCGGAAAAATACGTCGATGGTATATTCCTAGTACAAAGGGAGGCAAGGCTCGTTAGGGCAGCCCTGGGCCGGTGCGTCACGGCTTACAGTGGTCCCGGCGGGGCCGCAAGCGCACTCACCATCTCCGTGTCGGACACGGGGCCGAAGCTGGTGACGTAGATGTCCGTTCTCACCTGAGTGATACGCTCTGAAACACAGACACAGGTTCCTCGCCAGGGCCTCAGCTCACAGTTCAGAGGGACATAACTCAGGGCACAGTAAAATGGGGTCAGGGAGCCTACGTGGACTGTTCTTGTCAAAGAGGTAGAGAGGGTCAACCCACGGTTTCAGCAAATGCCCCTGATAAAAAATGCCAATAATGAAGAAGAACTAAACATTTTCCTCTGGGAATGGATTTGCTAGAGGGTCCCTCCTCACTCAGTGGAGCAGGTTCAAATATACACGCCCCGCACACACCTGAAACGCACGGGATTCCCAGCACAAAGTCAAGCCAGCTGTACCCTGAAAGCATATTTTACTATTCATTTAGTTTCATCAGCTTTTTAGGGTCAAAGTAAAAACTAATTACAGCTCTAGTAAAAAATTAAACCTGTAATATGCAATGTGTAAAGAAGACTTGCACTAAATAATGGATTTCTGAAAAGGACTTGCAGAGACAGGAGGGTAAGAGGTTGATGATAAAGTATTTCCTAACATAGGGTAACTTCAGCTTCAGTATCACCTAAGAAGTGGTTTCTCCTCAAGTGGACCAGAATGGATGTTACCATTATCTGGGGAGAACAGGAGTTTTCACTTCCCCTGGCCTCTTGCATCTGGAAAATGACAACATGCAGCAGCCTTGGAAACACCACCAAGTCAAACTCCTAGCAGGGAAGCCCTTTGAGGAGTTGTTTGAATCACAGCAAACGTAAGCTTGAGACTGGGTTTAAGCAGAAATGTGCCTTGGGCCCAAGGGCCTCAGCCAGGGCCCACACCCACCTCCGAGCCCGGGCCTCAGTCTGTTGTCGTAACCGTCCAGCAGCCCATCCAGGATCCTGGTGAATATCGTGATGTTGTCATCGGTCTCAGCTTTTACAGAGCTGGTTGGCATTTGTGAAAAGCTTTATTAACAGAGAAACAAAAGAAAGAGTTCAGACTTTCTTGTTTCTTACAATTTTTTCTCAAAATAGAGAAACAGGGAATGATATGTTGACTTGTCTTGGAGGCAGGACATCTAAGAATGATCTCCTGTACTATCCAGGCTGTTTTGCTTACATGATCCTTATTCTTGAAATTTAAACAGACTTAATTCTTAAATAGCCCAGTCTGAGAATGCTGGCTCTGGGCTGGTCACCCATCAAAGCAAACTCCATCCCTCCCAGACTCTGGAGAACTATTTGTGTTGATAGAGTAGCCATTTTTAAGACATATTAGTCACTGCACAGGGACTGGCAGAGCCTCACCCACTTGTGGGGCATTTCAGCAGTTTGGTTCAAATACAGAGAAACTGAGCCTTCATTTTGTTAGTTACTTCACTGCAACGGGCTCTGCGGTACCGGGGGACATTAGAGCTTCTATCTAATTTGAAAGTAAGATTGGTGTGCCCACATTTTCCTGCATTCTTGACTGGGAGCACTCGTGCTGTGAGCATTATGCCAGGACAGATCGCTGGTGAGGGACGGCGGTGGACTTCCGCACCGTCAGCTCTGCTGGCACGCTCCTCTCAGTCAGAGCACAGGCCGGCCCAGCAGGAGTTGTGAAGCCCAGGCTGAAAACCTCGACTTTAAGTGATGTGGCCCCAGAGCAGAGACTCAGGGAGCACAGTGTTCTGTGACCAACGTGTCAACCTACAATAAAACGCTGAGAAGAGCAGGTGGGACCTTGCAGGAGGTTCACAGGAAGAACGGTCTAATTTGTACAATTCAGCAACAAACTTACTCAGGCCTCAAAAGTCTATGTCAAAAAAAAGTGTATGCCAGCAGAGCAGGTGGAAATGAGAATCGGCCCTGAGCAGATACGGGAAAAGCTAAAGAAGTTATCAGCAGGGAAAGAAAGCCACAGTCCAGAAGATGATTGACACATGGGTTCCACCTCAGATGTCCATCCATTGCTACCTGTTCAGATGTGCAAATAGCAAAATGCATGTTATTACCAAGAACTTGACCTGCATCTGGCTCGGCTTCAAAGGGAACTCATCCTGCTGAGAGCCGGCTGTGGCTCCATGAAGTCAGCACCCGTGGTACTTGGGATGAGAACACGGGGTTCCTGGGGCCCCTCTGAAGTGTCACGGTGGACCCCACTCTGCTCAGAGTAGCTGGAGTGAAAGCTGAACCTCGCCATCAGCAGGCGGTTCTCGGGGCAGCACAGATGTGTGCCTGCCCCACCCGCTTCTCGAAAATCAGTCATTTCCACCGACGGCAGCTAACAGATCAATTCTCTAATGGCCTAAAGTGTCTCCTTTTTGAATGAACGACTATAATGTTCTTTGGATCTAATTTTCTCATCACCATTAAAATGCATATAGTTGAAGCTCAAACAACCTAAAATTCAGTCCCGTTAAAGACTGAATTATGTACCTTTGGAGTCCACAGACACATTTTTTTTTTTCTTCTTTACTCTGTGACTTAGTATTTTAAAATACTGAATTCCCTTTTCTCTGACATCCATTTTAGTTTCACACAGGAAGACAAAGCACTCAGCCTTGGAAACCTAATGTCAGGATGAAGGGCCTTAATACTGTCCTCCAAATTTATGAAAGAAAGTCTGTGCATGGGCCCAGCTGAGCAACAACAGAGCAACTATTGCTCAAACTAAGTCTGGCCTCAATGTCCACTTCACGTGAAGCTCTCAACGATAACCACTTTGGTTACTCAATTCTAGGTTTTGTCCAAGTGTCCAATTTTTGGAAGGTCCCGGTTGGCTCTTTAACAGAAGAGAGATGAGAGCATGCAAACTGGCAAAGAAAAGCTATCACCTGTATGTGAAACCTAAAAAAGCCAACTCGTAGAGACAGAGAGTAACCAGGGGCTGGGGTGATGGAATTTGGGAGCTGTTAAGGTTACAAACCTGCAACTAGAACAAAAATAATTTGGGGGAATCTAATGCACAACGAAGTAATTCTAGTTAATAATACTATGTTATAAACTTCAAAGTTAATAAGAGGCTAGATCTTGTTTCCATCACAAAAAGGAAATGACTTAATAATTACATGACATGACAGAGGTGTCAGCTAATGCTAAGGTGGTAATCACATTGCAGTATATAAATGTATCAAATCAACATGCTACATACCTCAAATTTACACAAAGTTACATATCAATTCTATCTTAACAAAAAATATAAAAGTCACAATCAAAAAAAAGAAAAGAAAAAGCATACCTTAATGTTTCAAGTACATTTTAAAAACTATTACATTATCTGTTGTGAAAATACTCTTAAACTATAATTGCTCTGAATAGCCTTGACTGTCAGGAGATAGAGACCATGGAGATGTCCACAGACCACTTAGTCCCATCATGTCTCCAGAAGCGCTGCCTCCTAGACACCCTTGCAGGAATTTCAGCATTTGTCCTCTTTTGCTACAACTGTTTCTTACATTTATCTGTGGACTTAAAAAAAAAATAGATGCCCTGCTGCGGATTTGCCATGATTTCTTCTCTGTATTTACTGAAGGTAGGCCCTAGGACATCACAAACAGTTTCTTTAGAAGTCCTTAAAAATGCCTGTCACGGCAGGCAGGAGTAGAGGGTCCTCTCATGAACAACTGGAAAGTCCTCTTCAGGAAACTGTTCCTTTGTAACTGGTGGTTACAAAACGCACTCTCTTCACAGCTATGGAGAGGAAGGCCTTCCCATACGACCGAAAGCAAACAGTGTGCCAGCACACAGGAGACTCTCAGCGTGGCCTGGTGAACTTTCGCACGCACATCAAGTTGTATAATTTTTACAGACTGCTTCTAACATACAGAGTGACTTCAGCTTGCTTTGTTCCATTTGGGCTAGGAAAACAAAACAACACACAATATGGGGCTGTGCCTTCAGTGAGCAGTTCCATGCAGTGAGCAAATCCACAAGGCCTCCAGGTGGAAACACTAGACCCCCCAGCCCTCCGGGGTACAGGGAGCAGGCTTCAGCTTGCATCTTTCCGGTTCTGAGTAAAACCAAAGAGCTCTGCCAGCCCTCAGGGCAGCTGTGAGTGCATGGCCACTTCTAAGACAAGCTGAAAGCTCTGTTCTTGCAGGAAGCAGATTCTGTGAACTAAGACTAGAGCCATTATTTTTGAGAACAATTTTATATAAAGTAGAAATCCTTGAAAAATTTGGTAATTTTCCCTTCAGTATCAGGATTAATAAACTAGGTTGTCTGAAAATTTGAACCATTTTCTTAAAGTTAGTGCATGTTTTCTACAAATAATGCCCGTGAAACAGCTGCAACATTTTCATATTACTGATGTTCCAGAAAAGGGACAATAAAGGAAATATACATCCAACCACTCATGTTAAAACATCCTCATGTTTTACATCTTCTATACAAAAGGCACAAGGACTCGATCCCTAAGCTTGAACGCTGAGCCCCATGTTCCAGGCGGAGGAGGAAAGGTGATGGCTGGGACTTGGGCAGGGACCAAATGGGACCTGACGCTCAGGTGGTGGAAGGACTTCCTCACACTCCGTGAATGGCCCCCGCCAGGCCTAAAGGTCTGGGTCTTTCAGGGACTTCTGACGAGGTGGAGTAGGGAACAGGCAGCCGTAAAATGTGGTCCACTAAAGGCTTTATTTCACACAGAGTTTTCAGAACAAAAAATATGCATGACTTTAGAAAGGCTCAACTCTAGTAATTGTGCAAATTTCCCACCTGTCCCTGTGGTCTTACTTCTGGTGTCTTCAGGGCATTTGAATCTGTGACTTTTGCATTAGCTTCTTCCGGATTTCTAGACCCTAGAGACTCGGCCTTAGGAGGAATGGGCACTGGTATTTTTTAAGGTCCCCAAGTGATCTTCATGTGAAGTCAGAGGGGAGAGGGACTGTCTTAAGACTAGAGAGCTAAGTCGGAAACAGGCTGCTCTGTGAACCAGCTGCCAGAGTGACTCCAAATGACCCCAGAGAGCACCTCTCTCATCACATCTTCACAGAGGTTCACTATCCCAGCAGCTCAGCTCAGCAAAGGCATTGCGGGTGTCAACCGTGTGCCTGGCATTGTGGCGGGAACTGTGACAATGACAAAGGTGGCATCCCTAACCTTGGGATCTAAAAGAATGGGCCATGCTCCCAGAGGATTCCTGAAGAACATGATTGCTTCAGGAGTCTCATATGCAGGGCATCCTAGGACCCGAAAGTAGAGGGATCAAGCTTTGTATGAGGTCAGAAGAAAGGAAAGCAGACCTGAGCCTTCAAGCATGAAGATCAGGTCTCAAGCCAAAGGAAGCAGTCTGTGAGTAGCAGCACTAGGAAAAAAAACTGGTAGATTGGGATTGATATATATACACATTATTATATATAAAACAGATAACTAATAAGGACCTACTGCATAGCAAGGGAAATTCTATTCAATATTCTGTGATGACCTATATGAGAGAAGAATCTATAAAAGAGTAGATATATGTATAACTGATTCACTTTGCTGTACAGCAGAAAGACAACATTGTAAATCAACTATACTCAAATAAAAATTAAAAAAAAAAAAAGAAAAATATTGACATTTGCAGTGGGCATGTAAGAACCCTAGTGAGAAGAGCCCTGTGGGGGGTCAAATCACGGCATATTCATGTGACAAGCTCCACCTCCAGGATCTGGCCTGAAGGTGGTGGGAAAGCAAAGCACCTCAACAGGGGCATTGTCTTTCCTTGTGGCCCCAGGCACCTTGGGGATGATGGGCTTATCAGAGGCAAGACTGGAGGTGGAGAGGGCCAGTGTTCAGGCCAAGCAGGGCTGCAGAGGTGGGATGGACAGGCCATCAGCAGGGTTTCTGACGAGGAGGAATGGGAGCGAGGAATGACGGGAGGAATGGGGAGGGAGCAATCTGAAAGCAGCAAGACAAGGATCCCAAGAAAGCTTTCTCCAAAACCAGGTATCAAGGCGGGTGAAACCTGCAGTAGAATCCATGCATTACTCTGAAAGGGGAGAGTTGTATTAGGCGTCAAACCTAAGAGTTTTTTTGTTGCTGAGGAAACTTTACTCCAACGTAACTTTTCTATCAGTATGAATGCCTCTGCTGGTAATAATAACACTATGCAGTGGAGTCCATCTTTAAATGCGTTTCACTTTACCAAGTGATGCTTGATGATGCCTCCTTATTTCAGAATTTTAAATGGTTCACGTTGAACAGTTACGTCATCATTTCTGGGGAAGAAAAATCTTTTGAGTCTCGTACCACAAATGGTGCTATTGATGGCAATATGTGATGCATTTCTTGTTATCTCTGCTTATGCTGACAGTCATTTTCGATTTCCATAAAATGGTATAGATAATTGCATCTGCAGACCAGCTTTAATGTGAACTTACTTTGGGACTTGAACAGAATTGCTTTTAAGCAACAGCTTATCTGTCTTCTTGAACTGCATTTCTTTCTGCATTCTTTCTCCAGTATATTGTTACTTCTGAGAAAAGTATCTTCAGTTTATTCGCTCATTACTTTAAGCTCACTAAATAAGTACCTCTAAATGGCAGTTTTGTGATGTTTTCCTCAAATTTCCATTACACACCACTTTAGTTAACTATATTAAAATATGTAAAAATTTTAAAATACCATGGTGGATATAACCAGACATGAAAATAAAACTTGAGTTTCCAATTAAATTGTTTCCTCTTATGATGGAAAATATGGACTGATTGGCACGTGTGCTTTATGTGAATAAAGTTGTGTCCATAAAGCTTTATGCCAGAACTCTTAGGTGGCTTCCACGTCAAAAGTGCCCCTGGTCCTGCCCATCACCTCTCCAGACAGAGCTCAAGTCCACCCCACCCTTGCACACCACTCTTCAGGTAGATGCTCCACTCTTGTCCCCAAGACTGCAGCCTGGTTCAGAATCCTACAACCTGCAAGGTAGGACCCAGGTGCCTGCCTTACAGGCCACACCCCCGTCATCTGACCCCAGACTTCCGGAGACTCATCCCCTTCCTTTCCCCCAGCCACGCTGGATGCACCACAAATGTGGTTATAAAGCACATGAATCATCCCGGTGCTTATTACACGTGGGTCTCCCTCCCTCCCTAACCATTCCCATCAGTAATTACATCAGATCTTTGAAAAGTCTCTCATTCACCCTATATTCCCTTTCAGGTATTGCTCCATCCTCAGCCTCTCGTCTGAAGAGGCCCTCTCACTGAAGATCTGTCTGCTCAAAGGTCTCTGCTGTCACTCTGCCCTGCTCTTGCCCCCACCTCACCCAGGATCCCAGTGAAATCCTCTGGGGCTGCTCCTCCCAGTGCCAAACCCGCTGGTCCAGTCTCAGCCCTCAGATGAGCCCGTCCCCTTCTTACAGCACAGGACACAGTCTCTTCTTATCTTCCCCTGCCTCTTCTCCTTAAACCTGGCATTTCCCAGGGCTGTCTAGAGACACTCCTTCAGTCTAAACTCAATCTCTAATTGATCTCATTCAATCTAATGGCTTTAAATATCTCTCTCAAGTTCATGTCTCCAGTCCCAAACTCTCTCTCTCTCTGAGTCCAGACCTGTATGCCCAATGGCCTACCTGGCCGCTTGGATATCTAACAAAGCTCGCACAGGTCCAGAACTGTGCTGATAATTCTCAGCGGCCTCCTCCCCTGCTGTCTCTTCCAGCTCAACAACAGCCTATTGAACCCATCACCTTTTCAGGTGTTCATTCAAATCCACGGCAGCCCATCAACAGATCCTGCTGGCCAAAACGCCCATCCCCTGGGGCACTACCTTTGCCTCCTTACCGCCTTTTCCTGGCACCTCCTTTACTAAGCCTCCCCACCCAGATTCTGAGTTTACTCTCCACTTACAGCCAGAGTCAGCCTTACTGACTGCAGGTCTCAGTGGGATCAGATTTCACTCTTCAACAGCCAACTGCTTGTCCCAATGCTACCCCGCATGGCCTACAGACGATCTGACTATCCCCCACCCATGCTGCCTCTCTGGCCCTGCCTCCCACCAACCTTCCCCATCCTCAAGCTGGCTTCTTCAGTCACCCTGCCTCTGCTGCTCCTCTCAACTGTCCAATCATCACCACCAAGACAGGCTCATTCTTCAGACATCTGCTTGAGTACATCTCCCAGCACACTCACTACCTCCTACTCTGAATTACTTCACAGCAATCCTTGTGACCCAACTGATAAGTACATGTTTACTTACTGCACCAGAAGGAGCCCTCCTGGAAGGCAGGCTTTGCTCTGCCCATCACAGGATCTCAGCACCTAGGACAGTGCCTGGCATGTAGGAAGGACTCAACAGACCCTGACGCAGCTGCAGGGTACCATCCTGCAGAATGCCCAAACCCCGATCCAGAACCTATAACTGTGAATGTGCGTCCTTACACAGAAGGGAGACTCTGCCAATGGGACTAAGCTTGTGGACTTTGCTGTGCCCAGCCCATGAGTCTAGCAAACCTTGGCGCTTCTTGGTCACAACACCCAGAAGGATAGTGCTAGCCTGGACTTAGCACTCCCTCCTTACTTGGACATGTTTCAGCATTTAGCATACGTGCATTTATCCTTCACATCAACTCTGTGGCATAGGATCTGTTATTACTTTAACTTGGAGATTAGGAAGCTTGAGTTGCAGGCAGGCTTAGTAACTCCTGCCACAACAAACAACTTCACTTTCCTGTCAAAATGATACCTACATCCCTGAAGTAGGAACTAGATTGATTATGGAGTGATAGCCCAATTTCTTCCTGTGGTTAAAAGTGAAAATGAACTGCTCCTGGGTTTCATTTATTTTTAGGTTTGCCTTTTGATCTTGAGATAAATTGTTAAATAAATACAAATAAAACAGAATTTTCAATGAACTGCTAAAGTCTGTTTCATTGTCTATCTTAATTTTCCTATAAGATGGTTCCCTCTCTATTACATCATATTTCATAGTATATATTTTGTATTTGATTTTATTCAGGCTGTGAAATACTATCTTTAGAGCAGTGCTATTTGAGTTCTAGGTTAGAAGATTTCAATGTACAGATTTCCCCCCCTTCTATCCCTTTCCGTTGCAGCTTAAATATGCAGACATTCTGGAGAAGCTCCTACATTGATGGTGCGAGCTCAGGCCCTGGAGATGGACCCTGACTTTCCTACTTTTCAATGATGAAACTTAGACATGTTTCTCTGTATTCTATCACCTTAACTCTCTTCACCTACAGAGAGAGGACTCTGAGAAAATTAAACAGTACATTTCTTTTGAAAATGCATTCTGGAAATGAAGAAGTACTCATGTAAGCACTTATAGTATTGTTGCTGCCACTAGAATTCTACTTTTGATTCTAATATTTTCCTTTGAAATTTCACACCAATTAAAATACGCATGTTATGCAATTGTATCTTTGTTTAAAAAATCCAAAAACCTACATTCTCCTTCTCCCCTTGAACCAAGCCAGTTACTCATCTTGGAGCTGATGGCCAGAGAAAGGCTGGCTGGGTCGACTCTGGCTGGCTATCCGTCTAAGCTTTGCTTAGCAGTTTTAAGTTTTGAAGCAGGTAATTTGGAAGTATTTTGTTTTGGTGCCTTAAAAAAATGTTGGCATTACTCTGTAGTAGGGTCTTAGTCGGGCTTTCCTGGAATGCAGAAGACCCCAGTTCAATTCTGGGTCAAGAAGATCCGCTGGAGAAGGGATAGACTACCCTTTCCAGTATTCTTGGGCTTCTCTGGTGGCTCAGATGGTAAAGAATCCACGTGCAATGCAGGACCCCTGGGTTTGACCGCTGGGTCGAAGGGAAGATCCCCTGGAGGAGGAAATGGCAACCCATCCCAATATTCTTGCTTAGAAAATCCCTATGGACAGAGGAGCCTGGTGGGTTACAGTCCATGCAGTCACAAAGAGTTGGACACAACTGGGTGACTAAGCACAGCACAGCACAGGGTCTTAGTCACCTGAAATGTTTACTATATGCAAGGTCTCTGGCTATCCCTGCAGCCTCCACATAAGTGCCTCCTCACCTGTGAGTGTCCTATCTGCTTCACAGCACTTCTCTGTGGTTTTATAATTGTCATGATGACCATCAGTCCTGGTCTTCTGAATCTGCAGTAACAAGCAGGAAGAACTTTCCATATGGGAATTTCCCTCTTGCCATTTAAAAAGACATCATGAGTACGTGAATGACTCAGAGAGAGTGCACTTTCTGCTCTAGTTAAGAGAAGAGAACTGTCCTTGAGAACGTGTATGAACAGGCCCTCTTCATGAAACCAACAGTCCCGGTTAGCATGCTTGTGTAGACAGATAAAAAAGAACCTGATATGTTCCTTTTCTTAAGCTACTTCTACAAGAACCTGTCTATAATTGCCAATTACAGAGTACTGTTTTCCAAAGTCTATTTGAATTATAGCTCCCATGTGATAAAATTCTAATGCATTTTTTACTTTCCAATAGATAAACCTCTAAACAGTGTTTAACATTATTAAATGAATGGAATTAGATTTTACCATATTATGGAGTTGATAATCCTCAAATTTATCTTGCAATTATCACTGATCTAATCAAGTCTGAAAAGTATGATTTTTCAGATGATGATAAAGTAACTTCAGATTAAATTATGTTTTGACCCTACATTGATGCAAACATTGTTTCTGTGCTGGCATCTTTATACCACGTATGTGTGATTACTGGTTAAAATAACTATAATGCCTCAAATTATGCCATGCCTCTGAATGTGACATCACACAAGGCCGACAGTCAGATATGTCTCTGCTCAGTTATACACTTGACTCATGCTCTGTTATATAACTTAAAACTAACAGAAGAATTACAAAGGCTACTGAAAATGAGCTACTGGTAGCTCTGATCAAATTTAGAAAATAAAAGGGAGAAGACATGAGACTCATATTTTCAAAGCAATTTCACTGTATCTTATATAATCACCAAATACATTTTACTTATCACATATAAATTTCCTGATTCCAGATCCACATGTTTTTCGCAAACAGTGTATGATTTTGTATTGCACAGAAGCACAGCGTCCTGCCTCTTTCCTCTGCTCTCTGACTGAGAGCAGTTTCCTATCCCTCTTTACCCTTCACCAGTTGTCTGATCTTCTTTATGCATTTACAGGTATCCACATTTCTTCTGTCCCACAATGTGCAAATTACGGCCTTTCATGCCCTGTTCAACTTCCCTGTTCACCTTTCTTTAGAACAAAATCACATAAACTCTTTCTTTGGAAGAAGATAACAGAGCTTACCAAGCTCTTTTTTTCTGTAATCTCAGAACGGAAAATTCTCTCTACCCTGATGCAGAGAATTCCTTTCAAAATTATGCCCCCTTCCTCTATAGGTCAGTCTGACTAAGACCTTCCCTGCAAACCATGTGAAGTCAAGACGAGAACCCCAGGACTACCCAGCAGGTTCCCTCTGAGGAGGGCTGAGGACAGAACCCCAGCACGACCAGCGTGGTAAACCCACCAGTAGCCTCTTTTCCTCTCGTCTCCCTGACTATAAGCCAGGGCTAACGATGCTCAGCTCATAAGTGTCTTCTAAAACAGACATGGTAACAATAGGCACTTCATATTGCAATACATATTATTTTGTCAAGATTTTAAATCAAATAAGTGTTCTGAAACTCCCTTTGCAATTTGACAAAATTATTCTTAAGCTCATTTACAGTAATAACCAAGTGAGAGGAGTCTTGTATGAAAAGGCAATCGATAGGCCCTTGTGCCCCTAGACGTCAAGATGCCTTCTGCTGAAAACCACACCCTACTTGACTTCCCACTTTGCTACAGATCTTGGTCCCCAGAAGCAACTGGACCCACAAAACCAAAAGCTAAAAGCACTCAGGGAGGCTGACGTAAAAGTCCACTTACAGAAACATCTTCTAATAGAAATGAACTCAAATACTTAAAGCCATTGTAGGACAGATATGTTCACACATATGTAGGAAAACAACACAATCAGAAACAATGCAAACAGCCCTAATTAGGGATGTAGCCCATGACAAAGCATTTATGCACAGCAATACACTTGTCCATTTTACGTCATACATTTTAAGACTTTGTGGTAACAAAGTATTGGTGTGAAGAAAGCACAAAAATTACAGAACTGAAAACACAGTATGATCCCAACTGTATAGAGCTAGGCATAGAAGCAAGAGGAAGAAACACACCAGAATGGGAAGGATGATTGTATCTGTGTGGTGGAATTAAGGATATCTTCCTTTTTCACATCCTATTCTGTGTCTCATTAATTTCTGCAGTTAGTAGGTATCATTTTAGGATGGACTATTAAACTTGTATCTGACAGGTTCAAAACTTCTCCAACAACTAACTGTAAAGGAGATTAAGGGGCATTCTACTACTTGTTCTGTATTAGCTTCTAGAAACTAAGAATTATCTCTCTATTTTGAAGATGACATCAGAAAGTCATCAAATTGAGTAAGAAATCAAGTACAGCTGCTTCTAATGGCCAAACTCCATATGCACATTTTTTCATACTTCAGACTTTTATCCACCAGGTAAGCATAATACCTTCTTGACTATAGAATATGCAGATCCACAGAAATATATTTGACTAAAATCTTAGGAAAAAAATACATGTTTCCAATCCTAGCATATTTCTTACATCTGAAATATTGATAAATGTATGCAATATATCAGTAAGCAAACTACCTACCTAATGTATTAACTTGGAAATTTAAAATATTGTGTTTGATTTCACTTCTAAACACACTTCTCATGCAGGAGGGATGTATGCAGGATGTATGTGGGAACACTATGGTTAAATCCTAGAAGATTTAGCAGCAGGGACAGCCCTTGGAAGGGAAGACATTCACTGAACAGATAAGGAAACCAAAGGCACAAATAGGGAAGTACCCATTCAAGACGAGCAGCAAGGTAAGAATAACAACCAACACTGTGTCTCAAGGGAACGCCCTGACTGGCTAGGAGGCTGTCCCACAGGCATGGGTAGCACGTACACTCTGTCCCCTTCACGGTGCTGAGGGCCAGACAAGTCTCTGATGGAGCTGGAACGCAGCCCCATGCCGTCATGTACCAGCCACACACCTGGGGGTGGTCACAGACCTCTCTCTCTCTGCTTTCTCATCTGTACAGACTTGGGAAGTCAGAAGTACAGAAAATGACCTGAGAACAAAGAGAGAGGGTCATGGACTTTGGAGAGGCCTCCTTCCTGCCGACTTGTGGGGATGTATTGCAGAACCACTATGCCCCGCAGGTGCCTCCATGATTCACACAAGGGCAACCTTCACCACTGATTTTCACATAAGGGGTGTTTGGCAACTTTTGTCCTAAAATTTAACTTCTTAATTACACTCCACCAACTTTAAGTTGGGGTCTCCCTGCTGGCTCAGGGGTAAAGAGCCTGCCTGCCAAGACAGGAGACACAGGTTCAGTCCCTGGGTGGGGAAGATCCCCTGGAGAAGGAAATTGCAACCTACTCCAGTATTCTTGCCCAGAGGAGCCTCACCAGCTATCGTCCAAGGGGTTGCAAAGAGTCGGATATGACTTATCGACTAAACACACCACCAACTTCAAGTTACAATCCTTGTGATTAGCCAGAGCAATTTTGGGAAGAAGAGGACAGAGTCAGCACCTCATAAGAAGTTTGTCAGGAACTTGGGTTATCACTAGTTTGATGAAAAACTATTAGAATCAGTACACTGATACTAAAGGCCAAGATGAAAGAACTTAAAGGCACTGGTAACACCAAATGCCCTGGAGTCCTGCAGATCATCAGACACATGCAGTTTCTGGTATCTGCGTTTGCATTCCGATGGCCACAGTTCAAGGCCTTTGGCTCAAGTCAGGACCACTGCGAGTCCTTGTCAGTGCCACCTACAGTAGGCTTGGCTTTAAAGGCAAATTCCTTTACAGAATGGAACTAAGGACAACAATCCTTAGTTTGTCTGGAACTAAGGACGACAAAGAATGTTGCCCACTGCTTTGTCCAACAAGCAATAAATGTCCTTCATGCAGGTCAGCTTTTCAATCCTGCTTTAACCTGAGTGGGAGGAAACACAGCTTACTCTGAAACCATCTTCGGCTTCCACTTCTGAAAACATAATCTGCCTCTTTTTTCTGACTGACTTCAGAGACCTTACACTTGGAGCAGCCTTGCTCGGAATTAAGCGTGGGGTAAGGCAAGGACTCTTATAAGTCTGTGGGACTGCAAAGGTGGCCAATGAGGGTTTGCTGATACACTGCTCAACAAAGTTTCTAAAAGGTACTTGTGCCCTGAAAATTGTAAAATCAAAGCATAGATGATAACTTACCCAAAGTGACTGGCTAAGTTCATGGAAATACAAAAGAGAAGGAGGTTTTTGATCATGATAAAGCTAGAAAACATTCCATTGTCCATTCCCAGTAAGAAAAACAGCTGAAGCAGATGAATTTGGAAGAATTGCTATTCCTTTCTCCACCTTGATCTTGAAGCTGAAAGGGGAAAAAACATAAACATGAATGTTGCCATGAAACAGTTCCTAGAATCAAATCACACTGCTAACATACACAATGCATAAAGGAGCCTGGCTGTTCTTGTCCATCACGGTTCCATATCAGAATTATCTGTGTTCACTGGCCAGTAAGTTGGGGTGTAAAAAGAAATTACAGTAGGCTTGATTTTCACCTTTACTCAGGGTGCAGAATCATTCTCCTAATTTATCTTTCCCATGTTGCAAATTCTTTGTTTTACTTTTTCCATGTGATCAAATGACCCTCTAGTCCTATTATTAGAATCAATGCCTGAAGTTATCTAACTGTATTTTACATCTGTCAAATCCACAAGTGGAATAATTTTACCTTTCTGAAATATTTGCCACGCGTCAAAGCCAGCAAGCTACTCCTTGTTCTGCAAGGTGCTATGAGAAAGTATGTGGAAAGAGGGGAAAAAAGGCACATTTAAACAAGTCTTCTGCAAGATCACGACAATATAAGAACTGCTTATAAAAGAAGGCTGCCACTTTCTCAGCAGTCTGTCCCCATGACTAAAGAACTTAGTAATCACTGCATTTTGGAAAGTCTCTCGGCTCTGGATTATATGGTGGGCCCTAATTAATGCATTTGAAATCCAAGCAGGCACAATCCCTGGGCTCTGCAACTAACCCTAGAGAAGGGATATATTTCTCAATATGCGCATAACGCAAATGGATAGACATCATAAAGGAGCACCGCGTGTTCAAAAGCAACATTTTCCCGAGGAGACCCCAGGCCAACTCCGGAAGAGAGAAACACACAACAGGTACTTCCACCTCCGAAACCAAGGCCCTCGAGTCGAGAAAGGCAGGGCGGGGATTGCCTAGGTGCGTCCAGGGGCTGCTCTCCAAACCCGGGCCGGAGTCCCGGCGGCGAGCACGCGGCGCTGCATGCGGGAAACCCGGGCGGCACCTCCTGCCGCCCTCAGCCTGGTGACAGTCTGGACCAGGCTTTGGGGGAGTCGGGACCCCCAAAGACAGGCTG